>NC_056058.1:15313701-15616732 GCF_016772045.2 Ovis aries | reverse complement strand
CCTTACAGGGATCAAACACAGGCCATCATCAGTGACCGTGGAGTCCTTACCACTGGACCACCAGTGAGTTCCAAGCCAGAAGTTTTGACTCCAGCTCTGCCTTCTCCCAGCCTCTGTTCCTTGCAGAACAGAGCAAGGAACCTCCCTCTGAGTTTTGGGATGACAGCATCTATTATCAGGCAAGCTAGTGCTCAGATAGGCGCCCAGCAATTGGTGCATGCAAGATGTACTTGAACTGTGTTTTTATTTTTACTAACTTCTGCCTCTCCTCTCTCTTGCCTTATTTCAGTGACAGCCCCTCCAGGCCTCCAGGCCAGATTTCCCTCTTCCTCCCTCTCCCTCATCCCCTGTAATCCTCCCTGGGACCCCTCGGTTGTTTCTCCCCATCCATCCTTCTTTCCACTCCTGTGGTCCCTGGCCTCCTTGCTGTAAACTCACCTCTTCCAGGTCATCTAGTCCACAGCAACTGGGGATTTTTTTCTAAAACACACCTTTGCATCCCTTCTACAAAATCATGATGCGTAATTGTGGAATGCATGCTAAGGACTGTGAACCTCGGTGGCAGGGTCTTATTGATTTTGTGCATCTTAACTCTGCACATCTCGTTTATTCTGAGTGCCTTAGGTGCTACTGTTGCTGTTTAGTCACTCAGTTGTGTCTGACTCTTTTGTGACCCCATGGGCTGGAGCTCACCAGGCTCCTCTGTCCGTGGGGTTTCTTAGGCAAAATTTTGAGGTTGGTTGCCAGTTCCTTCTCCAGGGCATCTTCCCAACCCAGGGATCAAACTCAAGTCTCTTCCATTGGCAGGTGGATTCTTTACCACTGAGCCTCTGGGCAAGCCCATTAGGTGCTATTACTATCCCCATTTTACAGGTAAAGAAACTGAGGGCTTTGGCCACTTGGTTAAGAGCCTCTGGCTGGTAGCAGCTGAGATTTGAAGCAGGCAGCTGGGCTCCAGAGTTTCTGATTGCTGCTGTAACAGATGATCACAGTTCTGGTGGCTTAGAACAATGTTTATTATCCTACAGTTCCGGAGAGCTGAAGTCTGAAATTGAGGTGTCAGGAGGGCTGTGTTTCTTCTGGAAGCTCTAGGGGAGAATCTGTATTAGGGCCATGCTGGCTTCTAGGGGCTGCCTCCATTCCTGGGCTCGTGGCTTCTTCCATCTTCCAAATGCATGACTCTAGGGACTTATCTTCAGTCCACTGGCTAAGACTCTGCGCTCTGAATGCAGGGGGCCTGAGTTCCATCTCTAGCTGGGGAACTAGATCCCACAGGGAGCAAATAACAGATCCTGAGAGCCATAACTAAAGATCCCACATGCCGCAACAACAATTGGAAGATTCTGCGTGCAGCAACCAAGACCTGACACAGCCAAAAACCAAACCAAAGCAAAACTCAACCAAATAAAACACCCCACAGCGCTTTTCACCATCACATCTCATTCTCTGATCCTGACCCTCCTAGTATTAGTCAGAGTCGTGTCCATTTCTTTGTGACCCCATGGACTATAGCCCACCAGGCTCCTCAGTCCATGGGACTCTCCAGGCAAGAATACTGGAGCAGGTTGCCATTCCCTTCTCCAGGGGATCTTCCCGACCCAGGAATCATACCTGGGTCTCCTATATTGCAGGCTGATTCTTCACCATCTGAGCCTCCTGTGAAGTGCCCCCCCCCCGCCCCCCACCTCTTACAGGGACTCTTGTAATGACAGTGCATCCATCCAAACAATCCAGAATCATTCCTCATTCTAACATGCTTAATTGAATCACACATGGAAAGTACCTCTTGTCATGTAAGGGGACATAGTTCCAGGCTGTGGGGATTAGGGAGGGGACAACTTGGGAAAGCCATATGCCCTAACACACACGAAGAATAAAACATCATCCCTGGACAACCAAGTCCCTCATTGCTTTAAACTCTTCTTGCCTCTCATGGGCCCCAGCATAGAGTCCAACAATGTCTGCCTGCCTTTAGGCTTCTGCCAGTTGCTCTTGCCCTCCCCCCTGACCCCCGCCAGACCTGCAGAGGAACTTGCAAACTGTTCTGGGCATCGCCTTGCTGCAGAATTTCCTCAGTCTTCCCACTTCCTTGTCTGGCTGGGCTATATATATTCATCTGGGCCCTAGCTGGACCTGTTTCCGCTTGCAGAAACCCTTGACCCCAGCCTGATTTCCTCCCCCTGGCCCATCCATGCCAGCAGTCCCAACCAAGGAATATTTCTCAGGGCTCCAGAAGAGGTTCTGAGTGCTCTAGATGAAGGGTGAAGTGGGGCGGAGCAAAATGCATCATGGGCGCCTGCCCACAGGTGTGTGCACAGATGTGTGCACAGGTGCACCTCTAATCTGCACTCCTGGAGGT
Source organism: Ovis aries (assembly GCF_016772045.2). Taxonomy (NCBI): domain Eukaryota; kingdom Metazoa; phylum Chordata; class Mammalia; order Artiodactyla; family Bovidae; genus Ovis; species Ovis aries. Next base: position 15,614,373 of record NC_056058.1, on the reverse strand, counting down.
TGGGGGAAATTCACAAATGGTCAGGCTGTGTTGCAGGGCACTGTGCTGAGCCAGATTCCCATCATGATGTGTGATACTCAGCTCTCTGGGGTCCCCATTTTACATGAAAGGAAACAGAGAGGTTAAGCTACTTAACAGGCTACACAGCAAATGCGGGCAAGGTCGAGAGGCTTGGGGGCAAGTCTGGGTGCAGAGTGGGAAAAGTGGGTTGCCATGTCCTTCTCCAGGGGATCTTTGCCACCCAAGGATACAACCTGCATCCCTAGCACTGTAGGTGAATTCCTTACCACGGAGCCACCCGGGAAGCACCTTTCAATATGCTACCGATATTCTATATCGTTTGCTACTATTTTATATTTTTATTTAAAAATATTTAATTATTTTATTTTTCTTCATTTGGCTGCATCAGGCTTAGCTGTGGTTTTCAGGATCTTACGGCATTTGTTGTGGCATGCGGGATCTCTAGTTGCCACACGTGGGGTCTTGTTCCCTAACTAAGAACCAAACCTGAACTCCCTCAGAATGAGTTTGAAAGTGTTCCCTCCTTTTCGATATTTTTTTGGGAAAAGTTTGGGAGAGATTGGTGTTATATTTTCATTAAATGTTTGATAAAATTCACCACTGAAATCATCCAATCTGGGCTTTTCTTTGTTGGGAGATTTTTGATTAGTGATTAAATCTCCTTCCTTATTCTAGGTCTATTCAGATTTTCTATTTCATCTTAAGTCAGTTTTGGTAGGTTGTATATTTCTAAGCATCTGTCCATTTCATCTAGGTTATTAAGTTTGTTGGCATAGAGCTATTCGTGTGTGAGTGCTAAGTTACCTCAGTCATGTCCAACCCTTTTTGACCCTATGGACTATAGCCCACCAGGCTCCTCTGCCCATGGGATCCTCCAAGCAAGAATACTGGAGCAGGTTGCCATGCCCTCCTCCAGGTGATCTTCCTGACCCAGGGATCAAACCCATGTCTCCTGTGTTGGCAAAGGGGTTCTTTACCACTAGCACCACCTGGGAAGCCCAGAACTATCCATAGTATTCTCTTATAACCCTTTTTATTTTTGCAAAATCAATAACGTGTATGTGTGCTTGTGTGTTTCTCAGTTGTGTCCAATTCTTTGCGGCCTCATGGACTGCAGCACATCAGGCTTCCCTGTCCATCACCAACTCCCAGAGCTTGCTCAAACTCATGTCCATCAAGTAGGTGATGCCATCCAACTATCTCATCCTCTGTCGTCCCCCTCTCCTCCTGCCTTCAATCTTTCCCAGCATCAGGGTCTTTTCCAATGAGCCAATTCTTGCATCAGGTGGCCAAAGTATTGGAGTTTCAGCTTCAGCATCAGTCCTTCCAATGAATATTCAGGACTGACCTCCTTTAGGATGGACTGGTTATATCTCCTTGCAGTCCAAGGGACTCTCAAGAGTCTTCTCCAACACCACAGTTCAAAAGAATCAGTTCTTCGGTGCTCAGCTTTCTTTATAGTCCACCTCTCACATCTATAACTGATTATTAGAAAAATCATAGCTTTGACTAGATGGACCTTTGTTGGCAAAGTAATATCTCTGCTTTTGTAATATGCTGTCTAGGTTGGACATAGCTTTTCTTCCAAGGATCAAACGTCTTTTAATTTCATGGCAGCAGTCACCATCGACAGTGATTTTGGAGCCCCCCAAAATAAAATCTGTCACTGTTTCCACTGTTTCCCCATCTATTTGCCATGAAGTGATGGGACTGGATGCCATGACCTTCATTTTTTGAATGTTGAGTTTTAAGTCGGCTTTTTCACTCTCCTCTTTCACTTTCATCAAGAGGCTCTCTAGTTTTTCTTTGCTTTCTGCCATAAGGGTGGTGTCATCTACATATCTGAGATTATTGATATTTCTCCCAGCAATCTTGATTCCAGCTTGTGCTTCATCCAGCCTGGAATTTTGCATGATATACTCTGCATATAAGTTAAATAAGCAGGGTGACAATATACAGCCTTGAAATACTCCTTGCCCAGTTTGGAAACAGTCTGTTGTTCCATATCTGGTTCTAACTGTTGCCTCTTGACATGCATACAGATTTCTCAGGAGGCAGGTCAGGTGGTCTGGTATTCCCATCTCTTGAAGAATTTTCCGCAGTTTGTTGTGACCCACACAGTCAAAGGCTTTGGCGTAATCAATAAAGCAGAAGTAGATATTTTTTTCTGGAACTCTCTTGCCTTTTCAATGATCCAGTAGATGTTGGCAATTTGATCTCTGGCTCCTTTGCCTTTTCTAAACCCAACTTGAACATCTGGAAGTTCACAGTTCATATACTGTTAAAGCCTGGCTTGGAGAATTTTGAGCATTACTTTGCCAGTGTGTGAGATGAGTGCAATTGTGCACTAGTTAGAACATTCTTTGGCATTGCCTTTCTTTGAAATTGAAATGAAAACTGACCTTTTCCAGTCCTGTGGCCACTGCTGTGTTTTCCAGATTTGCTGGCATACTGAATGCAGCACTTTACAGCATCATCTTTCAAGATTTGAAATAGCTCAACTGGAATTCCATCACCTCCACTAGCTTTATTCATAGTGATGCTTCCTAAGGCCCACTCGACTTTGCATTTCAGGATGTCTGGCTCTAGGTGAGTGATCACAACATGGTGATTAACTGGGTCGTGAAGATCTTTTTGTACAGTTCTTCTGTGTATTCTTGCCACCTCTTCTTAATATCTTCTGCTTCTTTTCTGTCCTTTACTGAGCCCATCTTTGCATGAAATGTTCCCTTGGAATCTCTAATTTTCTTGAAGAGATCTCCAGTCTTTCCCATTCTATTGGTTTCCTCTGTTTCTTTACATTGTTCACTGAGGAAGGCTTTCTTGTCTCTCCTTGCTATTCTTTGGAACTCTGCATTCAAATGGGTATATCTTTCCTTTTCTCCTTTGCCTTTAGCTTCTCTTCTTTTCTCAGCTATTTGTAAGGCCTCCTCAGACAACCATTTTGCCTTTTTGCATTTCTTTTTCTTGAGGATGGTCTTGATAAATGCCTCCTGTACAATGTCACAAACCTCTGTCCATAGTTCTTCAGGCACTCTGTCTATCAGATCTAATCCCTTGAATCTATATGTCAGTTCCACTGTGTAATCATAAGGGATTTGATTCAGGTCATACTTGAATGGTCTAGTGGTTTCCCCTACTTTCTTCAATTTAAGAGTGAATTTTGCAATAAGGAGTTCATGATCTGAGCCACAGTTAGCTCTTGATCTTGTTTCTGTTAGGTATGTATATGCTTATAATTGTCATATCTTCTTACCACATTGAACCTTCACCAATATGTAACATTCTTTGTGCTTTGTGATTTTTTTAAACTTTAAAGTCTATTTTGTCTGACAATAATATAGCCTCTCCAACTCTCCTTTGGTACGACTTAGATGAAACATCTTTTTCTATCTTTTTACACTCAACCTGTCTGTGTCTTTGTAGCTAAAGTAACTCTCGTGTGGACAGATGAACTGTGTTTCTTTATTCAATATCCCAACCTCTGCCTTTTAAGAAAATTTAATCCGTTTACTTTTGTTTTATTATTTATTTATTGGGCTGTGCCAGGTCTTAGCGGTGGCATATGGGATTTTTTTTTTTTTTTAGTTGTAGCATGTGAACTCGTAGTTACAGCACGTGGTTCCCTAGTTTCCTGACTAAGAATGATTTAGTTTTCTGACTAAGAATGGGACCTGGGCCCCCTGCGTTGGGAGTCTTAGCCACTAGACCAGGGAAGTCCCTAATCCATTTGCTTTTAAAACAATTATTCATATGTAAGAATTTCCTTCTGCAATTTGCCTGTTTGTTTTCTGTGTATGTTTTGTTGCTCATTTTCTCCGTTACTGCCGGATTTTGGTATTATTGAAGTGTATTTTTGAAGTGTACCATTTTTGACTGCCCTTCTTTTTCGTCTTTCTTTTGTTTTCAAAAATTATTCTCTTAGTGGTTGTCTTGGGGGTTGCAATTAACACAGCAAGCTTAAAACAACTTATTTTAATAGTACTAACATTTTCAATAGTATAAAAACATTTTGCTCTTATACATTCCTGTCACTACCCCTCTTTTTTGTTGATATGGAAATATATGTATTATTATTATTAAGTGAAAGCAATATACAAACAATTTGTGTATAAAAATATATATTCACCTGAATATATTTTAAAGACTGGATGCTAATACATTCAAACATTAACAGTGGATAGATATCTCTGTGATTTTCACCATTTTTTTCTTATACTAGATTTCTTTTTCCAAATTTTCTACAATGAACATTTCTTTTGTGAAGAATTATAGTAATATATCTTACTAACTTTAAAAATTTTATGTATCCATTTATGGCTGTGCTGGGTCTTCATTACTGTCGGTGGGGTTTCTCTAGTTGCAGGTAGCTGTAGCTACTCTCTAGTTGACTTCCCTTGGCTTCTCTTTGAGGAACCGTCTCTTGTTGTCAGGCATAGGCTCTGTGGCCTTCGGGATTCAGTAGCTGTGGCCAGGGGCTTAGCTGCCCTTCAGGCACTGGGATCTCTCTGGACCAGGGACTGAAACGGTGCTCCCCGCACTAGGAGTGCAGAGCCTTAGCCACTGGACCACCAGGGAAGTTTGATATATCTTATCAATTTTAAAATTATTTTATAATGTTATTAATGTATAATAAATAAAAATAGTAATAAAAGAAAGGGCAATTTTACCGGTTGTCCCTGTCGCCCTTTCTAGCCTTACCTCTCTACTCAATTCTCCATCGTTCTCAATAAACAAGGGCTCAGCATCGCCACTATTCATTTTAGTATTTGCTAGTATTTCCCAGCCTCAGAGAAGCATACTAGGTAACGCGACCTAAAGATGAACACTTACATTCTCTAGGTGATTCGCATGCACACCAAATATTGAGGTTCCTGGAAACAGGAAGTTTCTTTTGGCCATGTCCCACCTAGCTTGTGGGATCGTAGTTCCCTAACCAGAGATTGAACCTGTGGCCTTTGCAAGGGAAGTTCAGAGTCCTAATGACGGGACTGCCGGGGATTTCCAAGAGGGAGTTATTTTAAAATCTCCCTTTGTCATTTATTTTTTCCCCTTTTATTTCATCCTTTCATTCCCAGCTTGGGGGCATTTATTTGATTTACCTGGGTGCTCTCCTGGGGTACTATCCTTCCAGCCTAGTGGCCCTGCCTCCCGACGCCGTCTATTGGTTGACTCCCTCAACACACCCCTGATTGGTGGCCGCAGACCGACCTCACTGTCCATCAAAGTTGGAGAGAAAGCTGCAGCGGGGCAGAATGGCGGCGGCTTCAGTTTGCCTGTGGACTCCGTGAGGCTGCGGTGGTCGCTGATGCTTAAGGTGCTGGCAGAGGAGCTGCGGCCTGGGTCTGGGCACGTGGGGGCTGTGCGGTGTGGATGCAGGTCACGTTGGCGGCTGTGAGGCATGGCCGCGCTGCCAGGTGGGGCCTTCACGGCGCACAGCCTGGAGAGCAGGCCTCGTCTCAGGCGTGCCAGTCCGCTTTATATTGTTAGTGTCACGGGCTGTATCTTCATACTTTGTGTTCCCTTTAAAATAGGTTTATGATGATTGTTTGGTGCATTTGCCTTTTAAATAATATATAAAAAAGGAGGAGTTATGAACCAAAATGCCCTTCCCTGTTTGCTGAGTGGTAAAGAATCTGCCGGCAATGCAGGAGCCATGGGTTCGATCCCTGGGTCGGGAAGATCCTCTGGAGAAGGAAATGACAACCCACTCCAGTATTCTTGCCTGGGAAACTCCGAGGACAGAGGAGCATGGCGGGCTACAGTCCATGGTGTCCCGTGAAAAAAAGTCGGACATGACCTAGCTACTAAACAACAACAAATGAACCAAAATGATAACATTGGCTTCTATGTTTTTTCCTGTGGTCATGTATGGATGTGAGAGTTGGACTGTGAAGAAGACTGAGCGCCGAAGAATTGATGCTTTTGAACTGTGGTGTTGGAGAAGACTCTTGAGAGTCCCTTGGATTGCAAGGAGATCCAATCAGTCCATTCTGAAGGAGATCAGACCTGGGGTTTCTTTGGAAGGAATGACGCTAAAGCTGAAACTCCAGTACTTTGGCCACCTCATGCGAAGAGTTGACTCGTTGGGAAAGACTCTGATGCTGGGAGGGATTGGGGGTGGGAGGAGAAGGGGAGACAGAGGATGAGATGGCTGGATGGTATCACTGACTCGATGGACGTGAGTCTGAGTGAACTCCAGGAGTTGGTGATGGACAGGGAGGCCTTGGCGTGCTGCGATTCATGGGGTTGCAAAGAGTCGGATGCGACTGAGCGACTGAACTGAACTGAACTGAAGTAGTTACCTTTGCTGGTGTTTATTTCTTCTTATGACTTCCAGTTACTATCTCATGTGCCTTCATTCAGCTCCAAGAGCTTCTTTTAGCATTTCTTTTACTGGTAGTGAATTTTCTCAGCTGTTGTTTATCTGGAAATATCTTAATTTCTCCTTTCTTTCTGAAGGATAGTTTGCTGGGTAAAGAAATCTTAGTTGAAAGTTGTTATTCCTTTCAGCTGTTTATCTTAAAAAAAATTGTGTTTATTTGGCTGCCTCAATCTTTCTTGCTAGGAACACACTTCTCTTTAGTTGTGGACTCTGTAGCTGTGGTATGTGGGTTTAGTTGCCTTGTGGCATGTGGGACCTTAGTTCTCTGACTGGGGATTGAACCTGTGTCTCCTGCATTGAAAGGCAGATTCTTAACCATTGGACCACCAGGGAAGTCTTAGCAACTGTTATGAGGATGCTTGGTACATGATAATTGCTTCTTTTTTTACTGTTTTCAGAAGTTTGTCTTTCTGCAACTTGACTATAATATGTCTTTCAGGAATTTGACTATAACATGCTATCTTTGAATTTATCCTGCTTAGTTTTTTGAACTTTTTAAATCTGGGTACTCATGTACTTCATCCGATTTAGGAAATTTTTTGACCATTATTTCTCTCAGTCTTTTGGGGGTAACTTTCTCTTTTCTTATGGGACTATGTTTATGATGTGTATGTTGCTATACCTGATGCTTGGACTTGCTAATTTCAGCTACCTTATCTTCAAGTTTGCTGATCCTTTCTCCTACCTGTTCAAATCTGTTGTTGAGCCCCTCTATTGAAATGTTCATTTCAATTATTGTGTTTTACAGCTGCAGAATTTTTGCTTGGTTCATTTTCATAATTTTTGTCTTTTTATTGATATTTTCCTTTTGTTTGTATACATCTTCCTGATTTACTATTTAGTTTTTTGTTTTCCTAAGCATATCCAAGACAGTTAATTTCTTGTCTTTGACTAGTAATTCCAATGTGTAATTCCTCAGGGAAGTTTTTATTGAGATCTTTTTTCTTGTGAATGAACCATAGTTTCTTTGTTTAATTTTATCACTTATACATTTTGAAATTAAGAAATATATTCCTTAACAACCCAAAGAATAAATAAATAAATCACAGTGGAAATCCTGCATTATTTTGAACTGAATGATACTGAAATTGTAACATGGAAAAATTTGGATGTGTTTAAAGCTTTGCTTATGGGGAAATTTATAGCCTTAAATGCATGCATTAGAAAAAAAGAAGGACTGAAAATTAACTATAACTTAAAGCACCTAAAGAAGTTTTAAAAAAGACCAAATTAAGTCCAAAGAAAATATAAAGGAGAAAATAGTAAAGATAAGAATAAACGTTAATGAAATAGGAAAAAAACTGCAGTAGAAATAATCAATAAAATCGACAAAACCAGTTGTTGGGTAAAATAAAACAAATGGATAATCTTCTGGCAACATTGAGTAAATAGAGAGAGAAAGCACAATAACCAATACTAGGAACGATAAAGGGTTGTCTTACATACATACATAATGTCTTATAGTCATTAAAATATGAAGTGAAGTGAAGTGAAGTTGCTCAGTTGTGTCCGACTCTTTTTGACCCCATAGACTGTAGCGTACCCAGCCTCCTCTGTCCATGGGATTTTCCAGGCAACAGTACTGGAGTGGATTGCCATTTCCTTCTCCGGGGGATCTTCCCAACCCAGGGCTCGAACCCAGGTCTCCCGCATTGTAGACAGATCCTTTACTGTCTGAGCCACCAGGGAAGTCCTATTAAAATATGAGGATTTTTGAAAACGTTATTTTAATAGCTTTGAAAATTCTTGCCTGGAGAATCCCAGGGATGGGGGAGCCTGGTGGGCTGCCTTCTATGGGGCCGCACAGAGTCGGACACGACTGACGCGACTTAGCAGCAGCAGCAGCAGAGACCTTTCTAGAGAAATACAACTTACTAAAATGGGCACAAAGAGAAATAGAGGGCCTTCCCTGGTGGTCCAGTGGCTAAGATTCCATGCTTTCAATGCAGGAGGCCTGGGTCTGATGCCTGGTCAGGGAACTATCTCCCACATGCTGCAACTAAGAGTTTGCATGCCATAACTAAAAACAAACAAAAGAAATAGAAAATGTAAATAATCTTGCACATATTTTAAAAAGTGTCTTTGTAATTAAGAACTGGCCCCAAGAAAACTACAAGCCCAGATGACTTCACTGTGGTTTCTGCTAAGAGTGAAGACATAGCACCAATATCACACGCACTATCCCTGTGTTTGAAGAAGAATGAACTTTTCTTAATTCATCTTGTGATACCAGCATAACCTTGAAATAAAGCCCCAGTAAAGTTGTATGAGACAGGAAAATTAGAGATCAATCTCACTCTTGAACTCACATGCAAACGTTCTTATGAATTTGAGCAAGTGTTTGTGTTGGAGATTGCGAGTGAAATGACACAAAGACAAGACACACACACAAGAGACAGACACCCACCACTCCGGCCGGAGGAAAAAGAACTGCGCAAGCTTGCGGTTTATTCTTTACATAGCCCCCTCGGCGGAGTTCCAGATTGCATGGCTAAGCCTTTTCAGTACTGCGCAGGTGCATAAATGTTATCATACAGCAAAAGGGAGTGAAATCCATGTTTACTGCAGAGTCTGTCCAGAGCCGTTTCTTTTTCCTTATCACAGGAAGGGAATGTTCCCTCGTTTGCAAGGGACCACTAAACTCAAGGCTGTGTCCAGACTCCTTGGCAGAACGCCTTGTTTGCAAGCGCATTCAGCCCGAGCAGAGAGCCCCGTTTGCAGGCGCATCTCGCTTCCCTATTGTGGCTGCATTAACCCTTCATCTCCCCCTTTTTTATTTGCTTTTATAAATTGTAGCATGGTCTGGATCTTCTCTGCTTCGTGCTTTAGTTGTTTCCCTTTCTGCCACTGCTGGAAGTCTAGAAAAGCAACACAACATAAAAGTAATATAAACACAGTGTTCTCAAAGGTAGTCCCAATTAGTAAGGATACATGCCCTAATGGATTTAAGTTATTCATTCCCTCTTGAAGACTTTTCAGCAAATCAGACCCCGTAATGTCAGGTAAAGTCCTGCTAAAAGTAGACAAAATTTGTCGTTCCAGGTCCATAATCTCCATAGTGAGATTTTGATGTCCAGTCAAGGATCGTTTTACTTTATCCCATCCTTCACTCATGTTAAATGGTACAGGTGTTACACAAAACTGAGAAGAATTCCAATCACATTTCAACACACTTCGTGTAGATAAAACAGCTAATTGATCTCCAAGCCAGGAAACGGTGTGTTGAAGATTGAGCACATCAGTAGCAAGTTGTGCATCCAAATCTTGCTGTTGTTGCCATAACAAATGAGAGTCTTTATGCCAGTCCCGAACAAAATCAGCTGTTTGAATTCCTTGGTGTAATGCGAGGCCTGCCACCGCTGCTGTTGCAGTTACTGACGCAACCGCTAGAATCGAAGCAATGACCACACCAAGCATATGTCGAGATCGATGTAGCAAAGTCTGTACAGTGGTTACTAGATGAGAAACAGCAAAAGAATCTGACCATGGCCTAGTCAGATTTACAGGCAACCATACTTCTGTCCAAGTTTTAACAATTACTAACGAAAAATTGGAGTTACAGGCTCGTCTTTCAAATTCTTTCCACCAAGACTGATTTACGCATTGAGTTAGATTACAATAATCACATGACATAGACCCCACAGTATCATTCCAGGTCCAATTCCCATATAACAATGCAAAACGATATTTTACACATGCCATTGCGGAATAAGATTTATTAACGTGTAAATTAACGTGAAATGGACCCGAAGAGTCACCACTATCCAAAGTAGTTTCCTGACCAGATAGTGAGATTACCAGAAACTGCCCATAGTTTCCAAATATCCCCTTGAATGTGCGGATATCCCTGCAAATGTAATTGAGGAGGGACAAGTGCAAATTTAACTGTTTCATTACCATTGCCCATCAAAGTGCTATTTGCACGATGCCACCTAAGAGATTTATTTGACCATTTTTCTAAGAATTGCCCATGATCTGGACTCCAATCTACAATGATAGACCCAGAATAATTCATGACTTTAAAGGGTCGATGACCTCGGCAACGTTCCCATTCCAAAGATTCTAGAGAAGGAGCAAAAAAGTTAACAGGACATAGTGACATATGTATTCCATTATGAATGTCTATCGGTTCTGTTGAGGTGTTAAAGCCCCTGGTGGAAACAAGCACAGTAAAAGTAGCAAAATGATAATTATTGTACTTTACCCCCCATGTATTATAGGAATGATGAGAATGTTCCTTGGTGGACAGACAAAAGGGGTGTCCTCCTATGCACAAAGGAATACCTTCCACTGCAATGGTCAAATTACTAATATTATATTGTTGTTTATGATGAGATAGTTGTTCTATTCCCCCTCAAGCTGGTGGGGAAAAGAAGGCAGTCTCATTAGTGCATACCTGCACTTCTGGCTCCCCCAGGAAACTACTCTTACTAATGGGGGATTAGGTATATATGCCCAATATGTAGATTACTTGCCGATACACCAATTACCTGACATGTCACCACCGCCATCATGGCAAGCAAAAGATTGGTAGGATTTAGAGGTTGCCCCGCCTTCATTAACGTCTTCTCTGCTTCCTGGGTTGACCTCTTCATTTGACCCCACGTAGGAGGTGTTGCTTCCCTTGTGTGGAAAGTAAAGCTTCTCTGCATAGTAAGCTCTTCGAATTTTTGAACAAAGGGATCAGCCATTGTTGACTTTGATCAATCTTGCTGGGGTCCAAAACCTGTAATTATTAACAGAAATGAAAGCATACCCTCGTCCCAAATATATTAATGATGCTGGGATCCAACCTTTCTCTTTATCTTTATACCAAATAGGCATATTCAAGATCTTCTTATCCTCTTCTTTCCCTTGAAAATGCAACTCTGCTGCTGATAGATTTCCTTTGCTCCAAACATTCAAAAAATTTAAGGTAAGTAAGGTTTTATTCAAAATGTCTTTAGGTTTCATAAATCTCTCCGGTTCCCCCTTTTTTATTTTTTCAAGATATTCACACACGGTACGATTAGCTCTTTCAATGATAGCTTGCCCTTGACTATTATAAGGAATACCAAAAGTATGAGTTATATGGTATTGAGACAAAAAGTGAGCTAATTTTGCAGATTGGTAGGCAGGTGCATTATCAGTTTTCAATTCAATTGGTAATCCCATAACTGCAAAACAAGATAACAAATGAGTAATAACAGCGTCAGCCTTTTCAGAATGTAATGCAGTGGCCCATTGAAAATGTGTGCAAGTATCTATAGTATGATGCACATATTTTTGTTGTCCAAAAGAAGAAATGTAAATTACATCCATTTGCCATATTTGATTTGCTTGTTGTCCTCTCATGTTGACACCTGGTGGGGTAAATGGCAAAGCAAAGGGTGCACATATGGAACAAGAAAGAACAATATTTTGAGCTTGTTTTTGAGTAATAGCATGAGATTTTTATAACCCTTTGGAATTGGTATGCTGTAAGAGATGTTCTTGTTTTGCTGCTTCTATAGGATAAAGTAAGGCATCAATTGTAGCATTTCCGAATGATAAGGGTCCAGGAAGGGCAGAATGTGCACGGATGTGAATAAAGAAAATTAACTCTGAACGCTGCAAGAGCAATTGTTGTACTTGGTAAAACAATTTATCAATAGCTGTTTTAAGGGTCAGTGGAAGGGAGACATGAGGAAGCTGTAGGCAAGAGAGAACAGCATATCGAGAATCTGAAACAATGTTAATAGGAATTTGGGGAAAATCTTGCAAAACTAAATAGATAGCCCACAACTCAGCGGGCTGTACAGAAGAAAATGAGTGGGGCAGAACCTTAGAACTTTCCGGGGTCCAATATCCAGCAGTATTTTTATTTGCATTTGTAAAAATAGTCGGTCCCTTAACTGGAACATCTGAAATTGGGGATTGAGATATCATAGAGTTAGTCTGGAGAAAATCAATTTAGATGATGGATAGTGATTAGAAAACAAACCAGGAAATGAGGCAAGAGAAATTTGCCAGTTTTCATTCAATTGTAAACATCGAGATATTTGAGCAGTTGTTAACTGAGTAACAATCTGGTGTGGTTCACATCCTGAAAATTGTAAAATACGATGGCGACCTTTCTGTATAAGGAAGGCTGATTTATCCATATATGTAGTCAATTTTTTTTGAAAAGCTGTTAGGTAAGAAAATCCATTCTATTAATCCTTTTTCTTGAGCAGTTACACCAGATGGAGAATAAGGGGTATGAAATATTATAAACGAAATAGGTTGAGACGCATGTAAGTAAGTCAAAAAACCATCATTTAGTCGTTGCTCAACAAATTGAAGTTCCTGTAAAGCCAATGGTGTTAAAGTTCAGGGGCTATCCAGACTGTACCTCCCTCTAAAGTAGAAAACAAATGTCGTAATTGATAAGTAGGAATCCCAAGTACTGGGTGTAGCCAATTGATATCTCCCAATAACTTTTGAAAATCATTTAAGGTTTTGAGGTGGTCTCTTCTGATTTGCAACTTTTGGGGCCTTATTCTATGTTGTTCCAATACCGTCCCTAAATATGAAATAGGAAAGTCTTTTTGAATTTTTTCTGGGGCTATTTGCAAAGTGTATAATCTTGAAGCCTCGTGTACTTTTAGAAAGAATTCATCTCGTTCAGCAATACTAGGAGCTGCTAATAGGAGATCATCCATATAGTGGTATAGAATATAATTGGGGTATTCTTGACGGAGGGATTGTAAAGAGCGAGCTATGAATTCTTGACATAAAGTAGGACTATTTGTCATTCCCTGTGGTAAGACTGTCCATTGATAACACTTAACAGGCTGAGCATGATTAAGAACAGGAACTGTAAAAGCAAATTTATCTCTATCTTGCAATTGTAGGGGAATGGTAAAAAAAAATAGTCCTTAAGATCTAGCATCATTAAGGATCAATTCTGAGGAATAAGAGCTGGAGAGGGGAGTCCCAACTGTAATACTCCCATAGGTTCAATACATTTATTAACTTCTCATGAATCAGTTAACGTTCTCCATTTTCCAGATTTCTTTTTATAACAAAAACAGGAGAATTCCAGGGGGAGGTAGAGGGCTCTATACGACCAAGTTGGAGTTGTTCTTGTACTAATTGTTCTAACGCCTCGAGCTTCATTTGTGGTAATGGCCACTGCTCAACCCATTTTGGAGTATTAGTTAACCACTTTAGTGGGAGTGCTCGAGGAATTTGAGCAGTGGCTACTAGTTTTCCGGTGGAATGGTTACAAAAGCCCCCAAAGGAGAGAGAAGATCTCTTCCCCAAATATTAATAGGTATGTTTACAATATAAAAGGTAACAGACACTGATCTTCCATTATGGAATTGGCATTGCAAGGGATGGGTACTCTTCCAGACATCTGCAATGGAGCCCAATCCCATCAGCAGTAGAAGGCTTTTTTCTTTTTTCCAATCTTGGGGCCTTGTTGAGAAGAAATAACTGAAACATCTGCCCCTGTGTCTACTAGTCCCTCAAAGTTTTTTCCTTGTATAATCAAGGAGAGGACAGGGCGAGAATCTTTGATAAGCATTTCCCAAAATATATGTCTCCCAGTACTTCCAAATCCTCCTGTTCGTTCATTAGGAGGAGCCAAAAAGGGATGATAAGGTAGGAGAAGTATTTGAGCAATACGTTCCCCAGCTAATAATGAAAGCGTGGTAGAAGTAGAAACCATAATCAAAATTTCCCCAACATAGTCGGGGTCTATTACCCCAGGAATTATGGTTAGACCTCTCAAAGCCGCGCTGCTACAGCCTAATATCAAGCCAAAAGTGCCTTTAGGCAGTGGTCCAAATATATTTGTTTTTAATTTGTAAATGCCTCCTCCTGGTGACGAAATAACATTCTCAGCTAGTGGCAAATCAGCAGCAGCACTCCCTGAAGTAGCAGACCATAAGTCTGAAATCATCATTTGAGGTCCCTTTAATGAGGCATTGACTGGTAACTGTTGTTGGGAGGGAACAGGGTTGGGGTAGGCGGGACGGCAGGAGGACAGGGAGGAAAAGTCCCCGGTATTGTTCCTGGGCCCCAAGGACTTAGGCCCGCAGGATAGTTTCCCAGTATCGGGTTGCCCATTTTGTCTGTTTTAGATTTGCACTCATTAGTCCAATGAAGTCCCTTCCCGCATCGACAACAAGGTCCAGGAGGAGTTTTAGTCCTCCCAGCAAGAGATCTGTCTTTAGGAATTGCACCTTGATCAGCTTTTAATTTCTGACATTCTCTTTTCATATGACCAGGTTTTCCACAATGGAAGCAGTTACCTCCCTTTTGTGGTCTCATAGCTTTGACCAAGGCTGTAGCAAAGACATTAGCCTGATGCTCTGTTCCTCCTACTCCCGAGCAGGCTCTGATATATTCAGCTGTAGATACACCTTGTCCCTTTAATGGTCCCAGTATACGCTTGCATTCAGGATTTGCATTTTCAAATGCTAAAGTTTGTAATAATATCTCTGAAATTTCATCCCTCCCTACAGCTCATTCCACAGCTACCCTCAATCTTGCTAGAAAATCAGTATATGGCTCATTGGGGCCTTGCATTGTTTTAACAAAGGAGGGCTGGGCGTGGCCAGTAGGCACCACACGGCGCCATGCTCGTAAAAAGACCTGGTGGACTTGTAAGTCCCGACCAGAGTATTGAGCCTGTTCTCTTAAAGCCCGATAATGACCCTCTCCCATTAGCTTGTCCTCGAGAGGACCAGGGGGATTCTGTTCCTCATTAATCCGAGCCTGCCTTCTAGCTTCTTCCTCCCACCAGCTACGAAGTTGCAACCATTGAGAACCCTCCAAGACAGCTTGCGCAATAGATTCCCAATCGAATGGAATGATTAATTTACCTTTTCCCAATGATTCCAGCATAGCCAAAACAAAGGGAGATTGAGGACCATATTGCGCTACTGCAGCTTTAAGATCTTTTAAAAAATTTATATTCCAAAGGAGTGTATTGAATATTTATCACATTGTCATCTTGCTGTCTCTGGATGGGAAATAATTGTGGAGGATCGATAAAACCACCAGGGGGAGCAGGTAAGTCATCATCATGAAGCACAGACAAAGGAAAGGAGAACCGACAATGTTCCCTGCCCGCATCGGGCCGATTAACTGCAGTGGCGAAAAGAGAAGCACAAGGAGGAGCAGAAGATGCAGATTTCCTCTCCTCCCTATGGGATTTCCACCATTCCTGGAATAGATGGGTCGTTTCTTTAATCTCTTTGCCCTCCTCTGACGAAACCGAAGAGGCCTCTGAATCTGATTCTGAACTATCAGATGTTTCACCATTTCCAGAAGGAGGCTCACCTGTATCCTTACCTTCAGGCAATGCAGAAACCCCACCAACGTTTGGCACATACTCATAAATTGCCTCTCCCTTCACTGAATCATTAGATTTAGTCTCATTATCAGTAGATAGCAAGGTCAAAGCCTGTGTTATAGCATTACATAAAGTCCATAACTTCAAAGGGATCACATCACCCTTCTGATGTTGCTTTCTCAATTCTTTTTGAATAATTTTCCACTCCTTCAAGTTTAACTGTAACTTAGTTTGATATTGAAACCAATGACAATATAGCTCCACCAAGCGAAAGAGCTCACTCAATCGACGGGTCGAGGCCTTAACGCCTATGGAGTGGAGAAGTCCTTTGACCAACTCCATGTATGATGATGAGGAATTCCCCATGATTTTCCAAAAGTTCCCCTGCTAGGGTGAGGAATTCCCCATGATTTTCCCAAAAGTTCCCCTGCTATGGATTTAAAATACCCCCAGGGTTACTCACCCTTTAGGTTTCACTCGAGCCCCACATTGGGTGCCAGATGTTGGAGATTGTGAGTGAAATGACACAAAGACAAGACACACACACAAGAGACAGACACCCACCACTCCAGCCAGACGAAAAAGAAGTGCGCAAGCTTGCGGTTTATTCTTTACATAGCCCCCTCGGCGGAATTCCAGATTGCATGGCTAAGCCTTTTCAGCACTGCGCAGGTGCGTAAATGTTATCATACAGCAAAAGGGAGTGAAATCCATGTTTACTGCAGAGTCTGTCCAGAGCCGTTTCTTTTTCCTCATCACAGGAAGGGAATGTTCCCTCGTTTGCAAGGGACCACTAAACTCAAGGAGTTCTGTCCAGACTCCTTGGCAGAACGCCTTGTTTGCAAGCGCATTCAGCCCGAGCAGAGAGCCCCGTTTGCAGGCACATCTCGCTTCCCTATTGTGGCTGCATTAACCCTTTAGTTTGTAACATGTAAAAAGAGTAGTAAATCGTGACCAAATTGGTTTCTTCCAAGAATGCAAGGTTGGTTTAACATTCAAAAATCAATTATTGTAATGAATCATATGAACATAATAAAGGAAAAGTAAAATTATCTCGAATGATGCAGAGGAAGCATCTGATAAATTTAACAATTTTTAATGACAAAAACTTGCAGCAAACTAGAAATATATTATTGTTGTTCAGTTGCTCAGTCTTGTCTGATTCTTTGTGACCTCATGTACTGCAGCATGCCAGGCTCTCCTGTCCTCCACTATCTCCTGGAGTTTGCTCAGATTCATGTCCATTGAGTTGGTGATGATATCTAACCATCTCATCCTCTGCCATTCCCTTCTCCTTTTGTCTTCAATCTTTCCTAGCGTCAGGGTCTTTTCCAGTGAGTCAGCTCTTGGCATCAGGTGACCAAAGTATTGGAGCTTCAGCTTCACCAGCAGTCCTTCCAATGAATATTCAGGGTTGATTTCTTTAGGATTGACTGGTTTGATCTCCTTGCTGTCCAAGGGGCTCTCAAGGGTCTTCTCCAGCACCACAGTCTGAAAGCACGAGCACCCTTATTCTGCTAAAGAATATCAACAAAATATCTGATGCAAAAACATATTTAAGGGTGGGGTAGTGAAACTGGAATTACTGTCACCATTTCTGGCTTCCCAGGTGGCACTAGTGGTAAAGAATCTGCCTGCCAGATCAAGAGATGTAAGAGATGCAGGTTTGATCCCTGGATCGGGAAGATCCCCTGGAGTAGAAATGGCAACCCACTCCAGTATTCTTGCCTGGAGAATCCCATGGACAGAGGATCCTGGTGGGCCACAGTTTATAGGGTTGCAAAGAGTCAGCCATGACTGAAGTGACTTAGCATGCACACACGTATCACCATTTCTTACTAGCACTTCACTGGAGGTCCTAGTCAGTACAATAGGACAAAAGAATATAGCAAAAGAATCATAAAGGAAGAAATGAAAGTCGCCATCTGCAGATCACATTATTGTATATGTAAAAAACTGAAAAAATCTATGCACAGATTTAATATATAATTTATATAGCAAAGTCACTGGATATAAAATCAAAACACAAAAATCAATTGTGTTTCCTGGTACCAACAACTCTAGAAAAAGACATTTGAAAATGATGCCATTTGCAATCATATCAAAAAACATTAAATACCTATGATTGAATGTAGTGAGAGCACTGCAAGAATCCTACACAGAATAAACACAAATGCAAATAAAAAGGCATTATTGAGAAAATTAAAATCTAAACAAATAGAAAAATATACTGTGATCATGGATTGGAAGACAATATTGTTAAAACATTTTCTTTTTTTAGCCATGCTGCATGGCACATGGGATCTTAGTTTCCTGACTGGATATTGAACCTGTGCCCCCTGCATTGGCAGCACGAACTCTTAACCACTGGACTGCCAGGGAAGTCCCCATGAAAACATTAATTCTACATCAACATCTATTGACCTACAGGTTCAGTGAAATCCCAATCAATAGCTTGGTAGGGAGTGTGTGTGTGTGTGTGTGTGTGTGTGTGTGTGTGTGTGTGTGTGTATGTGTTGGTGGGAATACAGAATGGTGCAGCCCAAATGGAAGACAGTATGGAGGCTCCTCATAAAACTAAAAATAGAACTACCTTACCATCCAGCAGTCCTGCTTCTGGATATAAACTCAAAATAATTGGAGTCAGGATCTCCAAGAGATACTTGTACTTTTACATTCATTGATGAGTTATTTACAATAGCAAAGCTATAGAAACAACCTATGTGATCATCAATGAATAAATGGATAAAGGAAATATTACATATATATGTATACACACACACACACACACACACTCACACAGTAGAGTCTTTTTTGGCCTTAAGAAAGAAGGAAGTTCTGCCCTTTGCTACAACATGGATGAGTTTGGAGGTTATACATGTTGCTTGAAATAAGCCAGACACAGAAAGACATATACTGTATAATTCCACTTATGTGAGGGATTTGTAGTCAAACTTATAGACAGGATATAGAATTGTGGGTGCCAGGGAGGGAGAATGGGGAGTTACTGTTTACCTGGTGTAGCCTTTCAGTAATGGAAGATGAATAAGTCCCAGAATCTACTATAGAGCATTATGAGGGCTTCCCAGGTGGCACTAGGGGTAAAGAACCCGCCTGCCACTGCAGGGGACATAAGAGACACAGGTTGGCTACCTGGGTCAGGAAGGTTCCCTGGAGGAAGGTATGGCAACTCACTCCAGTGTTATTGCTTGGGAAGTCCCGTGGACAGAGGAGCCTGGCTGACCCCAGTCCATAGGGTCACAGAGTTGGGCACGAGTCGGTCCCAGAGTTATGCACAGCATAATGCATAGAGTTAAAAGTACTGTACTGTATACTTAAACATTTTTCTACGTGAGTATATCTTATGTTAGATTATCAAAAAATACAGAAAAGAAGCATTTAGAGGTGATGGTTAAGTTTATAGCACTGTTTACGGTGATGGTTTTAAGGGTATTTATCTTCAAATTCGTAGAAATATACACATTAAACATGTACGGCTGTTTTGCATGTTAGTCCTACCTTAGTTAAAAAATAAATGCAGTGGTTTATTTTTTAACTTTTTCTTTTATATTGGAATTTAGCTGATTAACAGTGTGTTAATTTCAGGTGTACAGCAAAGCAGTTCAGTTATACAAGTATCTCTTCTTTTTCAAATTCTTTTCCCAATTTGGTTGTAGAATATTGAGCAGATTTCTCTGTGCTCTACAGTAGATGCTTGCTGGTTATCCATTTTAATTACAGCAGTGCGTTCATGTCAATCCCAAACTCCCTAACTATCCCTCCTCCTAAAGCTCCACCTGCACCCAGCCCTGTAACCATTGGTTTGCTCTCTCAGTCTGTGAGTCTGTTTCTGTATTGTAAATAAGTTCATTTGTGTATCTCTTCTTTTAGATGCCACGTATAAATGATATCATGCGATATTTCTCTTTCTCTGTCTGACTTAATTCACTCAGTATTTTAATCTCTAGGTCCACCCATTGTTGCTGCAAATGGCATTATTTTATTCTTTTTAATGGCTGAGTAATATTCCATTGTATATATGTGCCACATCTTCTTTATCCACTCTTCTGTTGATGGACATTTGTTTAAATGTTTAACAACTTTTTAAAGAGTTTAAACAATGTTTTTAAAAAGTGAATTTACAATTTGGTTACTCTTTGCTTCTCTGTGATACTTGAGTTGACTTTTGTTCCCTTTGATTAGTAATTTTCATTTCTGAAATAGTTTAAAAAGACTTTTTTAATCCTAAAATGTTTTTGTTTAAACAGATGTCTTTACATAGTTTTGTACATTTTACATATTAAAAAAAAATTTACCAAAAATCTCACGTTAGCTGCTCTATGGAAAATGGCCTGTAGGGGGCGAGACTGGAAATGGGCAGAGCATTTTGGAGGCTTTTGGAGACGAAGGCTGAATAAGGACAGACTTTTGATAGATTGCCTTTCTAAATTAAAGTGTCTACAGAAGCTAATGCAACAATGTAAATCAACTACACTTCAATAAAAAATTAATTAAAAGATAAAGTGTCTCAGAAAATGTCCAAAAGAACAGAAGTAAGATGTGTAACTTCTAAACTAAGTGTAAGAGAAAAATGGAATGACCAAAATTCCAAACAAGGCAAGGAAGGTGAGAAAAAGAAATATAGCAAAAAGAAATATAGTACAGAAAGTACCTAATAAATCCAAACACATTAGGAACTGCAATCAATGTAGATAGTCTAAATCTACAGGAGTCCATACAGTGCACAAGCCGTACGTCACAACTGAGCATTTGAAATGGGGATGGTCTGAACTGAGGCGTGCTGTTAGTGTGAAATGCACCCCAAAATTTGGAGACCTGGGATTTTTGAAAAAGTAAAATACTGCTTATATTGATTCTTTTTTGCGGTGATAACATTTTGGATATGTTGTTAATAAAACATGTTATTAAAATGAATTTCACCATTTTGTTCATCTTTTGATTGTGGCTGCTAGAAAAATTTAAATTAGAGAGATGGCACACTTTACATTGCTATTGGACAGCATCAGTTGGACAATGTGGGGCAGAGTGTGTGCTGTCATGCCCAGCTTTTTGCAACTCTCTGGACTGTAGCCCACCAGGCTCCTCTGTCCATGGGATTTCCCAGACAAGAACACTGGAGTGGGTCTCCATTCCCTCCTCCAGGGGATCAGTACAATACTTGAATTAAAAGACAAATATTTTCTGGCTGGCTAAGAAAAAATTAAAATCCAGAAACATATTGCTTGCATTTAGACTTACACAATATAACAAGTTGCCATTAAAGGATGTCAACAGCCAGAAAGAGAGTTTGTTTAAGTCTATTATTATTGGATGGCATACTTTTTTTTTTTTTTTTTTGGCTGGGCAATGCAGTATGTGGATTCTTAGTTCCGCAACGAGGCATGGAACCTGCCCCCCTGCAGAGAAAGCACAGAGTTGTAACCCCTGGACCACCAAGGAAATCCTGAACTGCATAGACTTTAATGTAGGAAGGCTTACTAGGTATAACTAAGTCTGTCATGAAAATATGACAGTTCTAAATGTGTATGCACTTAGTAACGGTATCACAATAAGTAAAGCAAGAATCGACAGAAGTACTCAAACATGTATCTAGTATGAATTAAAATGTGCTGTTGATGTAAAATGCTCCAAAGAATTTGAAGACCTGAAATAGAGGGTGGGGTATCTAAAATACCTTACATTAGGTAACTACATCACCAAAGTGGGAGATTTTTACAGCATCCTTCTTAGCAACTGATACTCCAGCCAGACAAAAAGTGAGGATATACCACAGAAGATGAAAACTAACTTCAAAAAAATACACGCACTCCAGTGTTCATAGCAGCACCACAGACATAACCAAGACATGGCAGCAACCTAAATGTTGACAGATGAATGGTTAAAGATGTGGTACATAGGCACAGTAGAATATTACTCGGCTGTAAAAAAGGTGAGATAATGCCATGTGCAGCAACATGGGGGGACCTAGAGATGATCATATTGAGTGGACTAAGTCAGAGAAAGACAAATACCACATGTATCACTTACCTGTGTGTTTTATTGATTTGGCTGTGCTAGGTCTCAGTTGTGGCTCATGGGATCATGGATCTTTAGTTGCAGTGTGCAAACTCTTATTTGTAGCATGTGGAATCTAGTTCCCTGATCAGGGACTGACCCCAGCCTCCTGCATTGGAAGTTCCAAGTCTTAGCCACTGGACCAGCAGGGAAGTCCCATGGAATTAAAAAAAAAAAAAGATTCAAATGAACTTATTTACAGAACAGAAATAGACTCACATAGAAAGCAAATTTATGCTTACCAAAGGGGAAAGGGAGGGAGGGATAAATCGGAAATCAGGGATTAACAGATATGCACTACTATATATAAAATAGATGATCAATATGGACCTATTTATAGCACAGAAAACTGTATTCAGTATCTTGTAATTACCTCAATGGAAAAGAATCTGAAAAAGAATATCTCTCTATATATATATGTAACTGAATCACTTTGCTGTATACTGGAAACATTGTAAATCAATTCTACTTCAATTTAAAAATAGTAATGATCTGGATTTGAACAACACAGTAAACAAGCTTGATCGTGAAACATGCACAGACCCTCTGAAAAATACACAACAAATATTTGAGGAATGTCAAATGGTGTAGCCACAATGGAAACACAGCGCGGCGATTCCTCAAAAAATTTAAATGGCCAGTATTTAGTGTTTTGAAAAGAAGAAACATGATCAACTTCAAATTAGAAATATTATCAATGAGAAAGAGGACCTAATTACAGAGACTGCAGATGCTGAGGAAACGTTAAGAAAATATAGAAGCTTCCTTGGTAGCTCAATGGTAAAGGATCATCCTGCCAGTGCAGGAAACAGGTTCCATCCCTGGTCCTGGAAGATCTCCACAAGCCCCGGAGCAACTGAGCCCAAATGCCACAACTCCAGAGCCTGTGCTCTGGAGTCCAAGAGCTGCAACTACGGAAGCCGGCATAGAGAGGCCACTCCAGTGAGAACCCTGTGCGCCACAACTGCAGAGTGACCTCTGCTCTTTGCAGCTAAAGAAAAGCCTGCACACAGTAACAAAGACCCAGCACAGCCAAAAAAATTTTTTTAAATTAAATTAAAAAGTATCAGTGAGAAAGGGGACATATTGAGGCTGCAGAGGTTGAAGAAGCATTAAGACATAGAGAATGATGAACATTTTATTCACCAATATAACATCTATTCATCCATCACTGAGAAAATGTAGATAAAATATCCACATTTCTAGAAAAATGTAACTTAACCCAGATCACTAAAAAACACATCTAAAGAATTGAAATAAAGCAGAGGCATCACTTTGCCAACAAAGGTCCGTAAAGTCAAAGCTGTGGTTTTCCCAGTAGCCAAGTACAGATGTGAGAGTTGGACCATAAAGAAGGCTGAGTGCCGAAGAATTGACGCTTTCAAACTGTGGTGTTGGAGAAGACTCTTGAGAATCCCTTGGACTGCAAAGAGATCAAACCAGTCAATCCTAAAGGAAATCAACCCTGAATAGTCATTGGAAGGACTGATGCTGAAGCTGAAGCTCCAATACTTTGGCCATTTAATGCAAAGAGCTGACTCATTGGAAAATACCCTGATGCTGGAAAAGATTGAGGGCAGGAAGAGAAGGGAGTGACAGAGGATGAGATGGTTGGAAGGCATCACCAACTCAATGGACATGAGTTTGAGCAAACTATGGGAGAGAGTGAAGGACAGAGAAGCCTGATGTGCTGTAGTTCATGGGGTCACAAAGAATCGGACATGACTTAGCAACTGAACAACAACGAAGAATTGAAAGCTCATTAAAGACATTGAATAATAACCTAGAAGAGGCTGGAGTCCTGTTCCCCGTTGCAGAGAGACTGCAGGTCCCCGAAGAGGAAATGACTCAATGGTGTCTCTGGGCCACAGAGACACAGAGCGCCTCAAAGAGTTTCCTGTACCTAAACCCAGCCTGAATACCGGCCTCCTGAGCAAGGCTCAGGAGTAGCAGAGAATGCACCACTTTAGAGAGACTATAGGGACATAAACCCGGTGGGTGGGTCAGAAGAAGCTGGGCACCATGTGCGTGTGTGGCTTAAGAATCAGACGGTGGGAGGGACATAGGTAAATCTATGGCTGATTCATGTTGACGTTTGGTAGAAACCAACACAATAAAGCAATTATCCTTCCATTAAAAATAAAGAATCAGACAAGATCCCTCCTTCATTCTTTTTTCTTTAATGTTTCTAATTCCTTATTTTTTTTAACTTTTAGTTTTGTATTGGGGTGTAGCCAATTAACAATGTTGTGGTAGTTTCAAGTGAACAGCAAAGGGACTCAGCCTTGATTTTGTCCCTTAAGACTCATTTCTGACTTCTGAGTTCCAAAACTGTAAGATAACCAACTTAGTACGGCCTTAAGCAGCAACAGGAACTAATACAACTAGGATGCATGAGTCCTCCTAGTTGTATTAGTCAACTAGGTCAATACAACTATTGACCACCACCCCCCGCAATAGGGTCATTGTGAGAATTCAGTGAGTTCCTGTGAATTAAAGAAGACTGAATGCCAAATCACTGATGCTTTCAAGTTGTGGTGAACTGACTCAATGGGGAAGACTCTGATGCTGGGAAAGACTGGAGGCAAAAGGAGAAGGGGTCAACAGAGGATTAGATGGTTGTATAGCGTCATCGACTCAATGGACATGAGTTTGCTCAAACTCCGGGACATAGTGAAGGACAGGGAAGCCTGGCGCACTGCAACACATGGGGTCACAAAGAGTCAGACATGAATGACTTCGCGAGTGAAGAACAGCAGTGCACTTAGCACAGTGCCTGGCATGCGGTGCGTGCATTAGTATGACCTATAATTAAGGATCATTATTGTTTTAAGAAAACCAGCTGTGCAGACGTGATGATGAAAGGCAGCTGACACTCAGTCTTCAAGTGGAAGACCATGGAGAGGAGTGGATGCCGGGAGCCAGCGTGAGGAATCCCACCCATGACAAGGTCATGTGGAGAGGCCTGATGGGCAAGTTGAGTCAGGTCTCGAGGGGTCCTCTGTCTGAGCATCTACCCCGAAACCAAAATCAGTCTGTTTACTGTCTGCTCTACTATATTCTTCTGACACTCTCTGGAAAAAGTTAACTCAGGGCTTCAGTCTTCTGCATTTGAAAGGAGTGTTTCAGTTCAAACCCCCTCTGATAACTCTCTAACTTGCCTAACAGGTTCCCCTGGACTTTTTACAACTTGTGAATTGGTTACAGCCCCTCAACCTTGAGAGGCACAAAGCTTAAAGCATCTTAAAGATACAGAGCCTTTTCTAAGAGCTAAAAATTATATTGGTGATGGGATTTCACTGTTGACTCAATGATTGCTGCCAGGCCTCCATATTCTTTGTCTTTTAGGCACCTGGGAGGATATTAATCAATGTAATTGGGATATAGAAAAAGGTATATAGTAGTTTTGATGTTATCAACACTAGACTTTTCAGTTAATTACTTTTGTTATAAATTACTGTACTCCTTTTACTTGTTATAAATTGCTGTATCTTTGCGATGTAAGAATGTAACTTTATTTAGTGTTTTCTGAGAGAGGCCCCAGACTTTGTGAAAAACAACACAAATAAGTCTTCTGGTTAACAAACCCTTATCAGAAAAGGGCCATAAAATGTTAATTGGCCCTCTGGCCGGAAGATGATGTAAATCACCTAAGACTTGTGTATACAACTAGATATGAAGAGAGAAAAACCTGGTTTTGATAAGAGTCTGGGCTGCTAACGCTGCATAACTGTATTACCCATTGATCCTGATGTACAAAAAAAGGTATGAAAGGCCTTTCTGGACAATAGAGGTTGGGCCAGTCACTGGACTGGTTTCCCCGTGTCTCCTCTTTACTCTAATTTCTGGCTGAATTCCCATCTGGGGTGTGGAGGCTCGCCATGTCTACTTACTTGTCCCGGCTTTTAAGATCCACGTGAGGGGGAGCCCAAGGTGGGGCACCCCCCACTATTCAAGAGGACGCTGGTGGCCTAACATAGATGGTGCAAGTTCCTTGTCTTGGAACGTTATTGGTTTTCCATGTAAACCAAGTTATTCAGCCTCTTTTCTCCACTAAATTTACCCACTATACTATTTCTTCCTAATCTCCTTTAATATTTCTAAATAAATAAGTTTTTTCCTTGCCTACGCTGTTCACCCT
This sequence comes from Ovis aries, assembly GCF_016772045.2. NCBI lineage: Eukaryota > Metazoa > Chordata > Mammalia > Artiodactyla > Bovidae > Ovis > Ovis aries. The sequence goes on along the minus strand of NC_056058.1, from coordinate 15,588,444 downwards.
TCGAATTCCCTGGATCCATTGGGGCTTGACCCCGGCAAGTGGAGTCTGGTGAGCTGACGTCCACTCCACAGAGGGCAGCTGCTATCCAACCTGGGTTGCCGTCACAGCCCCCAAGTTGCCAAGAAATCTCGATTTGTCCTGTGCAAAGTTTCATAACCTTTAAACACTGGCTACTAAGTGCTGTTTGAAAAACACACTCAGTGATTAGACGTGATCTTACATCTACAGACGTAAGATCACCTTATGTAATAACTGAAAAGAATCGGAAAAAAATTTTTTTTGAAGTTTTGATACTTTATTTTTGTTTGTTTGGGCCACATGGCATGCAGGTTCTTCCCCAGTCATGCAGGTTCTGTTTCTTGGAGACAATGCATCTCAGTGTTTGTATGCCATAGTAACGCAGCAGGGAGGGGCATAGGGTCATCAAAGGAAAGTAGGAAGCAATTTAATTGCTATGATTTTTCCTTCTATTACCTCTGGATCCTGGCAAGTGATGGGGAGAAGGAGAAGAGTTTTCTGTTCCAGGGCTGGGGGTCGGGGGTTGTATTGAGTGAAGACAGGAGACTTTGGGTATTGAGAAAGTATTGGGGCGAGGAGAGGGTGAAATCGGAAAAGATATCGGTGGTGTTAGCGGAAGTCAAGTAGATAGGCTTCTAAGAAGTTGTAAATAGGTCACTGGCCTGGGCTGGGGGCTTCCTGCTCCCGCACTTTATCTGAAATCAAAGCCCCTCCCAAAGGTGATCTTAGGAGGCTAAACTCTGTAGAGGTTCCATCCCCAGGCAGATGTTGGTGGCTGCTGGTGACTTTGATGAGTCCCCCTCATACACACACGCACACACCCCAGCCTTCTCATCAAAGCCACGGAAACAGAAAGACCACGAAGAGAGTAAAGGAAACTCCAGCATGGGTGGAGGCTGGGCCCCTGGGGCTGTTTCTCCTCCCACCAGCCCAGCCAGGGAGGCATGAAGCTGGGTGCCCTTGGTGTGGGCAGAGTGGGGTGGGGGAGGCATCTGAGCCTTGGTCGCTGCATCTGGAAAGTGGGGGCAACAGCAACTCCTGCCCAGAGGTGCAGATGAAGATGTGACTTGCCACCTGTGGCTGATTCACGTTGATGTTTGACAGAAAACAACAAAATTCTGTAAAGAAATTATCCTTCATTTAAAAAATAAATTTAAAAGATGTGACTTGCACAAGATGTCTGGGGCAGGGGACATGCCAGACAGATGCTCTCCTTAATATCTCTAAATGACACTCATGTACTTATGGATCTCTTCCTGCATACCAGGCACCATACCAAGTGGCTTTTTTCCTCATCTAATTTTAAAATTCACTGTTTCTTTCTTTTTTAAAAAAAATTTATTTATTTGGCTGCACTGGGTCTTAGTTGTGGCATGAGGGATATTTAGTTTCAGCACTCAAACTCTCAGTTGCAGTATGTGGGATCTAGTTCCCTGACCAGGGCTTGAATCGGGGCCCCCTGCATTGGGAGTTGCAGAGTCTTAGCCATTGGACCAGGAAAGTCTCTCCTCATCTGATTTCATCTTTACAATAAGCCCAGGAGGTGAGAATCCTTGTTACCTAGTATTTCACAGATGAGGAAACTGGGCATGGAGAGGTGATGGGGTTTGCTCCTGTGTCACATGGCCAGGAAATGACAGAGTAGACTTGGAACCCAAGACCATCAGATGGCAAAGCCGGTTCCCTTCCCCCCTTTACCAGGCAACTGTGTCAACAATAACAAGAGTGAGTCATTCTCTGGGGTCTGAGCTGTGATCCTAGGGTCCAGGGAAACCTTGCTTCCTGGGTCCATGCTCATTTGCATGAAACATCAGGTCTGTAAGCATATCATTACCTGTCCCTCCCCACACTCTTGGATGCCCTGTTACCCCAAGCTCCCAGCTGGCTGGGTAGAGTGCCAGTCTGTGCTGAATGTCGGCAAGAAGGGTACTGAAGTGTGTAGCCTCTGCTTTCTCAGGAACTGTGGATTTGAGGCGAGAGCACACCTGGGCACCAGGTCTCTGGCTTCCCTGCTAAACCTCCTGCATGGAGTTGGGTCAGCTGGGTTCAGAGTTCTCAGCTGTAAAAGTGACCTCTGTGGGTCATTCCATCTGTCCCTGGGCCTCCATGAGCCACCTGCCCCTTAAGAACTAGACAGACCAGCTGCGACGTTCAGCATTTATTTCCAAGGCCAGCGGTCCAAGGGCTACAGACTAAGTCTGGTCCTCACCCCAGGATGTGAGGTGGCTGGCTGTGGCTGGCTATGTGTGTTTGTCATTGTGAGGCTGCGAGTATGTGTGATGGGTGTGACTGTGATGCAGCATGTGGAAGTCTGACATGGAAGCATCGCATCCCATGTGTCATACGTGGTGTGACTGTACGGCCCAGTGGGGGTGACGGGCTGTGATGATGACTTGTGTGTGACTGTGTGGTACATGGTTGTAATGCAGTGTCTGTGACTGAGGGTTTGCTCTGCCGTCTAGGACTTCCAGGTTGTGTGGGAATCTGATGTTTGGTGTGTATGCGTCTAAGGTTGTCAAGGAGTGGCTGAGCTTGTGATTCTCTGGGATGCTGCAGCTGCGATGACAGTGGATTTCTCTCACTTTTGCTACCTTTTCTTTCTCTTTCCTTTCACTCTTCATTTCCACCTTTTCTTTCTTTTTCTATAAATCCATCTTTCTTTCCTTCACCCTTCCTTTTTTCTACCTTTCTTTCACCTTTTCTTCCTTCCTTTCCACCTTTATTTCTTTTTTGTCTTTATCTAACCATCTTTCTCTTCTTTCACCTTTTCTTTCTTTCCACCTGTCTTTCATTTTTCCTCCCTTCTCCCCCTTGCTTCTCTCACTCTCTTTCTCTTTTTTTCTTTTTCTCCCTTGAAACATCTTCTAAGTGCCTGTGCAGCAGCCTCTGGCTTGGGTGCTGAAACAGCAGTGCTGGGTGTCAGCCAACCTGTGGATGATATACACCGGGAGCCAGAAACGAACCACAGAGGGAAAATTTACACCATGGAAATGGGTGTCCCCTCCTGGGACAGCTGTTTGTTGAACACCTCCCAGCATGTCCCTACGCCTGTTTCTCTGAGGGTAGCTTCGTGGCCAGGCTGTGGTGTGGCCGCAAGCCCCATGGGTGGAACTTGGGTCATGACTATGACCATGGGTAGGGCTGGGCTGGGCTGGGCTCTCCAAGGTGGGTGAGTCTTGATGATAAATCCTCTCCACCTCCCCACCAGAGTCCGCCCACACTTGTGAGAGGGTAGAGGGTGTTAAGAAATTTTCTGTTCTCAGGCAACTCCCCGGACCCCCATGTCCCACTTTAATCTGAATCAAAAGTATAAATACAATTTCCTGTCTTAGCCAACCACCACCACCATCACCATGTCCCTTAGATCTGAATCGGGAGTATAAATAGCCACCCCTCACCCCTTCCTGAATATCAAGATCAGCTTTAGCCCCTGCCTGGGGGCTAACAGACCCCCCAGTGTTGTCCAGGCAGGGCCTGCAGTCTCCTTTGATCCTTCAGAGGTGCCTGCTGGTTCTTGGGGCAGCTGCATTCTCGCTAGTCCTCACTGAACTCACCACCTGTCAACTTTGGGTGTCCCCCAGAGGCATCCTCTGAGGTCTCTTACTTGTCGGAGACGTAGGTTGGATTAGCCCCGACCATGTCCTTCACACCATGAAGGCCCCGAATTAGGAGCGTGTGCTGTGGTGGGCTTGGATCGCGCACTCGCCTGGCATAGGTACCACCACCTCGTCCCCCACGTCCAGGTGGACCACTCCGCCCAGGAAGCTGCTGTCCCACCACACCTGGGAGCCGTCTGCTCGCCCGCACCGCGACCGCCGGTTGACCAGCAGCTCCACCTCCTCGGGGTAGCTGGCGGTGCGCTTGTAGAGCCCGTGGGTGATGGGCAGGCAGCCGGTCAATCCCTGGGAGCAGCCCGTACCACCCAGCTGCACCTTGGAGTAGATGTAGTAGTAGCCGGCCTGGGCGACCACCAGGGCCCCATCCCGGTAGCTAAGGCCCCTCAAGAAGGCCAGGCCCAGTTTCGTCTCCCACCGCAGCGGGCCTTCCTTGCCAGTCCGGCTGAAGTCGGCCCCTGTGGAGGGAGACAGAGCAGGGCTGGTGAGCGCACGTTTCCTGCTCGCAGTGGGACCCCGGGCCAGGCGCCAGCCCTCTCTGAGCGCCACCTTGCTCTGTGCTGGGCTTTAAATGTGTGCACTCACTTCATCCGCACTTTACAGGCAGGGGAACTGGAGCACAGTAAGTGGCAAAATAACTTGCTTATCCTCCATCTTAATGCTTTCACCCCCTTCTTGCAGGCGGGGAAACCAAGGCACAGAGCAATGGATTCGCCCAAACCGTCAGAAATTGTTAAGTGGCAGAACTAAGGATTTAAGCAAAACACATCATGGCCCAGCAGGTTATAACCTCTGTACGCCTCAGTCTCCCTCTCTGGAAAATGGAGTGATGAATAGTCCTGGCTAAGGATCGAATGAATGAAGAGGTGGAAAGCCCATCACAGTGTGAGCCAGAAAGTAAGCACCCTACAAGGGTTTATTCAATAAATGAAATTAGAAATTCGTGGACTCAGGCAGTGTCTGTGCTCTGGGCAGCTTTGAAGAACTAATGAATAAAGGAGTACTCAGCCACCACTGGGGGGTCTGTCTGGTTGCCCCAAGACCCACTGAACCCTCTTACCCCTGCCAGGACTTGAGTGCCCCTCACCTGTGAGGTGTGCTGCTGGTTTGTCTTGCTTGGGCTTCTGCTCTGGAGAGAGAGAATCAGAGGTCAGAGGTGAAGGTCGTGGTGGGGGGTAAAGGGCCAGCCTCCAGAGGGGTCACCTAGTCCACCTCCTGGTGTCAACCTCACCCTTTCCGGAATGACCCAAACTTCTGCTTCTCCGGCCTGGGGGAGGGGCTTCCGTGGGGCTTGGGCCAGTTGTGCAAATTGCATTGGGCAATGGACTGAGGGGGTGGGGGCAGCATGGGAACCATACCGTCCCCTCCTGGGCGCGGGTTGTGGGGGGCGGGCAGAGGAAGCAGGACCCTGACTCACCTTGCAGCAGCTGCTCCCAGTGTTTTGCACTTTTGTCCTAAAAGTACAGAGCAGCCTTGTGGTGAATATCTGTGGGGCCCATGCCCTGGTGTCACTCAGACCCATGGCCAAGAGGCACACACAGACCACGGGCACAGACATCACCCTCCGTCGACTCCAAGGCCACTTGCACGCCCCACCCCTACTCCCTGCCACCCAGCAGGCTCTTAACCAGCCAGGACCTCAGTTTTCCCCTCTTGTAAATGGACACATGGAAAATGCCTGGTTTGAATTCCCATGTGAAAAGTGTAATACAATGCCTGGCACAGAGCAAGTGCTATAGAAGTGTTTATTACATAAGTGCTAGGGAGCTCAGTCCCTGGAACAGGAAATGGCAACCCACTGGAGAAGGCAATGGCAATCCCTGGAGAAGAAAATGGCAACCCACTCCAGTATTCTTGCCTGGAGAATTCCAGGGCCTGGCAGGCTTCCATCTATGGGGTCACAGAGTCAGACAGGACTGAAGTGACTTAGCACACACACACACAGAAGATACACAGTCATCTGAATGGCTGGACACTTGTACATAAATGCAAACATGTGAATACAGACACATGGACACAGACCTGGACTCACTGACAAGACACACATGGAGGCAGATACATGGGTGCAGGGTTTATGGATTCACTTGGGTCTGCACATACAGAGACCCATTAACAAAGACACACAACATCAATACACAGGCTTGGACGAGTGAGAAGTGGCTGTGTTGGTACACGTGTATGGGATAGCAGCACAGGTCCAAGTGGGCCTGTGGCCATCATGTCCAGCCATGAGCAGAGAAAGGACCCGGAAACAAAAAAGGCCGAGACTGCATGGGCAGGGCATGGGACACAGAGACCTACAGGTGTGGCCGAGACATCCGCGGTCATAGGAAACGGATGCAGAGAGGCATGCTCACAGACTGAGACAAGTGGCTTAGTGACAGCCCCGATAGTGGTGATCAGGGTACTGCTGGTAATGACTAGCTAGGTCAGGGGCTTCCACGGTGGTCCAGTGGTTAAGACTCTGAACTTCCAATTTAAGGGCGAAGGTCTGACCCCACTGCTGTGCAACATGGCCAAAAAAATTTTTTTTAAATTAAAATATTTTTAAAAGTGGTCAAACTGAGGAATCAGATAAATATTTTAAACAAACAACTAGCCATGTCAGGATGGCGGTTCTGGGGGATACAGACAACACAACTGTTTTATAAAACATTAAGCTTCCTAGAGGTATGTGTGCCTAGTTGCTTCAGTTGTGTCTGACTCTTTGCAACCCCATGGACTGCAGCCCACCAGGCTCCTCTGTCCATGGGATTCTCCAGGCGAGAATACTGGAGTGGGTTGCCATTGCCTCCTCCAAGGGATCCTCCCAACGCAGGGATCAAAACTGAATGTCCTGTGTCTCTTGCGCTGGCAGGTGGATTCTTTATCACTGAGCCGGCTCAGAAGTCTGCTCCTAAACACCTAGGTTTCGTTAGTTCCCATCACTAGAAGTGCTGGGGTCCAGCCCCGGTGGATCCAGGGAATTCGAAGGTGGGGATGGAGTCGGCGTCTTTGGAAAAATACATATTTAATCACAGATCTAGAGAGATTAGAAATGGATAGTGTAGTAGGAAGATTAGTGGAGAAAAAGAGGCTGAATAACTTGGATTACGTGGAATAGCATCCATGCTCCAGATGGGAATTCAGCCAGAAAAACAGGAGCAAGAAAGAAGCGACATGGGGGAATCAGTCTTTCCGGAAACTGATCCGATTTCTTTATTTTTGGGTTTGCTTATATACCTTTTGTTACACATAGGGATGAATACAGTGTCACGCAGGAGTCAGCAGTCCTGACCTTTATCAAAATCAGGTGCTTCACATAAATGTATAAAAAAGGTACATCATCTTCTGGCCATGAGTGAGACCTGCTGACATTTTATGATCCTTTCTTTCTGATAACCAAAAAACTTATTTTTTTCCAAGTGTGTTTTTTCTTAAACCAGGCACCACCCTCCAAATAAAGTTGCATTCCTATAGGGTGAGGGTGTAGTGAGTTACAATCAAGAAAGGAATTTATTTAACCCAAGGTTAACATGATTACTCTTAAAGGTTAATACTTATTTCTCCTATATGTTTAAAGGTTAATATTTATTTCTCCTATATGCTAGTTATATTCATTATAAGGGCAGGGAATATGGAGATTTAGCAGCAAACATCAACCCAACAAATGAAAATCCTTTCACCAATGCTCCCCTTAAGATCTGTTTAGTCTTAAGATAGTGATAAAGTAACATTTTTACATAACAAGGACACAGTGATTTATAACAAAGTACAGTGATCTATTACAAAAGAGAAAAATTCATTAACTCCAAAAGTCTAGTATTGCTAACCTTAAAAACTACTATATTTCCTTTTCTATATTCCAAATACATTGATTAATACATTCCCAGGTGCCTAAGTATATGGAGGCCTGGCGGCAATCATTGACTCAACAAGAAGAAAAAGCCCTATGCTAATTAAGACTCTCAAAATACTCCAAAACTCTCTGTGCTGTTTATGGTTAAGAGGTAGTAAACAATCATGTGGCAGGAGTATGGATAATCCTGTCAAACAAGCTAGTCTGTCAGCAGAGAGGTTTGACCTGAGACATCCTTGTCCCACCCAGAGCAGGGAATTAGCAGCAATTATTGACACAACAAATGAAAAACCCTTCACCAATATAATTCTTAACCAACCCACTATACTAATAATTTCTAATTCCCCAAAACAATTTGCCTTTAGTAAGTCTAAAACATCTCGTGCCTCTCAGATTGGGAGGCTGTAAACAATCACACGTGGCCGGACGAACCTATACAGGTGGGCTAGATAACCTTCAGAGGAGTCTGTAAGCTGAAACACTCTTGTCACGCCCAGGAATTTTTATTGCCTTGGAGCTGCGCGTTTACTCCTTCTCTGAGAGAAACGGTTATGGGGGAGAGCCCCCCGTAAAGTCAGAGGCGTGGGTGAGAGCATAAAACAGACTCTGGTTTTGGGGTTAGATGCTCGGGAACAGGGGGTTTCCTGAGGCTTGATCACACCTTTGTGTATGCCAAGCCTCCTTCCTCATGACCTTTTCTATGGGCGGAGTTCCTCACGCTGGCTCCCAGCAAGAAGAAATTATAATTATGTGATGCCATTGCAGTATTTATATACAAATCAATATGCTGTACACCTTAAACTTACACAATATGCTATGTCAATTATATCTCAATTTTAAAAAAAGTCAGTTCCCATTTATTGAATGGCTTCCTTGGTGGCTCAGATGGTAAAGTGTCTGCCTACAATGCGGGAGACCTGGGTTCAATCCCTGGAGAAGGAAATGGCAACCCACTCCAGTATTCTTGCCTGGAAAATCCCATGGATGAGGAACCTGGTAGGCTACAGTTCGTGGGGTCTCAGAGTCGGACATGACTGAGCGACTTCACTTCACTTTGCCTGTGCCACACACACAATATTCTGTTTTATTCCCTATGGAGACTCTTATTATCATGCCCATTTCATGGATGAGGAAACTGAGGTTCCAGAGGTGAATTAGCTTGCCTGGGACTGTTCTTAGTCTGTCCTCCATCTTTGCACACACACGTACAGATGCTCAGTGACATTGGCTTGGAGATCCCCACCCCACCCCAGTGGTGCTTACCTGCAGGGGGCTGCTAACCGCCTCTAGGCGCCAGTGCAGCTGCAGCAGGAACCAGCCCTGGACAGCCAGTCCGGCCACCAACAACAGCAGCACGAGGCCCAGTCCCAGCTGGGCAGCACTGCAGGGCTGTCTCCTGCGGCTGTGCCCCAGCCTCCTGAATGGGATGTCTGTCTGTCCATCCACCGCGAACACTGAGGGCCTTGCAACTGTCTCTTCCATGCCTGAGTGGACGAGGCCCCAAGATGCTTTGGGTCTGGCTGGCCTGGGTGAATCCTTCAGGCCAGGAGGGAGGAAACCACGATTGCCCAACACGCCTGGGCTTCTCACACTGCCAGCAGGCACTCGTGGGTCCTGGGGCTGCGTTTAGAGCTGGGGCTCGGCCCCTCCCCTTCCCCCACATGCCCTCCTCTCCTTCCTGTCTTCTCCCCAGCCCCAGGCTGGCCCCATCTCACTCACACTCAGAGCCTCTCACACTTTTCAGAGGCATCTGGAGACGTGACTCAGGTGGGGATGGGAGACAAAAAGCCCCAGCTTTCCCTTCTGATGGCATCAACCACAGGGTTGCCAAGGGTTTGCTGAGCACCTCGGCATCATTCACTTGGTCACCAAATGTTTGCTAAGCACCTCCTATGTCCCAAGTACTGTTCTAGGTTTGGGGGCACAGCAAGAGAGACAGATGTCCGTGGTCTTAAAGCACTCCTATTCTAGTGGAGTGAGAAAGACCAGCGTAGTAAGAAAATACTATAGAGTGCTTGAAATGGTAATACAGCGATGGGAAATGCCCACAAAGAGTGGTTTGTGTGTGTCCCTGTGCGTGGGTGTGATTATGTGTGTGCACGAGTGTGTGGATGCGTGTGTGTAGCTGCAAGTGTGCACCTATGTGTGTAGTGGATGCATGCAGATGTGTGCGGGTGCATGTGCATGCCCGTGCTTGAGTGCTTGTGTGTCTGTACACACTCCTGTGTGCACGCATGCAAGTTTGTGTGTGTGTGTGTGGTTTGTTTTTAAGTATTTATTTATTTATTTGGCTGTGCTGGGTCTTAGTTGAAGCATGTGGGCTCTTTGATCTTCGTTGCGGCATTCGGGATCTTTAGTTGTGGCATGCGACCTCTTAGTTGCAGCATGTGGGATCTAGTTCCCTGTCCAGGGATCAAACCCAGGCCCCCTGCATTCAGAGTGGAGTCTTAGCCAGTGGACCACCAGTGAAGTCCCACTGAAACTCACAGTCAGAGGGTGGAGCTACTGTCCACTCAGCTGACTAAAGCCAAGTCCTGGGAGTCCTCCTGGACCTCTCCTCCATCCTGTCATGACGTTCCACCCTCAGCAAGCCCTATGGATTCAACCTCTGAACCAGATCCCAAATCCAGCCACCCATTTCCATACCCACTGCTACCATCCTAAGTGCTATAGACTCTTTGTTCCCCAGCCCCTACATTGATATGTGAATACCTCCAACGTGATAGTACTTAGAGGTGGAGCCTTGGGGAAAGGCTAGGGCACAAAGTTGGAGCCCTCCTGAACGGGATTAGTGCCTTTATAAGGGGAGTTGTAAGAGATTTGCTCTGTCTCCCTCTCTGCTGTGTGGGGACAGAGAGGGATGGAGGGCAGGCCAGGAAGAGGGCTTGCTTTGGAACTCAGCCATGCAGGCACCCTGGTCTCAGACTTCCAGCCTCTAGAACTGTGAGAAATAGATGTCTGTTGTTTAAGCCACTCAGTCTAGGGTAGCTTGTTATAGCAGCCCCAGCAGACTAAAACACTAAGGGACCCATCAGTTTTTGCTTGGACTGGTACAGTAGCTTCCCATCTGGATACACTGCTGTACCTCGTGCCATCTTATGATTCATTCTCAACCTTCAAGCTAGTATGGCCTTGCTTATTTGTTTCTTTTTTTATTTTATTGTTGTAAATTCACACAACATAAAATGAACTGTTTATTTATATTAAATTTTTTTTTTTGACCTTGCTGGGTGCTCCCTGTGGCTTCTCTAGCTGCGGCTCTTGGGCTCAGTAATTGTGCACAGGGCTCTCTAGTTGCTGCTTGAGGGCTTAGCTGCCCTGAGGCCTTAGTTTCCTGACCAGGGATTGAACCTGTGTCCCCTGCAATGGAAGGCAGATTCTCAACCACTGGACCACCAGGGAAGTCCCAAAATGAATCATTTTAAAGCAAGTAACTCAAGTGCTATTTAGTACATTTACAGTGTTGTACAACACTAGCTAGTTCAAAAGCATTTCAGTGTCTCAAAGGTAAACCTTATAACCATCAAGAAGTCATTCCCAAACTCCCCCATCCCCAGACCCTGGCAACTATGAGTCCACTTTCCTGCTCTATGGATTGACCTGTGTTGGACATTTCAAAAAAAAAAAAAGAAACACACACTACGTGGTCTTCTGTGTTTGGCTTCTTTCACTGAGGATAATGTTTCCAAAATTCATTCACACTGCAGTGTGTGTTCAGTGCTTCACTCCTTGTTAAGGCTGAGTAATATTCCAGTCTGTAGATGAACTATATTTTGCTTACCCATTCACCCATTAATGGATATTTACATTATTTCCACCTTTTTGTTATTTTGAAAAATGCTGCTACGAGCATGTGTCTGCATGTGTTTGGGTTCCAGGTCATAATTCTTTTGGGTATATACCTAGGACAGGAACTGCTGGCACCAGCCTTAAAAAGAATTATAGTTTAATTTTTTGGTCACACTATGGGGCATGTGGGATCCTAGCACCCCAACCAGGGATTGAACCCATGCCCCTTGCAGTGCAAACGTGAAGTCTGAACCACTGGACCTCCAGGGAAATCCCCTGGCACCAGCTTTTAAACACTTAAGTCAGCTCTCATCTCTTCCATGTTTGTGTTGTCGTTCAGCCACTAAGTTGCGTCTGATTCTTTGTGACCCCATGGTCCAGTTTCTCAGTCATGTCTGACTCTTTGCCACCCCATGAACCACAGGACACCAGGCCTCCCTGTCTATCACCAACTCCCAGAGTTTACCCAAACTCATGTCTGTTGAGCCAGTGATGCCATCCAACCATCTCATCCTCTGTTACCCACTTCTCCTCTTGCCCTCCATCTTTCCCAGCATCAGGGAGTTTCCAGGAGTCAACCCTTCATATCAGGTGGCCAAAGTATTGGAGCTTCAAATCACCATCAGTCCTTCCAATGAATATTCAGGGTTGATTTCCTTTAGGATTGACTGGTGTGATCTCCTTGCTATCCAAGGGACTCTCAAGAGTCTTCTCCAGCACAACAATTTGAAAGCATCAGTTCTTTGGTACTCTTCCTTCTTTATGGTCCAATTCTCAGTTCAGTTCAGTCGCTCAGTCATGTCTGACTCTTTGCGACCCCATGGATCACAGCACGCCAGGCTCCCCTGTCTATCACCAACTCCCAGAGTCTACTCAAACTCATCTCCATGCAGTCCGTGATGCCATCCAACCATGTCATCCTCTGTCATCCCCTTCTCCTCTTGCCCTCCATCTTTCCCAGCATCAGGGCATTTCCAAAGATTCGACCCTTCATATCGGGTGGCCAAAGTATTGGAGTTTCAGCTTCAACATCAGTCCTTCCAAGGAACGCCCAGGACTGATTTCCTTTAGGATGGACTGGTTGGACCTCCTTGAAGTCCAAGGGACTCTCAAGAGTCTTCTCCCACACCACGTTTAAAAGCATCAATTCTTCTGTGCTCAGCTTTCTTTATAATCCAACTCTCACATCGATACATGACTACTGGAAAAACCATAGCCTTCACTAGATGGACCTTTGTTAACAAAGCAATGTCTCTGCTTTCTAATATGCTGTCTAGGTTGGTCACAACTTTCCTTTCAGGAGTAAGCGTCTTTTAATTTCATGGCTACAATCACCATCTGCAGTGATTTTGGAGTCCCCCAAAATAAAGTCAGCCACTGTTTCCACTGTTCCCCATCTATTTGCCATAAGTGATGGGACCAGATGCCATGATCTTAGTTTTCTGAATGTTGAGCTTTAAGCCAACTTCTTCGCTCTCCTCTTTCACTTTCATCAAGAGGCTCTTTAGTTCTTCTACTTTCTACCATAAGGGTGGTGTCATCTGCATATGTGAGGTTATTGATATTTCTCCTGGCAATCTTGATTCCAGCTTGTGCTTCTTCCAGTCCAGCGTTTCCCATGATGTACTCTGCATAGAAGTTAAATAAGCAGGGTGACAATATACAGACCTGATGTACTCCTTTTCCTATTTGGAACCAGTCTGTTTTTCCATGTCCAGCTCTAACTGTTGCTTCCTGACCTGCATATAGGTTTCTCAAGAGGCAGGTCAGGTGGTCTGGTATTCCCATCTCTTTCAGAATTTCCACACTTTATTGTGATCCACACAGTCAAAGGCTTTGGCATAGTCAATAAAGCAAAAATAGATGTTTTTCTGGAACTCTCTTGCTTTCTCGATGGTCCAGCTGATGTTGGCAATTTGATCTCGGTTCCTCTGCTTTTCTAAAACCAGCTTGAACATCTGGAAGTTCTTTGGAACTCTGCATTCAAATGGGTATATCTTTCCTTTTCTCCTTTGTTTTTCATTTCTCTTCTTCTCACAGCTATTTTTAAGGCCTCCTCAGACAGCCATTTTGCTTTTTTGCATTTCTTGGGGATGGTCTTGATCCCTGTCTCCTGTACAATGTCACAAACCTCCATTCATAGTTCATCAGGTACTCTATCAGATCTGGTCCCTTAAATCTATTTCTCACTTCCATTGTATGATCATAAGGGATTTGATTTAGGTCATACCTGAATGGTCTGGTGGTTTTCCCCATTTTCTTCAATTTAAGTCTGAATTTTGCAATAGGAGTTCATGATCTGAGCCACAGTCAGCTTCTGGTCTTGTTTCTGCTGACTGTACAGAGCTTCTCCATGTTTGGCTGCAAAGAATATAATCAATCTGATTTCAGTGTTGACCATCTGGTGATGTCCATGTGTAGAGTCTTCTCTTGTGTTGTTGGAAGAAGGTTTTTGCTATGACCAGCATGTTCTCTATTACCAGCAGAACTCTATTAGCTTTTGCCCTGCTTCATTCTGTACTCCAAGGCCAAATTTGCCTGTTACTCCAGGTGTTTCTTGACTTCCTACTTTTGCATTCCAGTCCCGTATACTGAAATGGACATGTTTTTTGGGTGTTAGTTCTAAAAGGTCTTGTAGATCTTCATAGAACCATTCAACTTCAGCTTCTTCAGCATTACTGGTCGGGCCATAGACTTGGATTACTGTGATATTGAATGGTTTGCCTTGGAAACAAACAGAGATCATTCTGTTTTTGAGATTGCATCCAAGTACTGCATTTCAGACTCTTGTTGACTATAATGGCTGCTCCACTTCTTCTGAGGGATTCCTACCCATGGTAGTAGATATAATGGCCATCTGAGTTAAATTCGCCCATTCCAGTCCATCTTAGTTCACTGATTCCTAGAATGTCGACGTTCACTCTTGCCATCTCCTGTTTGACCACTTCCAATTTGCCTTGTTGCATGGACCTAACATTCCAGTTCCTATGCAATCTTGTTCTTTATAGCATCAGATCTTGCTTCTATCACCAGTCCCATCCACAACTATGTGATGTTTTTGCTTTCACTCCTTCCCTTCATTCTTTCTGGAGTTATTTCTCCACTGATCTCTAGTGGTATATTGGGCACCTACTGACCTGGGGAGTTCCTTTCAGGGAGGACATTTCAGTGTCCTACCTTTTTGCCTTTTCATACTGTTCATGGGGTTCTCAAGGCAAGGCTACTGAAGTGATTTGCCATTCCCTTCTCCAATGGACCACATTATGTCAGACCTCTTCACCATGACCCATCCATCTTGGGTAGCCCCACATGACATGGCTTAGTTTCACTGAGTTAGACAAGGCTGTGGTCTGTGTGATCAGATTGGCTAGTTGTCTGTGGTTTCAGTCTGTCTGCCTTCTGATGCCCTCTCTCAGCGCCTACCATCTTACTTGGGTTTCTCTTACCTTCGACATATATCCCTTCAGGGCTGCTCCAGCAAAGCACAACCACTGCTCCTTACCTTGGACGTGGGGTAGCTCCTCTCAGCTGCCGCCCCTGCCCTTGGACGTGGGGTAGCTCCTCTTGGCCACCCCTGCACCACGCAGCCACTGCTGTCCAATTCTCACATCTGTACAAAATTCCAGTGACCTCATATTGAGCTTATGAGGGTTGACAGATTGTGGCCTGTGGGCAGTCAGCCCAGGCTTATATTTCTATGAAGCCACAGGACTTGCTCTCAGGGGGCTCATACTTTAGTGTCCTGGAGTCACAGATGGGGCTCCTTCCTCTTGTCCCTGTTCCCTTCTTTGCTTCCAACTGGCTTCCTAAATGGCAGCCAACACTCACCACTACCCAGGGTTCATAGCTGATTGTGTTGCAGGGAAGAACTGATTCTGCCTCAGTTGTCTCATCTGGGTGAGCTGACAGGAACTGTGACTTGCTTTTGGAACTGTGACTTACTTTTGTTCTTATAATCATACATTATGGACTGACTGCCTCAGAGGACCCTGCCCCTCTGCCTGACTTGAACTAAAGTGCCTTTGTTTAGCTCACAGAGAGATAATCTGACCCTACCCACCTGTGAATGGCTGCAAGAAAAGAAGAAATTAACACACCTGCTCCTACTTTGCAAGATAAATGGTCTTTTTACTTCCTCACCTCCTTTCCCTCTCTGTTTAGATAAAAGAACCTGGCATC
This sequence comes from Ovis aries, assembly GCF_016772045.2. Taxonomy (NCBI): domain Eukaryota; kingdom Metazoa; phylum Chordata; class Mammalia; order Artiodactyla; family Bovidae; genus Ovis; species Ovis aries. Next base: position 15,573,006 of record NC_056058.1, on the reverse strand, counting down.
CAGACCCCAACAAGATGGTTACCTTGAGACATTAGTCTGCCATCTTCGGGGTGAGCCAGTTTTCTGAATAAAGTCGTGGTCTTTGCCTCAACACCTCTTTTTGTTCGTTGGCCTGTCATGTGGTGAGCAGAGCAAGCTTGGGCTGCGTAATCATCACATGGGCTGCCACCTACATGTTGGTGTGTCTTCTGTTGGCAGTTACTAGGCATTGGCTGGGTGCATCTGATTCTGGGGGTTGGTGACTCAGCATGTTGCTTCAGCTCTGGCCAGCTCACCCAGATGAGACAGCCTGGCCTTGGGAAAGAGAGGTTGGCTGGAAACTGGGCATCACTGGAGCAGAGAGAAACTGGCCTTGGTGGTCATCCCACACCCTCTCCACTCACCTGGATCTTGTCTACTAAAAAGGATGCACAACGTGAGAGTTGTAAGTTAAGTTTCATTTGGGATAAAATGAGGACTGAAACATAGGGGACAGCACCTTGGATAGCTCTGAGAGACTGCTTCAGAGAGCAGTCATCCAAGAAGGTCAATATATAAGATTTTGGTGAAGGGGGAGTTCAGTGCAATCAAGCATTCATTTCACATGAGGTTTTCTGCTAGTCATGAGGAGCTGATGTCATCATGAAGGGATTTAGTGCTTTTCTAGATATAAGTCAAGAATCCACCTGCAGTGCAGGAGACCCGTGTTTGATCGCTGGGTCGGGAATATCCCCTGGAAGAGGAAATGGCAACCCAATCCAGTATACTTGCCGGGGAAATTCCACGGACGGAGGAGCCTGGAGGGCTACAGTTCATGGGATCGCAAAAAGGTGGACACAACTGAGCAACTAACACTCACTCACTAGATGTGAGGAGATACAAGGACTGGGATCATGAAATCAGTTTCTGAAAACATCTGACTATCTAAAGACATGTCCCACCAGTTTCTCTGGAGCACAGAGTGCCTCTCTCTCCACCCAGAACTGCCTTCAAGGCATGTGGAGAGTCAGAAACTGCAGCAGCACAGGATTCCATCTCTGCAGAGGCAGGTGGCAAATGCCCTTGGCAAGTGCCAATCTGTAGTTGACAATCTCCAAGCCTCAGGCCTGTTACTCTTCATCGAGAGAATGTCTCTAGCAGCTGGACAGGAATCCTGTCTTCCAACCCTGGATGGCCCATCCCAAGCAAGTGGGGCATAAGGCAGGCTGGAAGCATCCTTCATTTTATGAATACCTTCTTGCTGCTAAGTTTCTGCTAAGTCACTTCAGTCATGTCCGAGTCTGTGTGACCCAGAGACGGCAGCCCACCAGGCTCCCCCGTCCTTGGGATTCTCCAGGCAAGAACACTGGAGTGGGTTGCCATTTCCTTCTCCAGTGCATGAAAGTGAAAATTGAAAGTGAAGTCGCTCAGTCATGTCTGACTCTTAGCGACCCCATGGACTGCAGCCTACCAGGCTCCTCTGCCCATAGGAGTTTCCAGGCAAGAGTACTGAAGTGGGGTGCCATTGCCTTCTCCGGAATACCTTCTTAATAGCCTTAATTTTATCTCTCGGTCCTCAAAGACTACAATATTTACTGTATAGCCCTTTGTAGAAGGGCTGTCCTCTGAAGTAGGAATAGACATTAAGGGGACTTCTGATGGTGCAGTTGTTAGGACTCCACGCTTTCACTGCTGAGGGCACGGGTTCAATCCCTGGTCAGAGAACTAAGATCCCCCATGGAGCCACGATGTATCATATCATCACCCTCATCGGTGAGAACCTGGAGAAGTTCAAGGCCCTTGAGGGTGACCCTGCTGATAGGCATCAAGGCTCCAGGGCAAGCTGCTGAAGGCACACCATTACACATCAAGCTGATCTCGGGCAGCAGCCCTCATCCCCGGCATTCTTTGGTCTTAGTTGCCACATGTGGGATCTAATCCCCTGACCAGGGATCGGCTCCAGGCCACCTGCATTGGGAGCTCGGAGCCTTAACCACTGGACCCCCAGGGAGGTTCCTTAGCATCATATTTTATGACCCTTACTTGCAGGGCAGGACTGAGCAGTCCCTGGGCCTGCAGATGGTCTATGCCCCTCAGGACTTACTGTTATCAGAGCAGTCTCCTTGCACTATAATCTCAACAGACATAACCACCACCTCATCAATGACTTTACTATAAAGCAGGTGGTCCTATATTACTGACACTAATGAATGCATGGTGGAAGTAGACTAAAAGGCATCCTTTTCTTCAAGCAGGTTGGTGTTTGCACAAGTTTGCTTAAACCGCTTTCCATGTATATCAGCTCTTTAGGTTTTCTGTTGTGTTAAGGGCTCTGCATTTTCCTCTCTTTTAAAAAGAAAAAGAATATATCTACTTACTTATTTATTTTTTGGCTGCACTAGGTCTTTGTTGCTGCACTCGGGCTTTCTCCAGTTGCAGCGAGTGGGGGCTACTTTTCATTGCGTGGTGAGGGCTTCTCATTGTGGTGGCTTCTCTGGTTGCAGAGCACAGACTCTGTGCACATGGGCTTCAGTGGTTGCAGCTCGTGGGCTCCAGAGTGCAGGCTCTGTAGTTGTGGTGCACAGGTTCAGTTGTTCCATGGCATGTGGAATCTTCCCAGGCCAGGGACTGAACCAGTGTCCCTTGCATTGCAAGGAGGATACTTAACCACTGGACCACCAGGGAAGCCCTCTGCACTCCCTTCTTGCTGTCAAAATAACTTTATCCTGATAATGTTCCACTGGTCGACCTCAGCACCAGTAGGAGACAGCAGACAGCCTCACTGGTCCTCTGTCTGCTTGGGTTTCATACGCTGGTTTAGCACAGTGTTTGGCAGAACATCACTGACCGGAAAACAGGGGTATCACATCCCTAGAAACAAAAACCATGGTAGTTCTGTTCCCAGTGTGTACGTTAATTTTTCTTTTCTGTTTGTGTTTAATTTTTCAAGTAAAAATAATACTGACTTTCAGTAAAAAAAAAATACTGATTTTTCACTTGGCTGTTCTGGTTTTAAAGGATGAGCTTAGGCTGTGTTAAAGGATGAGCTATAGGCTGTGTGTTTTTCTCTACCAACTCAGCGCTTATGAAATACTTTTGTACCATAAGTAAAATTTGAGGTGTTTTGAAAAAAAAAAAAAAAGCAGATGAGGTATGGAGCATCCCTAGTGAATGGGACACTTGGACTGGTGGATGAGAAGTGCACACGACCTAGGGCCCACATCAGACAGTTCCCAGCAGAGCAACCTAGAGCCTGAGCAGTGTAGACTGCGAAAGCACACAGACCGTGAGTAGGGGCAAACCCAGTGTGGCTGAGACACTGCCAGCACTCTCCACAGATGCCAGTGATATTTGTTTGCAGTGCTCCTCCCTCCCCACAGCATGACTGAAAAGTGAGCCTAAAAAAGTGACCACCACCGCCCCCCTTGTGTCAGGGCAGAAATTAGACACTGAAGACACCAGCAAACAGAAGAGGCTAAAATAAACAGAGGGAGCCACTTTGGAAATGACAGGTGCAATAGATTAAAACCATGTAGTTAGCACCGACTACACAGGAAGGGGCCTATAGATCTTGAGAACCATAAGCTGAACTATCAACGAACTATCTGAAAATGAACTGACCCCACACTGTCCGTAACAGCTCCAGAGCAAGTCCTAGATATATTTTTACTATTATTGTTTTTAAATTTTTAAAAATTTCTTTTTCATTTTTAAGTCCTCCATTCCTCCTTTAATTTTCATTTTTATAACCTACTATTACTTTGCAAAAAAAAGACCCTATTTCTTAAAGCAAAATTCATATATATATATTTTATAATTTTTGTGACTTTGTTTTTTTCTTTAATATTGTACTTTTGAGAATCCAACCTCTACTCTAGATATTTAGTCTTTGCTTTTTGGTATTTGTTATCAATTTTGTACCTTTAAGAACCCAATCTTCAGTACCCATTTTTACTTGGAAGTGAGATTACTGGCTTGACTGCTCTGTCCCTCTTTGGACTCTCCTTTTCTCCACCAGGTCGCCTCTATCTCCTTCCTCCCCCTTGTCTACCCAACTCTGTGAATCTCTTTGTGTGTTCCGGACTGTGGAGAACACTTAGGGAACTGATTACTGGCTGGATCTGTCTCTCTCCGTTTGATTCCCCCCTTTATCCTCCTGGCCACCTCTGTCTCCTTCCTCCCTCTTCTCTTCTCTGTATAACTTCATGAACATCTCTGAGCCATCCAGACTGTGGAGAGCACATAAGGAAGTGATTACTGGCTAGCTTGTTCTCTCCTCTTTTGATCCTCTCACTTCTCCTTCTGGCCACCTCTATCTCCCTCCTCCATCTTCTCTTCTCCACGTAACTCTGTGAACCTCTCTGGGTGTCCCTCACTGTGGAGAAACTTTTCATCTTTAACCTAGATGTTTTATCATCAGTGCTGTATAGATGGAGAAGTCTTGAGGCTACTGTAAGAATAAGACTGAAAATGAGAGGCAGGAGGCTTAAGTCCAAATCCTGAAAACACTAGAGAACTCCTGACTCCAGAGAACTCCTGACTCCATGGAACATTAATTGATAGGACTTCACCAAACGCCTCCATGAGGTCAGTTCAGTTCAGTCACTCAGTCATGTCCAAGTCTTTGCGACCCCATGATCGCAGCATGCCAGGCCTCCCTGTCCATCACCAACTCCCAGAGTTCACCCAAACTCATGTGCACTGAGTCAGTGATGCCATCCAGCCATCTCATCCTTTGTCGTCCCCTTCTCCTCCTGCCCCCAATCCCTCCCAGCATCAGGGTCTTTTCCAATGAGTCAACTCTTCACATGAGGTGGCCAAAGTATTGGAGTTTCAGCCTCAGCATCAGTCCTTCCAATGAACACCCAGGACTGATCTCCTTTAGGATGGACTGGTTGGATCTCCTTGCAGTCCAAGGGACTCTCAAGAGTCTTCTCCAGCACCACAGTTGAAAAGCATCAATTCTTCAGTACTCAGCTTTCTTCACAGTCCAACTCTCACATCCATACATGACCACTGGAAAAACCGTAGCCTTGACTAGATGGACCTTTATTGGCAAAGTAATGTCTCTGCTTTTCAATATGCTATCTAAGTTGGTCATAACTTTCCTTCCAAAGAGTAAGTGTCTTTTCATTTCATGGCTACAGTCACCATCAGCAGTGATTTTGGAGCCCAAAAAGTAAAGTCTGACACCGTTTCCACTATTTCCCCATCTATTTCCCATGAAGTGATGGGGCCAGATTGCCATGATCTTAGTTTTCTGAGTGTTGAGCTTTAAGCCAACTTTTTCACTCTCCTCTTTCACTTTCATGAAGAAGTTTTTTAGTTCCTCTTCGCTTTCTGCCATATGTGTGGTGTCATCTGCATATCTGAGGCTGTTGATATTTCTCCCGGCAATCTTAATTCCAGCTTGTGCTTCTTTCAGCCCAGCGTTTCTCATGATGTACTCTGCTGCTGCTGCTAAGTCGCTTCAGTCGTGTCCAACTCTGTGCGACCCCATAGACGGCAGCCCACCAGCCTCCCCGTTCCTGAGATTCTGCAGGCAAGAACATTGGAGTGGATTGCCGTTTCCTTCTCCAATGCATGAAAATGAAAAGTGAAAGTGAAGTCACTCAGTCGTGCCCAACTCTTAGCGACCCCATGGACTGCAGCCTACCAGGCTCCTCCGTCCATGGGATTTTCCAGGCAAGAGTATTGGAGTGGGGTGTCATTGCCTTCTCCATGATGTACTTTGCATATAAGTTAAATAAGCAGAGTGACAATATACAGCCTTGACGTACTCCTTTTCCTATTTGGAACCAGTCTGTTGTTCCATATCCAGTTTTATGCAGGTCAGTTGCTTCCTGACCTGCATATAGGTTTCTCAAGAGGTGGGTCAGGTGGTCTGGTATTCCCATCTCTTTCAGAATTTTCCACAGTTTATTGTGATCCACACAGTTAAAGGCTTTGGCATAGTCAATAAAGCAGGAATAAATGTTTTACCACATGCCCAAGGTAAGAGAAACCCAAGTGAGATGGTAGGTGTTGCGAGAGGGCGTCAGAAGGCAGACACACTGAAACCATAATCATAGAAAACTAGCCAATCTGGTCATGTGGAGCACAGCCTTGTCTAACTAAATGAAACTAAACCATGCTGTGTGGGGCCACCCAAGATGACGCGTCATGGTGGAGAGGTTTGACAGATTGTGGTCCACTGGAGAAGGAATCGCAAACCACTTCAGTATTCTTGCCTTGAGAACCCCATGAACAGTATGAAAAGGAAAAATTATAGGATACTGAAAGAGGAACTTCCCAGGTCAGTAGGTGCCCAATATGCTACAGGAGATCAGTGGAGAAATAACTCCAGGAAGAATGAAGGGAAGGAGTGAAAGCAAAAACAATACCCAGTTGTGGATGTGACTGGTGATAGAAGCAAGGATCAATGCTGTAAAGAACAATAACAAGGCAAATTGGAAGTGGTCAAACAGGAGATGGCAAGAGTGAACGTCGACATTCTAGGAATCAGCGAACTAAAATGGACTGGAATGGGTGAATTTAACTCAGATGACCATTATATCTACTACTGTGGGCAGGAATCCCTCAGAAGAAATGCAGTAGCCATCATGGTCAACAAAAGAGTCCAAAATGCAGTACTTGCATGCAATCTCAAAAACGACAAAGTGATCTCTGTTCGTTTCCAAGGCAAACCATTCAATATCATGGTGATCCAAGCCTATGCCCCAACCAGTAATGCTGAAGAAGCTGAAGTAGAACGGTTCTATGAAGACCTACAAGACCTTTTAGAACTAACGCCCAAAAAACATGTCCATTTCAGTATAGGGGACTGGAATGCAAAAATAGGAAGTCAAGAAACACCTGGAGTAACAGACAAATTTGGCCTTGGAATATGGAATGAAGCAGGGCAAAGGCTAATAGAGTTTTGCCAAGAGAACGTACTGGTCATAGCAAACACCCTCTTCCAACAACACAAGAGAAGACTCTACACGTGGACATCACCAGATGGTCAATACTGAAATCAGGTTGATTATGTTCTTTCCAGCCAAGAATGGAGAAGCTCTATACAGTCAGCAAAAACAAGACCGGGAGATGACTGTGGCTCAGATCATGAACTCGTTATTCAGGAATTTAAGCCCAATTCAGACTTAAATTGGAGAAAGTGGAGAAAACCACCCGACCATTCAGGTATGGCCTAAATCAAATCCCTTATGATTATACACTGGAGTGAGAAATAGATTTAAGGGACTAGATCTGATAGACAGAGTACCTGAAGAACTATGGACAGAGGTTCGTGACATTGTATGCGAAACAGGGATCAAGACCATCTCCATGGAAAAGAAATGCAGAAAAGAAAAATGGCTGTCTGAGGAGGCCTTCAAAATAGCTGTGAAAAGAAGAGACGTGAAAAGCAAAGGAGAAAAGGAAAGATATTCCCGTTTCAATGCAGAGTCCCAAAGAATAGCAAGGAGAGATAAGAAAGCCTTCCTCAGCAATCAATGCAAAGAAATAGAGGAAAACAACAGAATGGGAAAGACTAGAGATCTCTTCAAGAAAATTAGAGCTACAAAGGGAACATTTCATGCAAAGATGGGCTCAAAAAAGGACAGAAATGGTATGGACCTAACAGAAGCAGAAGATATTAAGAAGAGATGGCAAGAATACAGAGAAGAACTGTACAAAAAAGATCTTCACGACCCAAAGAATCACGATGGTGTGATCACTCACCTAGAGCCAGACATCCTGGAATGCAAAGTCAAGTGGGCCTTAGGAAGCATCACTACGAACAAAGCTAGTGGACGTGATGGAATTCCAGTAGAGCTATTTCAAGTCCTGAAAGATGATGCTGTGAAAGTGCTGCACTCAATATGCCAGCAAATTTGGAAAACTCAGCAGTGGCCACAGGACTGGAAAAGGTCAGTTTTCATTTCAATCCCAAAGAAAAGCAATGCCAAAGAATGTTCAAACTACTGCACAATTGCACTCATCTCACAGGCTAGTCGGAGAAGGCAATGGCACCCTACTCCAGTACTCTTGCCTGGAAAATCCCATGGATGGAGGAGCCTGTTAAGCTGCAGTCCATGGGGTCGCAAAGTCGGACACGACTGAGTGACTTCACTTTCACTTTCATGCACTGGAGAAGGAAATGGCAACCCACTCCAGTGTTCTTGCCTGGAGAATCCCAGGGACGGAGGAGCCTGGTGGGTTGCCGTCTATGGGATCGCACAGAGTTCGACATGACTGAAGCGACTTAGCAGCAACAGCAGCAGCAGCACACGCTAGTAAAGTAATGCTCAAAATTCTCCAAGCCAGGCTTCAGCAATACGTGAACCATGAAGTTCCAGATGTTCAAGCTGGTTTTAGGAAAGGCAGAGGAACCAGAGATCAAGTTTCCAACATCTGCTGGATCATCAAAATGCCTCCACACGTACACTGAAACCAAGCACCACCCAAGGGCCAACAAGTTCCAGAGCAAGACATACCACGCAAATTCTCTAGCAACATAGGAACATAGCCCTGAGCTTCAATATACAGGCTGCCCAAAATCACACCAAACCCATTGACATCTCATAAATCATTACTGGACACTTCACTGCACTCCAGAGAGAAGAAATCCAGCTCCACCCACCAGAACACCGACACAAACTTCCCTAACTAGGAAACCTTGACAAGCCACCCGTCCAACCCCACCCATGGTAAGGAAACTCCACAATAAAGAGAACTCCACAAACTGCCAGAACATGAAAAGGCCACCCCAAACACAGCAATATAAACGAGATGAAAAGGCAGAGAAATACCCAGCAGGTAAAGGAACAGGATCAATGCCCACCAAACCAAACAAAAGAGGAAGAGATAGGGAATCTACCTGATAAAGAATTCCGAATAATGATAGTGAAAATGATCCAAAATCTTGAAAACAAAATGGAGTTACAGATAAACAGCCTGGAGACAAAGATCGAGAAGATGCAAGAAAGGTTTAACAAGGACCTAGAAGAAATAAAAAAGAGTCAACATATAATGAATAATGCAATACATGAGATCGAAAACACTCTGGAGGGACCCAACAGTAGAATAACGGAGGCAGAAGATAGGATAAGTGAGGTAGAAGATAGAATGGTAGAAATAAATGAAACAGAGAGGAAAAAAGAGAAACGAATTAAAAGAAATGAGGACAACCTCAGAGACTTCTGGGACAATGTTAAATGCCCCGACATTTGAATCATAGGAGTCCCAGAAGACAAAAAGAAAGACCATGAGAAAATACTTGAGGAGATAATAGTTGAAAACTTCCCTAAAATGGGGAAGGAAATAATCACCCAAGTCCAAGCAACCCAGAGAGTCCCAAATAGGATAAACCCAAGACGAAACACCCCAAGAGACATATTAATCAAATTAACAAAGATCAAACACAAAGAACAAATATTAAAAGCAGCAAGGGAAAAACAACAAGTAACACACAAAAGGATTCCCATAAGGATAACAGCTGATCTGTCAATAGAAACTCTTCAGGTCAGGAGGGAACGGCACAAGACATACTTAAAGTGATGAAAGAAAATAACCTACAGCCCAGATTACTGTACCGAGCAAGGATCTCATTCAGATATGAAGGAGAAATCAAAAGCTTTACAAAGAAACAAAGGCTGAGAGAATTCAGCACCACCAAACCAGCTCTCCAGCAAATGCTAAAGGATCTTCTCTAGACAGGAAACACAGAAAGGGTATTAAAGTCGAACCCCAAACAATAAAGTAAAGGGCAACGGGACCATACTTATCAATAATTACCTTAAATGTAAATGGGTTGAATGCCCCAACCAAAAGACAAAGACTGGGTGAATGGATAAAAAAAAAAAAAAAAAAAAACAAGACCTCTATATATGTTGTCTACAAGAGAACCACCTCGAAACAATGGACACATACAGACTGAAAGTGAAGGGCTGGAAAAGATATTCCACACAAATAGAGACCAAAAGAAACAGGAGTAACAATACTCATATCAGATTAAATAGATGTTAAAACAAAGGCCTTGAAAAGAGACAAAGAAGGACACTACATAATGATCAAAGGATCAATCCAAGAAGATATGACAATTATAAATATATATGCACCCAAACATAGGAGCACTGCAATATGTAAAGCAAATACTAACAAGTATGAAAGGGTAAATTAACAATAACACAATAATAGTGGGAGACTTTAATACCCCACTCACTTATGGATACATCAACTAAGCAGAAAATTAACAAGAAACACAAATTTTAAATGCTACAATAAACCAGTTAGACCTAATTGATAGCTATAGGACATTTCACCCCAAACAGTGAATTTCACCTTTTTCTCATGTGCACACTGAACGTTCTCCAGGATAGATCACATTCTGGGCCATAAATCTAGGCTTGGTAAATTCAAAAGAACTGAAATCATTGCAAGCATCTTTTCTGACCACAGTGCAGTAAGATTAGATCTCAATTACAGAAGAAAAACTATTAAAATTTTCAGCATATGGAGGCTGAACAACACGCTGCTGAATAACCAACAAATCACAGAAGAAATCAAAAAGAAATCAAAATATGCATAGAAACAAATGAAAATGAAAACACAACAACCCAAAACCTGTGGGATACTGTAAGAGCACTGCTAAGGGGAAGGTTCATAGTAATACAGGCATACCTCAAGAAACAAGAAAAAAAGTCAAAGCTTGGGACTGGTGCATGGGGATGACCCAGAAAGATGTTATGGGGAGGGAGGAGGGAGGGGGGTTCATGTTTGGGAATGCATGTAAGAATTAAAGATTTAAAAAAAAAATAACCCAACTCTATACCTAAAGCAACTAGTAAAGGAAGAAATGAGGAACCCCAGGGTTAGTAGAAGGAAAGAAATCTTAAAAATTAGGGCAGAAATAAATGCAAAAGAAACAACAGAGACCATAGCAAAAATCAACCAGGCCAAAAGCTGGTTCTTTGAGAAGATAAATAAAATTAACAAACCATTAGCCAGACTCATCAAGGAACAAAGGGAGAAAAATCAAATGAACAAAATCAGAAATGAAAATGGAGAGATCACAAAAGATGACACAGAAATACAAAGGAGCATAAGAGACTGCTATCAGCAACTATCTGTCAATAAAATGGACAACTTGGCAGAAATGGACAAATTCTTAGAAAGTACAACTTTCCAAAACTGAACCAGGAAGAAATAGAAAATCTTAACAGACCCATCACTAGCACGGAAATTGAAACTGTAATCAGAAATCTTCCAGCAAACAAAAGCCCAGGTCCAGACGGCTTCCCAGCTGAATTCTACCAAACATTTAGAGAAGAGCTAACACCTATTCTACTCAAAGTCTTCCAGAAAATTGCAGAGGAAGGTAAACTTCCAAACTCATTCTGTGAGGCCACCATCACCCTAATACCAAAACCAGACAAAGATGCCACACAAAAAAGAAAACTACAGGCCAATATCACTGATGAACATAGATGCAAAAATCCTTAACAAAATTCTAGCAAACAGAATCCAACAACACATTAAAAAGATTATACATCATGACCAAGTGGGCTTTATCCCAGGGATGCAAGGATTCTTCACTATCTGCAAATCAACCAATGTAATACACCACATTAACAAATTGAAAGATAAAAACCATACGATTATCTCAATAGATGCAGAGAAAGCCTTTGACAAAATTAAACATCCATTTATGATTTAAAAACCCTCCAGAAAGCAGCAATAGAAGGAACATACTTCAACATACTAAAGCTATATGTGGCAAACCCACAGCAAACATTATGCCCAATGGTGAAAAATTGAAAGCATTTCCCCTAAAGCCAGGAACAAGGCAAGGGTGCCCACTCTCACCACTACTATTCAACATAGTTTTGGAAGTTTTGGCCACAGCAATCAGAGCAGAAAAAGAAAAGGAATCCAGATTGGAAAAGAAGAAGTAAAACTCTCACTGTTTGCAGATGACATGAGCTTCTACATAGAAAACCCTAAAGACTCCACCAGAAAATTACCAGAGCTAATCAGAGAATACAGTAAAGTTGCAGGATATAAAATCAACACACAGAAATCCCTTGCATTCCTATACACTAATAATGAGAAAATAGAGAAATTAAGGAAACAATTCCTTTCACCATTGCAACGAAAAGAATAAAATACTTAGGAATATATCTACCTAAAGAAACAAAAGACCTATATATAGAAAACTATAAGACACTGGTGAAAGAAATCAAAGAGGACACTAATAGATGGAGAAAAATACCGTGTTCATGGATCAGAAGAATCAATATAGTGAAAATGAGTATACTATGCAAAGCAATCTATAGATTCAATGCAATCCCTATCAAGCTACCTGCAGTATTTTTCACAGAGCTAGAACAAATAATTTCACAGTTTGAATGGAAATACAAAAAACCTCGAATAGCAAAAGCAATCTTGAGAAAGAAGAATGGAACTGGAGGAATCAACCTGCCTGACCTCAGGCTGTATTACAAAGCCACAGTCATCAAGACAGTGTGGTACTGGCACAAAGACAGACATATAGATCAATGGAACAAAATAGAAAGCCCAGAGATAAATCCACACACCTATGGACACCTTATCTTCAACAAAGGAGGCAAGAATATACAATAGAGAAAAGACAATCTCTTTAACAAGTGGTGCTGGGAAAACTGGTCAACCACTTGTAAAAGAATGAAACTAGAACACTTTGTAACACCATACACAAAAATAAACTCAAAATGGATTAAAGATCTAAATGTAAGACCAGAAACTATATAACTCCTAGAGGAGAACATAGGCAAAACACTCTCTGACATAAATCACAGCAGGACCCTCTATGACCCACCTCCCAGAATATTGGAAATAAAAGTTAAAATAAACAAATGGATCCTAATTAAAATTAAAAGCTTCTGCACAACAAAGGAAACTATAAGCAAGGTGAAAAGACAGCCTTCAGAATGGGAGAAAATAATAGCAATCGAAGCATCTGACAAAGAATTAATCTCAAAAATATACAAGAACACCTGCAGCTCAATTTCAGAAAAATAAACGACCCAATCAAAAAATGGGCCAAAGAACTAAACAGACATTTCTGCAAAGAAGACATACAGATGGCTAACAAGCACATGAAAAGATGCTCAACATCACTCATTATCAGAGAAATGCAAATCGAAACCACAATGAGGTACCATTTCACGTCAGTCAGAATGGCTGCTATCCAAGTCTACAAGCAATAAATGCTGGAGAGGGTATGGAGAAAAGGGAACCCTCTTACACTGTTGGTGGGAATGCAAACTAGTACAGCCATTATGGAGAACATTGTGGAGATTCCTTAAAAAACTGGAACTAGAACTGCCATATGACCCAGCAATCCCACTGCTGTGCATACACACCAAGGAAACCAGAATTGAAAGAGACACGTGTACCCCAATGTTCATCACAGCACTGTTTATAATAGCCAGAACATGGAAGCAACCTCGATGTCCATTAGCTGATGAATGGATAAGAAAGCTGTGGTACATATACACAATGGAGTATTACTCAGCCACTAAAAAGAATACATTTGAATCAGTTCTAATGAGATGGATGAAACTGGAGCCTATTATACAGAGTGAAGTAAGCCAGAAAGAAAAACACCAATACAGTATACTAGAACTGCAAGGAGATCCAACCAATCCATTCTGAAGGAGATCAACCCTGGGATTTCTTTGGAAGGAATGATGCTAAAGCTGAAGCTCCAGTACTTTGGACACCTCATGTGAAGAGTTGACTCATTGGAAAAGACTCTGATGCTGGGAGGGATTGGGGGCAGGAGGAGAAGGGGACGACCCAGGATGAGATGGCTGGATGGCATCACGGACTCGATGGACGTGAGTCTGAGTGAACTCTGGGAGTTGGTGATGGACAGGGAGGCCTGGCGTGCTGCGATTCATGGGGTCGCAAAGAGTCAGACATGACTGAGCGACTGAACTGAACTGAACTGAACTGAACGCATATATATGGAATTTAGAAAGATGGTAACAATAACCCTGTATGTGAGACAGCAAAAGAGACACAGATGTATAGAACAATCTTTTGGACTCTGTGGGAGAGGGCGAGGGTAGGATGATTTGGGAGAATGGCACTGAAACATGTCTATTATCATATGTGAAACAACTCGCCAGTCCAGGTTCAATGTATGATACAGGATGCTTGGGGCTGGTGCACTGGGATCACCCAGAGGAGTGGGATGGGGAGGGAGGTGGGAGGGGGGGATCAGGATGGGAAACACATGTACACCCATGGCAGATTCATGTCAATGTATGGCAAAACCAATACAATATTGTAAAGTAATTAGCCTCCAATTAAAATAAGTAAATTTATATTTTGAAAATAAAGTTCTGTTTAAAAAAAAAAAAAAGCTGAGAGAATTCAGCACCACCATACCAGCTCTCCAACAAATGCTAAAGGATCTTCTCTAGACAGGAAACACAGAAAGGGTTATAAACTCGAACCCCAAACAATAAAGTAAATAGACTTGGCATTAAGAGTCCCAAACATCTGAACACAACACTGTAAGTCAACTTTAGTAGAGTAGTAGTGTTAGTCACTCAGTCGTGTCCCACTCTTTTCAACCCCATGGGCTGTAACCCGCCAGGCTCCTCAGTCCATGGGACTCCTCATTAGGGAAGAATACTGGAGTGGGTAGCCATTTCCTCCTCCAGGGGATCTTCCCCACCCAGGGACTGAACCCACGTCTCTTGTGTCACCTGCATTAGCAGGCAGATTCTTTACCACTAGCACCTCCTGGGAAGCTCTTATTTCAATCAAAAACAAACAAAGAAACAAAAAGAACCCCAAACAAGCAAGAAAACAAACCAAAAACTCAAACAACAACAAAAGAATTCCAAACATCAAAATAAAAAATTGTAAGAGGAGGAGGGACTTCTCTGGTGGTGCAGTGGTTAAGACTCTGCACTTCAATGCAGGGGGCATGGGTTCAATCCCTGTCTGGAAACTAAGCTCCCTCCCATATGCCATGGAGCTCGGTCAGAAAACAAAAAGTAAGAGGAAATCCCCATCCTGTGACTGTAGTCCCTCTGGTCTATGGGGCTGGTCACCTCTTTTGCTAATAGGAAGGCTAAAGTACTGCAAAATAGGGAGAAAACTGTTCTGTTAGACAACATTGAGCACAGGATCAAAGGCAATATAGGCTCCTCTACAGAGAAGCCTCACCCATCTGAAATGCATATGGAGTGGGCAAGTTGGTTGGTAGTTCAGTAAGACCTGCTGATAATGCAAAAAAGAAAAAAAAATGACTTGTGGACACAGGGAGGGAAGGAGAGAATGGGATGAATGGAGAAAGAGGCATTGACATACATATGTATATCTGCTACCATGTGTAAAACAGATAGCTGGTGAGAAGTTGCTGTATAATACAGGGAGCCCAGCTTGGCGCTCTGTGGACCTAGAGGGGAGGGCTGGGGCAAGAGGAGGGAGGCTCAAGAAGGAGGGGATATATGCATAATTATGACCAATTTTGCATTGTTGTATGGCAGAAACAGAGCTTCTTTGGTAGCTCAGGTGGTAAAGAATCCGCCTGCAATGCAGGAGACCTGGGTTCAATCCCTGCATTGGGAAAATGTCCTGGAGGAGGGCATGACCACCCACTCCAGTATTACTGCTTGGAGAATCCACATGGACAGAGGAGTCTTGCGGGCTGCAGTCATGAGGTCACAAGAGTAGGACATGACTGAGCGCTAAAGCACACATGGCAGAAACCAACACCACATTGTAAAGCAATTTTCCTCCAATTAAAGAATAAATTTGAAAAGTTTAAAAATTTTAAGTTTCACAAGCTGTTTGTACTCAAATATACTTCCTCAGTTTCAGATCCTCAGCTATTTTATTGAGTGGGAAGTTGAACTGAAAAGGTTCAAGAATAATGTTGCGTTAACTTATGTCTCAGGAAAGCATGTGGAATCTTAGTTCCTTGTTCAGGGATCAAACCTGTGCCTCCTACACTGAGAGCACAGAGTCTTAACCACTGGACTGCCAGGGAAGTCTCAGGAAACACTTCTTAAGACAACTTGTCAGAATGTCTATAAACAAACCCACTTTTTTTAGACATTGATAAAGTCTTCTTTTCTTCACATGGTATTTTATACAAAAACACTTCAGGTGTGTTATTAGATGTGACTGATTTTGACAAATCCTATTAGGTCTGTATCAACTGTTTACATGTTGTTTTCATTGCCTCTTTGTTTAAAAGATCGCCTATTTTGAGCCTTTGGATTAGGACATTCATGTTTTTGAGACAAAAAAACTTGAAAACAGGGACTTCCCTCGTAGTCTAGTGGCTAAGCCTCCGCACTCCCAGTGCAGGGGGCCTGGGGCCCATCCCTGGTTAGGGACCTAGATTCCACCTGCTGCCACTGAAGTCCTGGCACAGCCAAATAAATATATAAATATTAACAAAAGGAAACTTGAGAACAGTCCCAAACAGAAAAATATGGCTAACAGAATATGTTTTTTAAAATTATGTTTAACTAGAGGATAATTGATTTACGATGTTGTATTGATTTCTGCCATACAGCAACACGAATCAGCCATGTGCGTGCTTAGTTGCTCAGTCTTATCTGACCCTATGTGACCCTTTGGACTGCAGCCTGCCAGGGTCCTCTGTCCATGGGATTTTTTGACACAAATACTGGAGTGGGTTGCTAGTTCCCTCTCCAATATGGTTTGTTTTAGTGTGAGTTACTGTTACTATATTTGTTTATTGTAAAGGTGGATATTTAGTGTTCTGCCCAGTTTTCAAAAAAAGTAAAAAAAAAATTCAAGAAAAAAAAAAAACAACGTTCATAGCAATATTTAGACTGGTGTTTAACCTAAAAACTGGTCACCATAGCCTAGCAAAAACTGACATGTAAACTGAACCATCCCTCAGTCTAAATGACTTTGAAGGTGGTTCCATCACAGGCAGGGTTTCCACATTGCCCTGTTCTCCTTTCTTATTTGGACACCCTCACTGTCTGAAATCAACTCCATGCTATCTTTAGAAATGTGAGATCCTCAAACCATATGTTCACAGCCTCGAACCATAGATGCTGGGAAAAAAAAAAAATCAAACAACAAAACAAAAACACCCAATGCATTAAAGAAACGAGGAACTTGAATTCCAAGCCAGAAGGAAGGAGAAATGAATGTGAAAAGAAATGAGAAACTGTCCACGAAGGAGAATGATGGGGAGGGGAGTGGCTGGTAGACATCAGCTGGGACACCTAGTGATTAAGGAGGATTTTTGAGTGTCCCCTTGACAGGAGTCTCTGGCAATCAGGGACTGGAGGGAGTAGGGATGGGCTATGAGTCAATTTCCCCTCACACTCCTGGAGTTAAGGGGGTGGGGAATTCCAGAACCTGGGGTCTTAGGGGAAGGGGGCTGTGCAGGGGTGACTTCCAGGTTCAGAGGTGTTTTCCTGTGATGGTCTCACCCAGAGCTGGAGCCTGGATCTCACCTTCAACCATCCTCAAGGGGCCACAGGTGGATAGGCACTTAGGGCCCTTGGGCAGCCGGTGGCCTCACCCTCTGTGGCTGCTGCCACAGCCTCTGTGTTTCTGATGAGCTGTGACCACAAGAGCCCCTGCACTCCCTCCTCAGTCGCTGGCTGATGAGTCGGATCTCTGACTTGGTCCCTCAGGCTCCAGGCGGAAACATCACGCTGACCTGCCTGTGACCGCCCCCTCCCGGCCCAGCCACCTCACACAGTCCCAACAGTCTGCTCAGGCCCATCTACAAAATGGTGACCAGCAGGGTGAGTCTAGAGGGTGGCACACGGGGTGCAGGTGAGACTGGAAATGGAGTGAAAGTGAGCTGAGGAGGAGGGCAAATGCGATGAAGGTCCCAGCAGGTGAGGATGGGAGC
Source organism: Ovis aries (assembly GCF_016772045.2). NCBI lineage: Eukaryota > Metazoa > Chordata > Mammalia > Artiodactyla > Bovidae > Ovis > Ovis aries. The sequence goes on along the minus strand of NC_056058.1, from coordinate 15,555,152 downwards.
TCAGGATACAGATGAGCATGAGGGTGAGAAGGCAGAGAAGGACCGGAGGGTTCTGATGCTAAAGACACAGGTAGAGATGCAGGGGAGGTGCAAGCAAGAAGCCAGGTAAATACCCAGGTGAAGATGTAGGCAAGGACGCTGGTAAGAAAACACGAAGAGGGACTTCCCTGGTGGTCCAGTGGCTAAGACTCCATGCTCCCAATGCAGGGTTCAATCCCTGGTCAGGGAACCTCAACTGGTAAAGAATCTACCTGTAGTGCAGGAGACCCTGGTTGGATTCCTGCGTCAGAAGGTTCCCCTGGAGAAGGGATAGACTACCCATTCCACTATTCTTGGGCTTCCCTGGTGGCTCAGATGGTGAAGAATCCGCCTGCAATATGGGGAAGAGGCATATGCACTTCCGGTTAGGAACAGGTGAGGCAGGCATGGGCACTGGAGATGAGGAAGCCTGTGAATGTGGAGGTGAACTGCAGGACGGAATGAAGTGGGAATCAGGTCAAGTTCCTGCAGGATGGAGCTGAGCTGGCAAGTGAGGCAGTGGGGGGTCGAAGCTGCCTCTGTCCCCCTCTCAAAGACCTCCAGACTTTGGGAGACATGTGAAACAGAAGTGAAGCTTTATTGGGTGGACAGTGTGTGTGAGAGGGTGTGTGTGTGGGATCAGTTGGGGCAGCCAAAGACAACCATGTTCTCCGTGAAGCTGGCCAGGTCCTCGCACTGTTTCTGGTTCTCCTCATCTTGACATTCTTCAGCTTCGGGCCACAGCTCCACCCAGGTGTCCTTCCCGATGATGTAGCTGATGCTGCGGGAAGACAGACGGGTCAGGAGGGGGCGCAGAGGGTGGGAAGAGGCGGCCTCCAGAAGGCACGGGGCAGGAACTCACTTGGGTTTGTCGCCCCACAGGTCAGAGGACACGCCCCACACGAGGTAGTGTGCCCCCTCCTTCAGTTTAAGGGCTTCCCTGCACTTGATGTGGCTGATGAACTTGCGCTCCTGTTTAACCTGCACCTCGTCCGAGCCTGGAGAGGAGGGAAAGGGAAGCTGAACTGGGGGAGGGGGAGGGGAGGGACTGGGTATGAGGACGGAGGGGAAGGCAAGATGAGCTGGGAGAGGGAGAGGGAGAGGGTGGGGAGGGCAAGGGAAGCTGAGTTGGGGGAGGAGAAGGGGAGGGGCTGGGGGAACGGGGAGGTAGACACAGGACTAACCCGATTTGATGATTTGCTCAATCACCATGATGTACTCGTCAAAGTCCTCTTCAAGCTTCTTCTGGATAAGTCTGGTCTTGTATACTGTTGAGGGTGGGGAGGACAGTGGGGCTTCCTGGGCAGGGCTCTCTGTGGGGTGCCCTCACCTGGCTCCTCCCAAGCGACGATCACAGCCAGGCATGCCCACGTCCCTGCTAGCCACTCCCGTCACCGCAGTATAGCACGCCGGGCTGCACTCACACCCATGCACACAATCAGAGCTCTCCACAACCACTGTCAGAGGCACGATGATAGCGACTCCTATCCACCGTGACCCACAGGTTCCCCACAACATGGTGGTACACACAACCACATCCACTCCCAACCACCTGTCACACACACGCCCACAAACCCACCCCACTCATGACCATGTCTCCCGTGCAATCAGAGCCCCTCACAACACACACACACACATGTACACCAGTCACCCACAACCACAGTCACCACACGCAGCCAGGACCACACCTGCCTTCACACTGCCGCTCACACACAAGCACGCATGCGTGCACCTTTTCCACGCCTCTTGCCCAGTGCCCCACTCACCATAGTCCACGCCCGGCTCGCAGGCCCTGTCCAGCCGGTTCTCCAGAGTGATCACCTCCTCCGTGTGGTGCATGAAGCAGTTCTCTGAGGGGTGGGTGGGGGGTGGGGTAGGGACACCGTCTAAGACCCACTTCCTGTTCAGGGCACCCACTACCCAGGGGTATGCCCGGTCCCCTGGTTCAGCCCTCTTGGGTCAACCCCCCACTCCAAGGGAGCTGGGGTCCAGTGGGTGTGGGCACCCTCCTAGCACCTGAGCACTTACCCTCTGCACAGCGGCAGGTATCTTTGTGGCAGAGTTTGCTCAGCATTCCGTCCTCTTTATCCGGGTGATAGAAGCGGATACAAGTTTCATCTGTGGCAGAGGTGATGGGGAGGGGTCAGAGGGCTAGGGCCTCCACCCCAGACACCACACCTGGAGGCTCAGTTATCCAACTCCAGCTGGTCAGACCTCCAGATGCCAGGTCCCCAGCCCTGGGACCCCCAGACTCCTAACTCCCAGACCTGGGGATCCCCAGGCCCCTAACTCCCAGATCCAGGGACCCCCCAGGCCTTTAACTCCCAGACCTGGGGACCCCCAGATCCCTAACTCCCAGACCCAGGGACAACCAGACTCCTAACCCTTAGATTTCCAGGAACCCCGGACTCCTAGCTCTCAGATCCCTGGGGCCTCCAGACCCTTAACCTCCAGATCCCTAACGCCCAGACCCCTAACTCCCACACCTGGGGACCCCAGACCCTTAACTCCAAAACCTGGGGACCCCCTGACTCTTAACCCTCAGATCCCCAAGACCCCCAGAGTCTAACTCCCAGATCCCAGGTCGTAGGATGGCTGCTCACCCAGGTTGTAATAGGAGTACACCTTGACTGCCCCAGGCTGTATAAGTCCGACATTAAAGTACTGGTGAACTTTGAAGGACAGACAGTCCTCCTGTGTGTGTGAGATCTGGGAAGAAGGAGGTTGGTCAGTGGCAGGGCCTACATGGAAGGAAGTCCAGCATGGGATTCTGGGGGTTGGAAAGTGGTGGAGAAGCTGAGGGATCTAGGTGGGGAAGATGGGGGGCGGGTGGCAGTGGGCAGGAATCTTTGACAAAAGATTAATAAGCAGTTCATCAAATCCATTACCCCACCCCCACCCCACCCCACCCCCGCTAAGGCTAGATTGTACTTCTCAGCATGTTTCAGTTCCTTGTGGCCACGTGATTGAGCTCTGGCCAAGGACTGCTATATATGTCCTTAAAAACATTCTGTGGTTAACAAGACTGCATTAGACACTTGAAAGTTGCCAAAAGAGTAGGTCTTTAAAAAGTTACCAACACACACATTATAGCTATGTAGGGGGTGGATGTAACTGACCTTATTGTGGTAATTATTTCTCAGTATATAAATATATAAAATCCTTACATTGTGCACATTAAAACTACACAGTGTTATACGCCAATTACAGCTCAATAAAATTGGAAAAATTAAAGAGAAAGAAAGAAAAGAGGGAGAAAGGGAGTGAGGGAGGGAGGAAGGAGACAGATACACACATATATGTACTGAGACATTGTTGTTGTTTAGTCATTAAGTGGCGTCCAACTGTTTGCAACCCCATGGACTGTAGCCTGCCAGGCTCTTTTCTGTCCATGGGATTTCCCACGGACAGAATACTGGAGTGGGTTGCCATTTCCTTCCCTAGGGGATCTTCCCCACCCAGGGATCAAACCAGAGTCTCCTGCATTGGCAGGTGGATTCTTTACCACGGAGAGAGCTGGGAAGCCCCATATTGATACATACACAGGTGTATATGTGATGACACGTATATTTGGAGTAAAGCCATAGTAGAGAGAAAGAGAGCAAGGGCAGGGAATTCCCTGCTGGTCCAGTGGTTAAGAATGCACCTTCCAATGCAGGGGATGCGGGTTTGATCCCTGGTTGGGGAATTAAGATTCCACATGCCACAGAGCAACTGAGACCGTGCGCCACAACTATTGTGCTTGTGCCCTAGAGCCCACACTCTAGCAACAAGAGAAGCCACCACAATGAGAAGCCTGCACAATGCAACGAAGAGTAGCCCCCACTTGCCGCAACTAGAGAAAGCCCACGTGCAGCAAAGAAGACCTAGTTCAGCCAAAAACAACGACAACAACAACCCCAAAACCTGCAGTGAGATAGCCCCTACACATGCCAGAATAGCTATCATCACAAAGAACACAAATAACAAATGTTGGGAAGCCTTGTGCACTGTTGGTCGGCCTGCAAATCGGCATGTGGACTTCTCCAGTTATGGCATGTGGGTCAGTGGTTGTGGCATGCCACAGCCAAGAGCCCATGCACCACAATGAAGACCCAGCTCTGTCATATAAACAAACAGAACAAGGGAAGGATGGTGGAAAATAAGAGAAGAGAGTAACGCTAGGGGCTGGGGAACAAGGGAAGCTCTTTCTCTCCATCAAGCACTGCTGTTTTAAAAACCACAAGTGGGTTTTTTTCCACTCAGTGGTTAAGACTCTGGTGAGAAGAAGCTGGAGGGGACAAGTGAAAAATGTGGTTGGGACATGAGTGGTCAGAAGGTTGAGATGCTTACAGAAAGTGGGTTGGCCTTGTTTTACATGCCCCTGTCTTCCCACACCCAGCAGTCTAGACCCTGTCTCCCTGGCCCCACCTGGGCACGAGGCCAGTGGAGAAGGAAAGATCAGCCAGGTAGAGGTTTAGGATCCCAATGGAAGCCTTACCTTGTCCAGGTAGATGATGAGTGTGTTCTTGTTGGAGTCTCTGTTCATCTCATACTTAGAGATGTATCTGTCGACACCAGTGCTCAGCTGGGGAAGGATGTGGTTTGTAAAAATCCCTCCTGCATCCCCATTCCCCCTGCCACTCCAGCTTCTTCCAGACCCTGGGCTCCTGCCCATGGATCCCAGCCCCTGAGCCCAAAGCCTTCATACCAGTTTCAAGTCATCAATATCAGGTGAGAAGCCTGTCATCATGGATATATCAAGGATGGACATAGTGGCATCCTGGTCTCCCAGGTACCTAGATGGGGCAGAGGGAGAGGGGGTTGGCCCCCAAGGTGGGATCAGTGCCCAGACAAGGGGGTCATATCAAAGACTGAGGCCTCTAGTTCCCACATAGGAGCATAGAGGGAGGTTCAAATGTAGGAAACATTCTCCTAAAGGGAATACAGGGAAAGCTACATAATGATCAAGGTGATTCATTTTTCAGGTTCTGGAACCCAACTGGCCCGGGTTCAAATCCCAGCTCTCTGTAACATCTGAGGGGTTACTTAACCTCTCTGTGTGCCTCAGTTCTGGGAAATGAACATGGGCAGGTCTCACTTTGTATGATTCCGTTACCATGGTCTAATTTAATGTCACCAGTCCCCCAGCACCATGTTTGGACATCAAGACCACGTTGCTAATCTCACACTGCCAAGCAAAGGGAGGACTTCTTGTCCTGTATTCAGCACAGGACTAGATGCACAATATACTCTCAGAAAGCGTTAAGCATCACAGTTATTATTTGTAAGAAGTCTTGCTAGAGACAGAGGGATGGCCAAGATGAATCCCAGTGAACCATCTCTTACTTGGTACAGATGTCAAGGATCATGGAACCTTTGGCGTCCTGAGGCTTCTTGACTAGAAACACAGAAAACAGAAGGATGGATGGTGGTGGGGAAGTGGGAGGGGTGTAGTTCCTGGGTTCTGATCCAGGAGGGAGGCAGACAGAAGAACAGGGTTGGGGGAAGAGTAACAGATAGGGTCTCCACTCCTTTCACCTGGTTCGAGGGCTGGGCGTATGGAAACCCGGAGGTCGAACTTTTTGCAGGAGACTTTGCCTTTGAGCTTGGCATGGTACACAGTCACTACCTGGTGAGGTAGGAGGGGAGATGAGGTGTCAGTCCATTTGACTCAGAAAGGAAAGGGGATACTGGAGCAGAGGGGCCTAGAGAAGGTGGTGGGTCAAGAAAGTGTAGGTTCCCATTCCTTACCGACAAGGTGCCTTGTCCTTTCCCTTCAGCTCTCACTGTGAAACGCTCATTTTCCTTAGTCTGCAAGGAGTGGGGAGAGAGAAGAGAGAGTATTTGGAACCAAGCCTTCCCCCATTTGTGATGGTCATGGACCCTCCCTCCTGCCTCCTAGAAAGTCTGGCTGGCATGGAGGATGAAAGTGATGAGGGTGTGGCCAGGTAACTTTACCTCTTCTGAGCGCAAGAGGCTGGCAGATTCCCAGAGGATACGATGCTTGACCAAAGAGTTGCGGCTGGGCAGGTGGATGGACACATCCAGGTTCAGCTCCTTGTGATCAGGAACATCCTTCTGGTATTGGGCCAAGGCTTGGAACACCATGAAAGTGGCCTGTTACCCATGACAGAGAAAGGGGGTGAATTTAGGTGACTGAGAAAGTGGTGAGAACCACTGAGGGATGAAGAGACTCATATCAGTCTTGGGGCAATGAGACGGTGACCTAGAACCCACCAGAGAGGGTGAGAATACGATTGGGGACTGGTCAGATACTGAGGACATGTCCTAGAACTCTCTGAGTGAGACAGGTCAGACAGGAGCTTAGAGACACTGGGAACATGGCGAGAATCCACCAGAGTGTACAAACATAAGACAGAAAGTTCAGCCACACTGAGAAGGTGCTCTAGACACATCCAGAGGAGAGAGTCTAAGACAAGCATTGGTAGAGGCACTGAGAATATGTCTAGAACCCACTCATGAAATAAAAGAATGAAATTGGAATCTGGGAACACTGACCATCTGATCTAGAACCCCAAAGTGACACTGAGAGTGTGATTGAGAACCCACCAGAAAGAAAAGCGGTTAGACTGGAGCCTGAGCTTCCTGGAGTTTGAGGTTACTCAACCCTGGTCTAGAACCCATCAGGGACTAGAATAACTAAAATCCTGGTCTAGAACTCACAATAAGATGTGGTAACACTGGGAGCCTGATGGAACTTAGAATGTGGTCTAGAACCCACCAGTGGGAGACAGAGGCTTGGATAATGGTGTGTGAGGTGTTAGTTGCTCAGTTGTGTCCAACTCTTTGTGATCCCATGGACTGTAGCCCACCAGGCTCCTCTATCCATGGAATTCTCCAGGCAAGAATACTGGAGTGGGTTGCCATTCCCTTTTCCAGGGGATCTTCCCAACCCAAGGATCGAACCCGGGTCTCCTGCATTTCAGGCAGATACTTTCATCACTGAGCCACCAGGGAAGCCCCTTGGATAATGCTGTAGAGTCATTAATAACCTGGTCTAGAACCCACTGATGAGACAGGGTAACATTGGGGGCTGGTGAAATGAACATGAACTAGAACCCACCAGTGAGACGAATAAGATAGGGAACTGCGAACATGATCTAGAACCTACCAGAAGGACAGAGAGGTTTGGATAATGGTGTAGGGTCATTAATAATCTAATTTAGAACCCACCAGTGAGACAGAGTAACATTGGGGGCCTGGTGAAATGAACATTATATCGAGAACCCACCAGTGAGACAGAGTAAGATGGGGCACTGGGAACATGGTCTAGAACCCACAGTAGGAGAGAGAGGTTCACACCTGAACCTGGGGCCTGAGAACACGGTCTAGACACCAAGAGGGAAAAGGAGGCTTGAAACACAGCTCAGGGCATCCAGAATGTAGTCTAGAATCCACAGATGGGTTTGAAACTAAAAAAAAAAAAAGATTCTTGACTTCATTCAAATCATCCTGGCTGATGGAAGAGAAACACTGCCTCTCTTGGTCTTGGTACTTTCTTCAGAAGACTAATGAGGCCAGAGGAGGTTGGTATGCAGATACCGGGGCGAGGTATGTGTGGACTACTTGCCTGCGTGGAGCCATAACCACCTCCATAGTATCTCTGCTCGTTGAGCCAGCGCACGACAGGAGGCACAGTGTCGAAGTCTTTGCGTGCCAGCAGAGCCAAGAGGGCATAGGATGTGGCCTCCACATTGTAGAGCTTCTTGTTGGGTTCCTCCCAGCGGTTTTTTTCTGCAGGGAAAACCCCCCACCCCCAATGCTCACTGCTCTGTCCATCCTGTGAACAGCTCAGAGAAAACTCAGGAAAAAAAGACTCATAGCCTAAACCACTTGGCGTTCAGGTGTCCTGGCCCACATTCTAGGACCTCAATCTGCTGGCTCCTGCCTCATTCTCTTCCCTCATCCACCTTCACTCCTCCATATGAGCTCTGCACTGCAGCCCCACTGTGGGAGATTTCCTAAACTTGAAACACACATTCTTACCTCTGAGCCTTTGCATATTCTGTTCCCTTTACATAGAGTACCTATTCTCCATCTACTTTGTTAATTCTTACCCACCGTGCACAATTAGTGGGCACCCCAAGACTGAGTGGAGGTCCCTCTTCCTCCTGTCTCTCAAAGGATCCTGTGCTTCTCTGATCCCAGCACTCTGACACTCTATAGTAATCTATGAACTCATTTCTTTCTTCAATTGGAGTGTGAGGCCATAATGGCAAGGGCTGTGCTGTACTCACGGTGGTGTCCCAAGTGCCTAAGAAAGTTATGATGGCAGAGATTGTCACTGAGAACCAAGAGGAGGATGACCTCCTGTCCCTGGGCGCATAGTTGGACATTTCCCAGAAGCCTTTGCAGGTATATGGCCACATGACTAAGCTCTGGCCAATGGAATGTGCACAGCAGTGATTAGGCCTCTTCTATGTCTAGTCCCTTGCCCAATCTTCCTATTTCCTTTTCAGCCTGAAAGAGCAGGATTCTGAGGCCCCAGAATGGCAGAGCCATGAAAAGATAGAGACCTGGATCCCTGCATCACTGTATGGAGGAGAGCTGTCCACCAACAACATACTTTTGTCGTGTTAAACCACTTTGGTATTTATATGATACTTGAGATACCTTATTATCAGTGAGTACAAACATGATACAGTGTCATCACTGGAATCAATGATTAGCTGCCCACTATGTGCTAGGCACTGTGCTAAATTCCCTATGGTATTATTTTACTGAATCCTAATTACCCTTGAGATGGTTATAATGTTACAGTGTTGTTGCTGTGAGTCACTAAGTGGTATCTGACTCTTTTATGACTCCATGAACTGTAGCCTGCCAGGCTCCTCCATCCATGGGACTCGTTTCCTTCCCCAGGGGATCTTCCTGACCCAAGGATTGAACCCAAGAATCTCCTGGCAGGCAGATTCTTGACCACTGAGCCACTAGGGAAGCCCTAGGTATCACTTGAAGATGAAGAAACTAAGGTCCAGAGAGGTTAAGCGACTTGTACAAGGTCAGACAGTGAGAAAGTGGCAGAGTTGGATTTCAATTTAGATCTGTCTGATGTCCATGCTCATGGTCTTAATCACACCTCACTGCTGGGTCATAGCAAGTGCTCAACACATGGCATTCAACATGGTTGAATGAATTATGCAGTGAGCCTTCTCGTGTGGTTTACAAGGAGAAATTATCACACCACAGAGCCATTCATTGCAGTTCAGCTTGGAGAGGTCCATCCCAGTGCAGCTTAAAGCCATGCACCCCAGCTTGAGAGGGCCACCCTCAGTCCCCAGCCATGGGTCCCTCCGTACTCCTCCAGGCTACCCCTCACCTTTGGCTGTATTCAGAAATTTGGTGAGGCGGTCATCCTCCAGCTTGCCCAACAAAGCCAGGGCATAGGCAGCAATGGCCACAGTATATGGTCTTCGCAGCTCTCTGTAGTGGTTTTCAAGGAAGTCTCCTGCCTTAGTGATGCTGGGGCCCAGGCTCTGTGACAAAGAGGATTGGGTACTCTGGTCAGGGGAGCATTTCTGTTATAGACAACTGATGAAGATCACTTTCTGGGACCAGGTGGCTTTTGTCCTTGGGACCTGTTTGCCTTGGATCTATGTTTGAGGGTTTTCCGTTGTGAGTTGCTTTGTTGCTGAGTACCTACTATGGGCTCTGTGTGTGTGTGTGGGGGGGGGGGTGTGTGTGTGCAGTGTGTGTGTCTAAATACCAAGTGGTGTGCTGGTGAATATTTAACAACCAGCTCTTCAGTGGAGGCACAGGACTGGGTGGGGGGCCAGGGGTGTGTTGCTAGTTGTTCATTCGGGCTTTTCTGTAAGATGTTATAGAAAAACCTGAACTTTTGCCAACCCAATAAATTGCCCATTACAATGGCATAAAAACTTCCACCAGGGTCAATTTCAAGTAACCACTGTGATGTCCTTGAACATAGAATGGGGAAGACATACTCCCAACAGGCATTCGTGAGCTAGTATGAGCCAGATTCAGCACACCAAGGGAACACCTCTTATTCAATAATTTTCAGCTAGCTCTTACAATGTCCCAGTCTTATAGCTGCTCATTTAATCTCATAAAATCCCATGAGGCAGGCATTACTTTCATCATTATCCTAGTGCACAGATTAAATATGGTGACACAGAAAGATGGGGACCAGGGGAAGACATGATTTGAAGTGTTTGCTGATTTCCATGGTGTCAATACTATCATCCCTGATTTCAACCCACCAATGTGGCATTGCTGACTGTAGATATGGCAAGAGAGGAACAGTGGAACAATATGATATAATATTTGCAATATAGAGATACAATAGACATAAATAACCCTGAGAATAATGATAAAAAGTAGCAAAATATTTAGGAAGTGATACATTTTAAGTTTATCACCTGTTTTCAGTGTTTAATCTTTGCAGTGTGAGTTTATATGATTTAATTTTTAACAATGATTGTGTTCAGCAACCAGATTGCAAATTCCTAGAAATTTAACAACTGGCTTTCCCAAGCTGGGTAGCATCCTATTGATTTAAACACCATCGGTCTGGCTCCACCACCTATGCCATACTTTATTTTAATGTTGCTGTATTGTAGAAAATGTTGTGTTGTAGTAGAAACAACCCTTTTGACTGCCTTCCTACAAGTATCCTCCTCTGTTGTAAGAACACCTCCTCCCTTTGATTCACATAGCCACAATGGAAGCAGCCATATTTGCCCACTGAGACCTACTTCCTGGTCTCAGCTGATTGGTTCAGGGGTGACCACCTGACCCAGGATGAACCAATCAGAGACCTTCACTGGGAATCCAAAGGTTCTAGCCTTGGTCTGACTATTTCCTCAAGGAAGACAGCCATGTTCTGCCAAGCAGATTGGGTGGCAGGCAAAGGTGAATTATAGGGCAAGAAAGGATTGGAAGACATGGGAGAACATAAAGAACAAAGAATTCTGGCAGAGTCCTTGAAGCTACTTTCTTTTTTTTTTTTTTTTTTTAAGTTTTTTGACTGCAACGCATGGCAAGCAGGATCTTAGTTCCCCAACCAGGGATGAACCCATGCTCCCTGTAGTGGAAACAAGGAGTCTTAACCGCTGGACCACCAGATTCCTACTTTCATTTTTGAACTCTGTAAATTCTTAGATCCCTAAAATAAATTTCCCATTTTTTTTGCACATCTAGTCACACATACGACAACTAGGACACACATGTGGCCTCTGAGACAACTCAGAGAGTCCTAAAAAATGCAAAAACTATTATGTCTATTTTACAAACGCACACATAAGGCCTGACAAAGGGTACATGAGAGTCAGGATTTGAGGTCAATTTTATCTGACCCCACAGTCCTGAAGCTCTTTTCTACTATAATTTCTCTCAAATCTCCAAGATTGGAACCAGGAAAACCTGGTTTAAAGGTCACCGGCATTAATGGTAGCAGCCCCCTCCCCTCCATCTCTTTTCTGGGGTCCTGAGAAGGAAGCAGCAGCTGGCTGAAAGGGAGATCCTCAAGTCCCCCACTAGGGAAACTAAAAGTCAAACTACCCACTCTCAAAACCCCAGAGCAAAGCAGATGGAGTGATTACAGGCTCTCAGGAGCCTGTCTTTCTAAGCTTCTCTGCTTCAGAACCAAAACTAGAGGAATAGGGGAAAGCAAAAAGCCAACATTATTAATTCTTTCCCTTCTGGGGTCATGCATGCTGAGTCGTGACCAACTCTTTGTGACCCTATGGGAGACGCTATGGACTACCTTGCCAGGCTCCTCTGTCCATGAGATTTTCCAGGCAAGAATACTGGAGTGGATTGCTATTTCCTACTGCAGGGGATCTTCCCAATCCAGGGATCGAACCCACACCTCTTGCGTTTTCGGTGCACTTCAGGTGGATTCTTACTACTGAGCCACTGGGCAATTCTTTGGAGTCATGGACATGGGTCCCTTTAAGAATCCTCTTAAAGATCTCAGGAAGGATTTTCTTTCCATTTTTAGTTCTGTGTCCTCAGTTTTCTTTAGGGAAGCCATAAGGATATAAAGGGCTTTCCTGGTGGAGCAGATGGTAGGGAATCTGTCTGCAATGCAGGAAACCCAGTTTTGATCCCTGGGTCAGGAAGATCCCCTGGAGAAGGGAATGGCAACCCACTCCAGTATTCTTGCCTGGAGAAACCCATGGACAGAGGAGCCCGGCAGGCTATAGTTCATGGGGTCGCAAAGAGTTGGACACGACTGAGTGACTAACACACAGGAATATGAATGTAGGAGTCTTGTGGAAAGCAAGCTGAAGGGGCTTTTTGTTGGGCTTGGGTACAACTCTCTGAAAATGGTAAAGCAGGCAGAAAAGACCCAATCTTTGATTTCTCTGTGCCTCAGCTGTCTCTTCTGTAAACTGGGGGCAGTAAGAGTGGCCTATCTCTTGGGCTGTTACAAGGATTATAGGAATTAAACATATGAGACTCTTGTTTTGTTGTTTAGTCGCTCAGTCGTGTCCAACTCTTTTGCAATTCCATGGACTGTAGCCCGCCAGGCTTCTCTGTCCGTGGACTTTCCCAGGCAAAAATACTGGAGTAGGTTTCCATTTCCTTCTTTAGGGGACCTTCCCGACCCAGGGTCAAACCCACGTCTCCTGCATTGCAGGCAGATTCTTTACCACTGATCCACCCGGGATCTAGTTAATTGCTACATAACTGTTGGAAACTATTATGGCCACTGTGGTGACTGTTAGTGCACTGGGAGCACTGGAAATGCCCTGAAAGCAACATCTCACCTCAGGCGGCTGTGTCCTTGGTTGGGGAGGGGAGGGTGGGGACACTTACGTTGACCTGTGCCTCGCAGATGTCTTTAGCCTCGTGCAGCGCGATCAGAACAAAGGCTGTAAGGGACACATCTTTCTCCCTGGTGTCCTTGAAGCCACCCTAGAGGAGAAGCGTGGAAGCAAAGGCAGGGTCACCAGTGTCTTCACATGTCAACCTACGCCCCCTGTAGGCTCAGTGGATCAAGGCAGGGCTGGGTCTCTCCCCAGCCCTCTCCAGAAGGGCCAGGCTCTTTAGTATTCATTCATTCATCCTGCAAATGTTGCTGGTGCTGTGGATGAGATGTTGGATGAAGACCAGATTCTAGCCCCAGCCCTCGCGGTCTGCTAGGGGAGACAGACAGGAACCAACCAGCTCATCGACAGATATATAATTAGAAAGTGATGAGTGCTGTGCAGAAGCGATGTGGCATTGAGAATGGACTATGGGAGTGTGACTCCGTCGTGGAAAAGTGTCCCCGAGGGATGATAGCTGGAACCACAATCTGAGCAGAGAGAAGTCCACTCTCAAAGAGGGTGGGGCTTAGCATGCCAGGCAGGGGGAACAGCATGTACAAAGGAGAGCAAGGTTCCCAGCAGTACAGATGGAGTGAGGAGAGAAGTGGGTAAGGCCACGAGGCTGGAAGCCTGAAAGGTCAGGCTTACGCATCCATTCTCCAACTTAAGCACACCTGGTGGGGGTAGAGAGGTGTTAAAACGCGGATTCCTAGACATTGCCCCTAAAGCTTCTGATTCAGTGCACCTGGAGTCCAGCCTGAGAATTTCTGACATTCTGCATTTTTAAAAGCTTCCAGGTAATTTTGCTGATGTTGCAGGCCTGGGGATCGCACTCAGGACCATAGCTCTAAGGAGTTCTATGTTTAAGAGCAACAAGAAGCCTGGGGGTTTCATTTTGCACTGGATCCTGCAAGTCTCTGATCTTTGCAAGGGAGGAGAGACACTCTCAGCGCCCTTATTTCACTGTCCCCGCACGCTGTGAATTGGGCAGTGGGTGGATGGTGGAGTCTTTCTCCAGTCCATCCTGTGATGCTCTGGTGCCCTCTCCCCTGGCCTGCCCCGAATCTCTGCCTCTTACAATCATTTCTTGGTGTATCACGGGCCCATCCTCCTGGAAGATTCCATCAGGCTTCTGCTTCTCCAGGATCAGCCATTTGACGGTCTCACAGAGGTCCCTGGAGTCTATGGCGATGAGGTTGGTGGACAGTGCAAAGACCTTGACCACGTAGGCAGTCAGCCTGGGGGTGGGTCGAGAGCGTGAGCCAATTGGCTCTGGGATCCGGAGACTGGCATCCCAGCCAACCAATGAGCAGAGTGGGGCCGGACCTGGCCTGGTTCCTTCAGGTTAGTAACCCAGTGTGGTATGCTGATTATTCAGCAGGCTGGTACCTTGACTCTGAGTGGAGACCTACCTAGACCACCCCAGGCTGAGATCCAGGGCCTGTTCAGGGATGTGAAAGGCTGAGGATGTGCAAGCTGATCCTGGAGACTCACCAGGTGCTGGGGGGCCGATTTTGGAAGGCGGCGTAGGCTGAGCTTTTTTGTCTGAAAGCCAGCTGCTGGGTGTACCCTGCAGGGAAGAGAGACGTGTCACCAGAGGCTGAGTGGAGCGGGTGGCTGGTGGGTGTAGGCCCTCCAGAGAGGGAAGGGGCTTAGAGAGAAGATAAAGATTCTGTGAAGGGCGGGACGGCGGTCTAGAGAGGAAAGAGGGGCTCTGGGTAGGGGGCGAGTGTGTGGGAGGACGAAGAGCTAAAGAGGGACTCAGAAGGTGGGAACATCAGAGAGAGGGGGAAGGAACTCTTGGAGGAGAGGGGATTCAGAGAGAAGAGGTTTTCAAAATGGGTTCTCAGGGGCAAGGGGGCCTCAGCGAGAGAGGGAGCTCAGAGAGGGGTTCAGAGAAGGACGAGGGGGCAATCTCAGAGGAGGGGCGGGACCCCGAGAGTGGCGGGGTCTCAGGAGTGGAGGGGGCTAAGAGATGAAGCCGGCTCAGTGGGGCGGGGCTCAGGGGCGGAGCAAGGACAGAGGGGCGGGTCTCAGGGGCGGAGCAAGGACAGAGGGGCGTGTCTCAGGGATGAAGTGGGCTCAGAGGGGCGGGCTCAGGGGTGGAGCAGGCTCAGAGGGACCGGTAGGACGTGCACCCTTTCTGATGAGCTCCAGGGCCTCCTGCCGCTTCTCCATGCCGAACTTCTCCCACTGCTCGGTGCTGTCCAAGTAGTGCACGGCGATGACCGTGGGCGTCATACCAATCATGTTCTGCTCCCCACAGCCCGAGGGGGTTTGGATAAGGTGCTTCAGCCGCTCTCCGTCGATGGCGTCCTCCGCCATTTCGGCCACCGGAGTCCCTGCAACCCGGCAGGAGGATGGCACTCAAGTCCACGGCTGCTTCCAGACTTTTCAGGCTCTGACCAGCTAGGGCCAAAGGGGTCAAGGACGGCTTGGGGCATGTGAATGATGGAGATGCTTCATGGCTGAATGGCTGGAGGGGGTTTTGCATTTGTTGGGGGGTGAGGGTGGGGGTGGGCTTGTGCTTCACAGGGGAACTCTGGGCCCTGGCTCCTCTGGTTCCACCAGCGGTAATAACAGTCATGAATACTTTCATCAGGCTTCACGCTATTCCCCAGGCTCTGTTCTAGGAGAATACCATATAGTATTTCATTTAATCCTCTCAACAACCCTTAGATATCAATACTATTATTCGCTCCTATCACAGATGAGGAAACCAGGGTCTCCTTCCCAAACTTCACAGCTGTCAAGATGCAAGGTGCCTTTCTAGCTCCGTCTTGCCCCAGTTCTCCACCCGAGACAATTAGATCTGGAATTTCTGGTCTTGAACTATATTGCTCATGTAAACCTCTTTATCAGCAAAAGCTGTTTGCTGAACTGGAGCTGTTTACTGCCTGGAGCCTTCTATGAAGTGGTTTGAGGAGGGGTTCTAGCTGAAGAGGAGGCAGGAGACCAGTGGTTAAATATCCCTGGGGTGAGAGCAGATTGAAGTGGGCTCCCGACTCTCGGGTCATGACTCTCCTCCCAACACTGTTCTGGGTCTCCTGGGGTTGGGGTCCAAGGGCATCTCACCTTGCAGGAGGATCTTGGTCTCTGACTCTGTGTCTGGGACTTGATCACTAAGATCTGCAGCTGGGACTTCCTCTCGCTGCACCCCATCTGCCAGGTGAATGGGAGACACCGATGGCACCAGCTCCCTCCCACCCCCTCCTCATCACCACCACCCATGCCTCACTCCCTCTCCCGTGGCTGACTCACCTTGACCCAGATATTCTGGATTCAGTGTGCGAATGGCCACAGTTTTGTTGACTCTTATTCCTTCTGGCTGGATGGTGTTAGGGGCAGGGGGAGTTGCATGAACAAGACAGACAGTCAGTCATATTCTGGGGATTACTGTAGCATAAGGCATGAGGGCCTCCACCGGAGATCTTAGCTGTGTGACTGAGGTCAGTTACTTAACCTCTCTGTGCCTCATCTTCCTTCCTTATAAGGAGGTAATATAAACATCTACCTCATGCCTATTGTTGTGCAAGTTCATAATATAATTATAAATTAACAAAGAAGTAACAAGACCTTTAGAAATCTTTCTATGTGCCTAGATGATTGCTCTCCTGTGGTTAATTCATTTAATCTTCACAACAACCCACTGGAATGGGTACCGCTTTTATCACTCCCATTTTACAGATGGGGCAGGGACTTCCTCATGGTCCAGTGGTTAATAATCTGCCTTGCAGTGCAGGGTACCTGGGTTTGATCCCTGGTAAAGGAGCTAAGATCCCACATACCATGGGGCAACCAAGCCCCCGTGCTGCAACTACTGAGCCCATATGCCACAACTAGAGAAGAAGATCCCTGGGCCACAACTAAGCCAAATAAATAAACATTAAAGATGGGGGAACTGAGGAACAGACAGGCAAAGTAACTTGCCCCAGGTCACAAAGCAAGTAGAACAGAATTTGCGTTTGAACGTAATAGTCTGGCTCCAGAGTCTGTTTTGAAAACAACGCCTCCTAATGGGCTAAATAAAATAAAAATTTTAAAACAAATAATTTAAAAGTAAAAGAAAAAATTTGAGCGAGTAAACAAGAATAAATATTACAGGAAAGAGAAAAAATAGATGAAAGAATGTACATAACTACTTAACACAGTGCCTAGCAGACAGTAAGCGCCCAGTTAAAATAGGGGCATCTTAATTAGAGTCAAAGGCCCAACACAAGCTCTCGTGTATATGCACATAAGCCTCCCTGGAGGACAGTGGGTGCTTTTGCCTTCACAGAACCCATTCTCCGTTTGCCTGGAATGATTCCCATCTTTGCCTTTGCAGACTGAGTTCCTGCCTATGCTGTATTCATCAGTATGTGGCATCCAGCTCTCTAGGAAGAAAAGCTCTTGATCAGCAGTGCTGCCAATTTCCTTGGTGTAGATTTCTCCACCATGATGGATTCCAAGCTACCACCATGAGTGAGTGCAGACTTGGGAAGTGGTAGACATACTGGATCTAGGGAGCTGGGTATCACAGGCTCCAGCACACTACTGGTTTCTTCCCACCAGTGCCTGTGTTGAATCATATTGAAATTCACAGCAAGAGGAAAACTGTGTGCACCTATCTAGACACACTTTCATGTAATTTTTAAAATATATTGTTTTAATGATTAGATTTATTCCAGAACATTAAAGTAGCTGAAAAAATATGTTTGCTTCCATTAAAGCCAGGAAAGAAAAATTATAATAAGTTATGATTTGGGTATAAATAAAACATTTCAATGTGAAATCTTACTGTCAGTTTTGATACATTTGGTTTTGAATGTTTCAGTATTTTTTTCAACTACTGTAATGTTTTTTGGGAAAAAATAACCAATAAAAAATATACACAGGCCCAACTCAGTTTTCTTTTGCTTTAGGCGTCAATATGACATAGTTTGATACCATCAAATTTGTCTCTAAAATTTTGATATTCTGTATATTGCAGGGGTTTTTGGAATGGATTTTGATTTCTTAAAATATTGCATTAAAATATTTTTGATCTTGTTTATGATCTTATGTTTTGCTTTAAAGTATTTATGAAAGATGCTAAAATCCTTTCATTTTCGTTGATGATTTTGTCTTTGAAAATGTTCAACAAAAATATGACTGCTAATGCATATTTCTTTTTTTCTGGGTTGAGTTATTTTTCCCATGGATCTTCTTTTTTGTTGTGTGCGAATGCATATTTTAAGGGTAAGAATCATAGGTACAAAAGAAGTGTCCTAGTTCTTGCAATTGTATATTATTCTTTTGCAATATTTGCTCTGTGAAATATATTTTCTCAAGATTTTAAAATTTTATTTATTTATTTGGCTGTGCTGTGTAGCTTATCATATCTTAGTTCCATGACCAGGGGTCAAATCCAGGGCCACAGCAGTGAAAATACTGAGTCCTAATCACCAGACCACCAAGGAACTGTCCCCAAGATCTTTAAAGTCAGAAGAAAACCCCTGTGCTAAAATGTTACAAGATGTCATATTTGATATTAAAATATATTTTAATGAAAAAATATTATTGATCTCTAAGTTTTTGGGTGTCTGCTAAAAATTCTGTGCCCAAGAATAATGCCTCACTTGCCTCACCCTAATCCTGGCCCTCCTTCCAAACTTCCAGAACTCCTGAATCTCCTATGGTGTGCCTGGGTCTCCAAGTTGGGTTCACAACACAGGGAGAACTGGAGCCTCTCCTGAAGGACAAGGGACAGCAGGTACTCCAAGGACTCACCACGACCTTCAGGGTCTTCTTGACACCATCACTGATGAAGTGGTTGTAGACGGCAGCCTTGACCTCCACCTCATGGAGGCCGACCTTCAGGGGCACAATGACGTAAGGCACCGCCACTGAGGACCTGGCTGGGATCGTTATAGTCTGCTGGTGGCGCTTCTTGGCAGTGGCCAGGCTACAGAAGGCTGGATTGTAGAGCAATTCCACCCTCACCTGCCAGGGAGAGAGCGTGTGGGGTCAGGAGAACATGCCACAGACTGGCTCCCTCAAGTCCCCGCTCCATCCATGCTTCTGTTGCACCAGGTACGCACCTTGAGATTTTCGGCCTCCCGGTAGTTGTAGAGGACCGCTCGGATCTCCACTTGCTCATTGCGCACCACCGAGTAGGGGAGACGCAGGTCGATAAAGAAATCCTGCATCACAGTGACCTCATAGGGGTCAGCCACACAGATCCCTGCCCGGAGTGGAAACAGAACGCAGAGTGTCAGGAGTGGGGTCAGGGGACTGGGCAGGGTGGACTGGGTCCAAGTTCTTGCCCCTGCCAATGTCTCAGTGCTTACACTTGACCGCGGGAGCTATCCCAAGGTCTTTGCAGAAGCCCATAGACATAATATGGGGCTTTCCTGGTGGCTCAGATCGGAAAGACTCTGCCTGCATCACAGGGGACCTGGGTTTGCTCTCTGGGTCAGGAAGATTCCCTTGGAGAAGGGAATGGCAACCCACTCCAGGATTCTTGCCTGGGAAATCCTGTGGACAGAGGAGCCTGGCGGGCTCCAGTCCACGGGGTCTCAGAGTTGGACATGACTGAGCTACTAAGCACACACACACACATAGATGGAACACCGTGGCGGGGGCGGGGGGTTGGGGAGGTTTGATCCCTGGTCAAGGAACTAAGATCCTGCAAGTCGCATGGTGTGGGCAAAAAGAAAATCTCTTAAAAAGAAATGACTAAGCCAGAAACTGACACAACGCTGTGAATCAACCATAATTCAATTTTTAAAAAGGCACTTCCCTGGTGGTCCAGTGGCTGAGACTCTGGTTTCCAATGCAGGGGGCCCAGGTTTGATCCCTGGTCAAGGAACTAGATCTCACATGACACAGCTAAAAGCCAGTGCAATCAAATAAATAAATAAAAAGAAATACCTTTTAAAAAAGAATTGACTTCTGATACCTGATTTGTGTCATTTAAGGAGGCATCTATACATCTCCAAAAGGCACTTACTCTTTGACCCCTAAAATATGCTCAACTCCAATAATAAAAATAATAGTTCACACTCACTGAACATGTACAATGTGTCCGGTACTATTATAACAATTATAAAAATCCCAGCACTTTGCATAGTTACTCTTTCAGTTGTGCCCATTTTATGGATGAGCATCAAGAGGCTGAGTAACTTGATTAAGGCCACACAGCTGCCCAGAGAAAGATGTGGGATTTGGACTCAGGGACTTGGGCTTGGGAAGTGCCCCGCTTTTAACGATACTCCCTCTTTATCCCATAAGAGCTCTTAAGTCTAAAATTTTCAAGTTCTATTGGTTGCATGCATGCTAAGTTGCTTCAGTCATGTCTGACTCTTTGCAACACTCTGGACTGTAGCCCGCCAGCCTCCTCTATCCATGGAATTCTCCAGACGAGAATACTGGAGTGGGTTGCCATTTCCTTCTCCAGGAGATATTCCCAACCCAGGGATCAAACCCAGGTCTCCTGCATTGCAGGCAGCTTCTTTACTGACTGAGTCATAGGGAATCCTAAATGTCTTATACATACTGCTGTATTTTAAATGGATGACAAATAAGGACCTCCTGTCTAGCCCAGGGAACTCTGTTCAATGTTATGTGGCAGTCTGGATGGCAGGGGAATTTGGGGGAGAATGGATACATGGATATGTATGGCTGAGTCTCTTCACTGCCCACCTGAAACTGTCACAACACTATTCATCGGCTGTACTTCAATATAAAATTAAAAAGTTAAAAAAAAATAAGATACTGAATGGCTAACAAACTCTGAGGTAAAGCTCCTTTAGCAGATTGCAAATAGTCCAGGGACCATGCTTAAGGGGCAAGGGTCTAACGGTAGTTTTTAACATTTATTTTTTCAAGCTGCAGGAACAATTTTTAGGTAAAGGAAACCTCAGACACAACCTTGGTATACAGAAATGTACAACAGGCAAATATGAAGATGCCCTGATTTGAAACAGGGATGGGGACCCCAAACTAGAACTGTGCTGAGTGGCTTTGCAGTCCCAGGCAGAAGGAAAACTATGTGCCTTGCGTATATGATTTCATCTGCCGTCATCACTTGGTCAAGAGAAATTGTCAGAAAATCACAATTCCTTCCATGAAAAGCAAGACAAGCAAAGAAGCAGATTTTAAAAGTCTTGAAACCAGGAAAGTAAAATGACACTGAAGTATAATTTATGATAAATTATAACTAAATAAACTTATACTAGAGTAACTGGGTGTGGTATAAATGAAATACACTTAATGCTGTGAGTTTTAATACATCTTTTTTTTTTTAGTGTTTTTAATAGTTTTTCAACTACTTTAATGATCTGGGGGAAAAAAAATAACCTTTAAAATGGACAGAAAATATGTATGTGAACCACGTCTTTCCTTTGGCCTCAAGCTCCAACAGGGCTCAACATGGTGCTGGTCTTTATTTAAAATCTAGGTATTTTGTACTTCCTGGATTTTTTTTTTTTGGCATTCATTTTGATTTCTAAGAAAACTATTGCATGAAAATACAATTTATCTTGATGACTGAGTTTTTGGCACCCACTTAATTTTGCATTCAAAGTCAGTGCCTCACTTTCCTTGCCCCACTCCCAGACCAGCTCTAAACCATTCATACTTGACTAGGGTTTGTCAGGGTCTCACACGCAGCCCTTGGTGGCAGTGGCAGGGGGAGGGTGTGCATACCCCTTTGTGTTGTGTTTCACAGCCTGCCCACTGATGTTTTAATCACTCACTTCATCCCGCTTCCTCTTTTAATTGCTTTACTCACTATCATGGCAACATCACCCCTACCAAGTTCTTGTTGCAAATTATTCTATATGATATTATAGAATAATATATCACATAGCAAATAATTCTATATGATATGGTGAATATAAGTCTTTATGCAAGTGTGTGCTCAATCGCTCAGTCGTGTCCAAATCTTTACGACCCTGTGGACTGTAGCCCATCCATGAAATTTTCCAGGCAAGAATACTGGAGTGAGTTTCCATTTCTTACTCCAGAGGATCTTCCTGATCCAGGAATTGAACCTGCCTTTCTTGCATCTCCTGCTTTGGCAGGCAGATTCTTTAGCACTGCACCACCTGGGAAGCCTGTGTGTTTTTATACATTTGTCCAAACCCACAGAAACATTAAGACACCGAGAGTGAGCCCTAATGTCATCTGCTGCTGCTGCTAAGTCGCATCAGTCGTGTCCAAATCTGTGCGACCCCATGCACTATAGCCTACCAGGCTCCTCTGTCCATGGGATTCTCCAGGCAAAAGTACTGGAGTGGGTTGCCATTGCCTTCTCCGTAATGTCAGCTAAGAACTAGCAAAGATATAATGATGTGTCCATCAGTTGTTACAATGCTGATGGTGAGGGAGGCTGTGTATGTGGTCGGGAAAATGGTACATAGGAAGTCTCTGCACCAGCCTCTCAATTTTGCTCTGAACTAAAACTGCACTAAAAATAAAGTCTATTTACCAAGTCATGATGTCACTCACATTCTGCACTCTAATCCCTCTCTAGTAACAGGGCAAAGTGTCAGCCAACAGAAACAAAAGATCTGTCAGGATGGAATGAGAAAATGCTCAGGGGATCTGGGGTCCCGGCCTCCGAGGACCGGACCACCATCCTCTCTCACCTTTCTTGTCCGACAAGCTCACGGCCAGAATCTCCCAAGTGGTGATGGAGTCTTTCAAAAACACGTTCATGAGCTTCGTGGAGATTCTGGTCCAGGGAGAAATGGGGGTGGGGGCGGGGGTTGAGGATTAGGAGAAGACATCTAGCAGGGTGCAAGGGGAGACCAAGTAGGGAGGGGCCACAAGGGACAGGGTTGGAAGGGGGCTGGAGGTGGGTACACTTAGGTAGCCCCAACTCGATTTTTCTAGGCTGGGTTGTGTGCTTCCACGATTCCACGCAAGAAGGGGGTGAGGTGCATGCAAATGCAGTGTCCAGTCTAGGGTGATCATAGAAGCTGGCCTGGGGATGGGTTGAAGGGGGGCCATCCCAGCCTTACCCATTTTTGTCTGCTTGTTTAAAGTCGTCAATAATGGTCCACAACCAGCTCTCGGGGAATTGGCTTCGGGAAATGATGTCCTCTTCTGGGATTATTTCATCCTCCAGGTCACCTGTGGGTGGGGGTTGGGGGTGGTGGTGGTTAAAACAGACTGAATCCCCCCTCCTGCTCCTTCCACTGTCCCTTTTAGATATTTATCTTTATAATCCCCTAAAGGGATTCCTAACATGGGCACGCCCAAGGTCACATGATCACTTCCAGGGATCCTAGGCACATTTGCCCCTAGAGGCTCCTTTCTCCATAATAAAAATTACATGTCATATTTTACAGTCATGTTGGTATAAAGGTGAAAATAAGCCACACTGCATTGAGTTGATTTGTTTTTTCCCCTTCTTTGATTTTCAAGGGAATGAAAACATTTGCATGAATGAGCCTCTAAAGGCATCATTGGTCCAAGCCTGCTGTGTTATGTTAACCATGTGATGGTTAAGTCTATCCTGAAAACAATGGGGCTAGCTGAGAGATTCCCTGGACTTGATGGAGACTGCCAAAGAGACAGTGGCTTTTAAAAGTCATCTTGACCCCATCAGCAAGTACACAAAGCTGGGCTAGAATAGAGTTAAATTCTGGCTGAGCTTTCTTCAAAAAATGATGAACAGATTTTAATTTGGTTTTGGGGCTTCCCTGGTGGTTCAGATTGTAAAGAATCTGCCTGTCAATGCAGGAGTTTCAGGTTCAGTCCCTGGGTTGGGAAGATCCCCTGCAGGAGGAAATGGCTCCCTACTCCAGTATTCTTGCCTGGGAAATCCCATAGACAGAGGAGCCTGGTGGGCTACAGCCATGGAGTCACAAAGAGTCACTCAGTGATTAACACTTTCACTTTTCTGCCTAACCACAGAGTAGGTGGGATTCCATAGATACTTAAATCCACCCATAAAAGTGAAGAAAGTGAAAGTCACTCAGTCATGTCCGGCTCTTTGCGACCCCATGGACTATACAGTCCATGGAATTCTCCAGGCCAGAATACTGGAGTGGGTAGCCCTTCCCTTCTCCAAGGGATCTTCCCAACCCCGGGATGGAACCCAGGTCTCCTGCATTGGAGGCAGATCAGCTGAGCCACAAGGGAAGCCCAATACTCTGGAATAATCTATCAAAGTGCCTTTGGGATACTAACTCTTAATCAACCCTCTGTATCGTCCCCAGTTGGCTAAAGAAATGACACAATGCTAGGGGGAAAAAAAGTCATCCATGTGTGTGTAAATCATGCACACATTGTCTAAATTTCTTCTTTGCAAAAGAAAAGTCTTGGGTCACTGGAGCAGAGAGTAGCATGCCTAGTCATTGTAATTTGCAAAGAGACTGAAGGTCGAGCTCTGTGCTCATGTATGTTGGGAATCACTATGTTTTTGGTGGGGTAGAGGGTTGAAGGGGTTGCTAGTTTTCCAGCGAAAGGAATTCAGAAATATTTGACTTTGGCAATGGCTGCTTTTGAGAGGTTCTGCAGATAATTCAGTTTCAACAAAGCCCATTCTGGCACAGAAGTCCTCTAATTAAGACATATTAAAAGATGTTTTAAAAAACAAAAAGAAAAGGAGAGGGACTTCCCTGGTGGTCCAGTGGTGAAGGTCCTGAAGTTCCACTGCAGGGGG
Source organism: Ovis aries (assembly GCF_016772045.2). Lineage (NCBI taxonomy): Eukaryota > Metazoa > Chordata > Mammalia > Artiodactyla > Bovidae > Ovis > Ovis aries. The sequence continues at coordinate 15,530,717 of NC_056058.1, read as the reverse complement.
CACAGGTTCAATCCCTGATCAGGGAACTAAGATTCTGCATGCCACATGGCATAACCAAAAATGTAAAAAATTGAATAATGGTGGGATCAGGCCACACCGGGCTCCTCTGTCTCTCAACAGATGGCAGTGGAGACTCTTGTCAGTTCTGTAAAGGCCACTTTGTGGTGAGATCACTCTGATTTTGCTTAAAGGGGGCTTCTAAGAGAAGCCCTGGGTTTGCTTAAGATTGATGTGGCCTGAGATGTAGAATTTTGACTGTGTACATGTCCTATCCAGAACCGAATGGATGACTGAATGATTGAACATTGACTGGGCAAAGGTTGAGCAGGTCTCTTCAGAAGGCAACATGAATTAGTTTTCTTTGGTAAAGGCAAGCTTATAACCCATCTCATGTCTTCCTACTGGCAACTAGTGTGACCAGCTCTATCTTCTAGAACGTTCCCTCAGACCGTGGGAGGGAGGGGTGTCCTGGGCACTGGCAAAGTCAAACTTCAGAGTGTCTGGGGCCAGGGCCAGGCTAATCCAGCCAGGCAGGAAATTTCCTTGCCCTCAGGAGAGGAGTCTTCTCCACTAGGCTAGGTCCGCCTTCCCTCAGGCAGGCACTTTCTTCCACCTACGACAGACCCGCATCCCCCTCAGACAGGACGTCCTTCCCTCTCAGACAGGGATCTCCTTCCCCCACTGGAGATCTCCTCCTCCCTCAGACAGGCACGCCTTCCTCCCTCTGCGGACAGGCCTCCTCCCCACCTGGGGCTCGCTGGATAGGGACCTCTTCTTCCTTCAGACAGGCACCTGCTCCCCCTAGGACTGGACTCCCCGCTCCTTGAACGGTTGGCTCCTCCTCCCACCTCGGACAGGCCCGGCCTCCCCGGGACTCACTCCTGGCCAGCTCCAGGGCGCCGTCGCGGCTGTGCTGCTGCCGCAGCCGAGCGATGTACTCGCAGCAGTCCAGGAAGGCCTTGACGCACGCGTCGCCCTGCAGGATGAACTGGGCCCGGCGCTGGCACGGGAACTTCATGGGGTTGTCCCGCATGCCGTCTTCGCAGCACTTGCGCAGATCGCCGCTGTACTGACCCACTATGGGAACACAGAATCCCCCCCACGTCCCGCGCGGCCTCAGCTGCGGCCTCGAAGCAGCAGGCACTCAGGACACAGCCCAGGGAGAACTTCCCCACGGTCAGACCCTCCCCTTCCCTCTCTAGCTGGGATCCAGAAGGGGTGGGAACCAGCGGAGGGCGCACACCTTTATCCATCCTCTTCTCCATGAGCTGCACTGAGCGGCGTCGGCGGGCGGCTGGTTTTGGGCACTGCGGATCTAAAGGCAGGTGGAAGGGGAACCAGATGGGTTAGGCACCTACTATGTTTCTGCTTTATTGACTATGCCAAAGCCTTTGACTGTGTGGGTAACAATAAACTGTGGAAAATTCTGAAAGAGATGGGAATACCAGACCACCTGACCTGCCCCTTGAGAAACCTGTATGCAGGTCAGGAAGCAACAGTTAGAACTGGACATGGAACAACACATTGGTTCCGAAGAGGAAAAGGAGTATGTCAAGGCTATATACTGTCACCCTGCTTATTTAACTTCTATGCAGAGTACATCATGAGAAACACTGGGCTGGAGGAAGCACAAGCTGGAATCAAGATTGCCAGGAAAAATATCAGTAACCTCAGATATGCAGATGACACCACCCTTATGGCAGAAAGTGAAGAGGAACTAAAAAGCCTCCTGATGAAAGTGAAAGATGAGAGTGAGAAAGTTGGCTTAAGCTCAACATTCAGAAAACTAAGATCATGGCATCTGGTCCCATCACTTCATGGCAAATAGATGGGGGAACAGTGGAAACAGTATCAGACTTTATCTTTTTGGGCTCCAAAATCACTGCAGATGTTGATTGCAGCCATGAAATTAAAAGACGCTTACTCCTTGGAAGGAAAGTTATGACTAACCGAGATACCATATTCAAAAGCAGAGCCATTACTTTGCCAACAAAGGTCTGTCTAGTCAAGGCTATGGTTTTCCTGTGGTCATGTATGGATTCGAGAGTTGGACTGTGAAGAAAGGTGAGTGCCGAAGAATTGATGCTTTTGAACTGTGGTGTTGGAGAAGACTCTTGAGAGTCCCTTGGACTGCAAGGAGATCCAACCAGTCCATCCTAAAGGAGATCAGTCCTGGGTGTTCATTGGAAGGACTGATGCTGAGGCTGAAACTCCAATACTTTGGCCACCTCATGTGAAGAGTTGACTCCTTGGAAAAGACCCTGATGCTTGGAGGGATTGGGGGCAGGAGGAGAAGGGGATGACAGACAATGAGATGGCTGGATGGCATCACCAACTCGATGGACATGGGTTTAGGTAAACTCCAGGAGTTGGTGGTGGACAGGGAGGCCTGGCGTGCTGCAATTCATGGGGTTGCAAAGAGTCAGACATGAGTGAGCAACTGAACTGACTGACTGATTGATGTATCCTTGGTTTCCTCCCTACTGCCGCCTCCCCCTACCCCCACCCCCACCGCCACCGTGATGTTGGAGTGTTATTGCAGCCCATACTGAGGCTCAGAAAGAAGTGATTTGAGAGATGGTGGTGGAGGCAAGACTTTAACACCCCAACCTGCACCCCAGAGCCCCACCCTTAGCCTGCTCTCAGTATCTGGGGGATGGAGGCCCTGCTCTCACCAGCCCTGCCTCTCCCCGCATCCTCACCTGACCTCTGCTGGGTCTCCAGGCCCTGGCTTGTCTTGAAGGTGAGTCCTGCATCCGTGAAGACGCCGGCATAGTCTCTTCCACTGCCTGGGGTACAGCCAATGTCCGCTTTCTCCACCACGTCCCAGATCTGCGGGGTGGAGTGGAGGCGGAGGGTCAGAAGTGCCACCACCCTCTGGCCAACTTGTCCATCCAGCCCCACCCCACCCATCCTTATCCTGCTCCACAAGCTGGCAGGCCACGATGGACAATCCAGAGTTGGACTCTGGACTGCATCCATTCCCAGCACCATCTTCAACGTGGACCTTTGTCCACCCACATTCTCTTCCTCAGCTTGACTTCAACCCATCCCCGTGTCTACATCCATTCAGACCTCTATGCTCAGCCCATCTGCTCCGCTCCATCACCATTCCCAGGTGGCTCAGTGGTAAAGGATCTGCCTGCCAATGCAGGAGACACAGGTCCCATCCCTGGGTGGGGAAGGTCCCCTGGAGAAGGAAATGGCAACCCACTCCAGCATTCTTGCCTGGGAAATGCCATGCACAGAGAAGCCTGGTGGGCTACAGTCCATGGGGTTGAAAAAGAGTTGGACAGGACTGAGTGACTGAACGACAACAAGCAGCATTCCCACCTCAACCCAATGCCATCTCTGAACCAACCTCAGCGACTCTGGGGCATACCTTACTCTGGGTCAATTTGTTCTTCTTATTCAGCACAAACACGCCCTTGTCCACGGCCACCAGCCCCACTCGGGACCCCTGGTTAGCCTCGATCTTCAGGGTTATCTGTTGCCCGGGTCGATGGTGTTTCTCTTCCTTCCCACCATTTTTCACCACCAGCTATGGGAGGGGAAGCAGGTTGGAGGGGGAAGTCAGCCCTGTAAGACCCCAAGAAGCCCAAGACAGAGGAGGTCTTGAGGTGGACTGAAAGGGGAGGGGAAGAAGCAAGCCAAACTGGCATCAGGCAGAAAAGAGAGAAAACCAGGAGCAAGGCAGACACTGAGTGCAAGCCTCCACTTACGAAATAAATGAGTCATAGGGATCAAATACACAGTGTGAAGAAGATAGTCACCACATAGGATCTTTGTATGGTGACACGTGGTTACTAACAGGACTCATCATGGTGAGCATTTTGAAACACAGAAATATCGAATCACATACTGATATTCGGATTGTAGAAATGTCGTACGCCAGGAACTAACATAGTGGCATAGGTCAATTAGGCACTTCCCTGTAGCTCAGTCGGTAAAGAATCCACCTGCAATGCAGGAGACCCAGGTTTGATCCCTGGGTTGGGAAGATCCCCTGGAGAAGGAAATGACAACCCACTCCAGTACTCTTGCCTGGGAAATCCCATGTACAGAGGAGCCCGGCAGACTACAGTCCATGGGATTTCAAAGAGTTGGACATGACTTAGCGAGTAACCATGACCACAGGTCAATTCTACTTCAAACAAACATACTCATAGAAAAAGAGATCAGATGTGTGGTAAAGGGAGGGGGAACTGAGTGAAGGTGGTTAAAAACAAACTTTCAGCTATAAGTACCAGGGGTGTAATGTACAATATAATAAATACATGTACTTAACCCTGCTGCGCCATTATATAGGAAGGTCATTAGAGGAAACCCTGAATTCTCACCACAAGGGGAAAGATTTTTTTTCTATTTCTTTAATCTCATATCTCTACGAGATGATCGGTATTCACTCAACTTATTGTGGTGATCACTTATGATGTACCTCGGTTAAATCATGCTCTACACCTTAAACTTAGTACTGTGTGTAAATTACATTTCAATAAAACTGGGAGAAAAAGAAGCTAAGGGAACTTCCCTGGTGGTCCAGTGGTTAGGACTTTGCCTTCCAATTCAGGGAGTACAGGTTCGATCCCTGGTTGGGGTGCTAAGATCCCACCTGCCTCCCAGCCAAAAAACCAAAAGCATAAAATAGAAGTAGTATTGTAACAAACTCACTAAAGACTTTAAAAAATGGTCCATATGAAGAAAAAAAAAGATGAAGAAACTGAGGCTGAAAGAGACGGAAGAATGAGATGGGAAAGGAGGAGGGGCAGGTACTCTGAAATGGGGGAGAGGCATGGACTCGTAAGGCTGGAGAGAGACAGAGCCAGAGGCATATGACAGGGAGAGGGACAGCCAGGCGGAGGGTCCCCAGATGGGCACAGAGAGGTGCCAGGGAGCTTACCGTGCCCATACACGAGTCCTTGACATCCACCCACACAGAGTCGGCCACCACCTCCCTCTGGCCATTGGCATTGCTCAGCGTGTAATAGGCCACCAGGCGGAAGGAAGGGATGAAGTCTGATGTGATGGTCAAGGGCAACACCACCAGGTCCTGGCCGGGCTCTCGCTCCTGGCGTCCCACCTTCAAGAGCTTCCCCTTGTTCATGATCTGGGGGAACAGTTCGGTATAAGGATCAGGAAGGTGAGCGGGAGAATGGGTGGGAGTCAGGGTTGGGGAAGGGTGGAATCTGGGATGGATGAGGGCTCCCAGGGATGCTGGGAGTTCTAGAAAGCCACGGACCATGTAGGTGTAGTAGCGGATCTTGGCTTGCTGGTCAGGGTCCGTGCGCAGGTGGAAGTTGACGTTGAGAGTCTCCCCAGGCTTGAGCTCCACGCGGGGCACAGAGAGGTGCAGGTAGTTATTGGAGTTCCCCTGGGTGTTGTAGGGTAGGGCCTGCATGGTCCTGGTGGCCTGTCGCCCCTCGGGGATATTGTCCTTCTTTGTGCGTACCTGGTCAGGGAAAGACAGACGCCATGATGCCCACCTGCCCTCCCCAGAGACATCTAAATCCATACCCCTGAGACTAGGCATTTTATGTGAGGAGAAAGACTTTGCAGATGAGATTAGGTTAAGGATATTAAGGAGATGGGGAAGAAACCGAATGATCCAGGTGGGCCCAATGCCATCACAAGTGTGCATAGAAGATGTCTAGGCAGGGACTTCCTTGATGGCACAGTGGATAAGAATCTGCCTGCCAATGCAGGGAACATGGGTCCGATCCCTGGTCTGGGAAGATTACACAGGCTGTGGAGCAAAAGCCTGTGTGTCACAACTATTGAGCCTATGCACCCTAGAGCCTGTGGTCTGCAACAGAGAGAAGCCACCTCAGTGACAAATCCAAGCACCACAACTAGAGAAGCTGGCAAACAGCAACGAAGACCCGGTGCCACCGATGAATAAATAAAATGAATAAATAAATAATTTAAAATAAAAAGGCATCTGGGCAGAAGACATCTAGAAGGTAGGACCCTGCTGTGCAGATGGAAACACATCTGTGCGTGCAAACTATTACATACAGAATGGATAACCAAGGCCCTACAGCACAGCACAGGGAGCTCTATTCAATATCCTGTGATAAACCATTATGGAAAAAACTATGAAAAAGAACGTACATATGTATATGCCTAACTGAATCATTGTGCTGTACAGCAGTAATTAACACAACATTGTAAGTCAATTCTACTTCAGTCAAATAAATGAAAACATAAAGAGAGCCCTTTTATGCAAATGAAAACATGTCTGTGGATGGCACATCCCTTTATGCAAATGAAAGAAACCTACTCTATGCCCAGGACAGGATCCTTTTGTGCATAAGTTAGGACCCCACTCTACAAAATTAAGTCCCCTGAGGCTGGCCCAGAACTCACGGTGATGGTCAGGGGATCCCGTTTGTTCTGTGTGTTGATGCTTAGCTTGGCCACGCCATCATCCTGGGTCAAGGACTGCACATTGCTGCCCTGGGTCACCACTGGGATGTGGCGGGCAGGGGAGCCATCAGGGTTCGTCACGTACACCTGTGGGTACAGGGGCAGGTGGAGGGCATTTAGGCAGACCCAGAGGTGTGATCGTGCTCAGGACCAGTGTCAAGGGGTGCAGTCCTGCCCAGGGTCTCACCATGAGGTCGAAGGGCATGGCAGGTTTGAAGAACTTGGGGGTCTTGGTGAAATGGATCTGGTAGGGGGAAGTCACAATGGGGATCCCGGTGCGCTCCGCCTCCACCATGTCGCTGCCTGAGGGGGGCCAGCCATGAGGGTGGGCTCCTGGGCCACCCCTCAGGACCAGGCTTCCCCCATCAGACTGCACTCTGCCTTCGTACTGGGCCTCTGTCCTTAGACTATCTCCCCCATCGACCTAATTCCACCTTCATTCTGAACATCCACCCTCAGAATGAGTCTCCCCTCTTGCACTGGGTCTTATGCCTCAGAGTGGTTCTTCCCTGTCAGATTGGACCCCTCTTTCATTCTGGGCCTCCTCCCTCAGACGAGGTCTCCCCTGTAAGACTGGATGCCCCCCTTCATTCTGCACCTCCTCCCTCAGGCTAGACCTCCTCTGCCAGCCTGGACCGCCGCCCCTTAATTCTGGGCTTCCTCTCTCAGACGAGACCTCCCTTGTCAGACTGGATCCTGCCCCCTTCCTTCTTGGCCTTCTCCCTCAGATTGCATGTCCCCCCTCAGACTGGATCCCCCTTTCATTCTGGGCCTCCGCCCCCAGACTGGGCCTCACCTGATTGCAAGATGACGGTGGCGGACACATATATGGACTTGCCCACCAGGGCATCAGCTCGGGAGGGCTGTACTCCATTCAGCAAAACCTGACGTTTCAGTATGGCCTCCCCATTACCATCGTTGATCTGGGGGAGACAGTAAGGTTCATGGTGGAGGGGAGACCTGGGGGGAGTGCCCAGGGGGTGAGCTCAGACGACAGGAGACAGGAAGGGTGTTCAGGGTGGAGGAGACCAGACAGGGCCTCTGTTAGGTACCGGAACACGGGTGAGGGAGTGAGTCAATGAAATTCTCCGGTCACCATCCTGGACCCCAAAGATGACGAAAGCTGTTCCGTCCACGTGCTCCCCATACAAGAACCTGCGATGCAGGGACAGTCTCACATTTTTGCTTCTGCAGATGAGTCTTCCTCCAAACTAGCTTTGGCCTCGGTTAAGCCCCTCACCGCACTTGGCCCCTCCCCCTGCCCCTCACCTGGCAATGATGTTGATCTTCAGGCCATCTGGGTCATCAACGTAGTAGAATTTCTCTTCAGGCTCTAGTTGGACCTCAAAACTGGGAAGCACTGGGGGGACAGATTATGTTGGTGGGGGACCAGCACTGGGCCCAGCCTGATGCACTCCCCCCTCCCCCCACCCCCTAGCCCCGGCTCCCTGGCCCTCTTACCATATTCCTTCACCTCAAACTCAGTGGAGAAGACCTGCTGCGGAGAATCTTCATAGTGGGCTTTGATCTTCCACACCCCCATGCTGTGGGGAAGGTAGGCTGGTGATCTGGGCACACCTGGCAGCCCCCCACTCCCTCTCCTGGGGTAGGGGAGCCCCAAACCCCCTCCTGGAGGACCTGACATACTTCACCAGTTCTGGAATGTTCCAGGACAAGGCCAAGATGCCAAACTGGTTGTGAGAAGACAGGGAGTCCCGCTTGACAAGGACGCCATCGGGAGTCTGTGGGGAGACAGAGAAATGGCTCTTCAGAGATGAGGCTTTGCCTCTTGGCTCGCCCCTCCCTGTCTACCTCTGGACATTCTCTCTGTGTTAGGTCCACAGGGGCAGTGGTGAAGAACGTGCCCCTGAGCCAGTCAGCTTGGGTTCAAATCCCCACTGAGCCAATTACAAGCTGTGGGACCTTGGGCAAGTTACTTAGCCTCTCTGTGCTCAATGAGCATATCTAGAAAAAGATAATTATTACCCCTATGTCACTGGTTTGGGACATGTTAATATAGGCAAGAGCTGATGATGATCAGTGTCTCTCCAAAAACAAATAATGACTAGCATTTGGGACTTCCCTGGTGGTGGCCCAGTGGCTAAAACTCCACACTTCCAATGCAGGGATTGCACGCTCGACCCCTGGTCATGGAACTAGATTCCACATGTCGTAGTTACAATCCAACACAACCTAATAAACAGATGTTAAAAATGATAATAACCAGCACGTGTCATCTATTGTGATGCAGGACCCTGTGCTAAGCATTTGATTAGCACATACATATACCACACATAACTGCCCACATTTGCCTGTTTGACATAGCAATGCTGCATGGCTCGACCTCATACACATGTGATTTCATGCACTGCCAACAGTTAACCATCAGGAGACATCACACAGAAATCCAGTTTTCTGGCTTCTCTTGGAAATTAGGGTCACTGTGGATAACATGCTTCTGTTGGTACGGGGTGACATTTGCTGGGAGCTGAGCACGGTGCCTCTAGGGGAGATGTGTGTCCTGTTCATCTCTAAAGCCAGCTCACAGCCCTCAGGACCTGGCCCTTGTTAGCTCTGTGTAATCTCAGGAAATACTCAGGAAGACCCCCAGAGGAGGACATGCCCCAGTCTTCCTGCCTTCTCTCTCCCTTCACCCTACATGTATGGTTCCCTTCCCGTCTCTCCCTGCTTCTCTCTCCCCTCTCCTTCCCTCCCTCCTTCCAGTAACTTTTTATTTATCCCACTACCCGCCAAGCATGCTGTCAACAGAAAATCCCTTCCCCTCCATTTGGAATTTATGTTCAGTGGAGGTTAGGGGAAGGTGCAATTAATAAAATGTATAGATCCAATTTACGATGCCAGAAGGAGAGGGGGTGTTGCAGTTTTACAGGGCACTCAGTGAGATCTCACTGTAAAATTGGGACACGGGAACGAAGACTTGAAGGAGGTGAGGGAGCGGTCGGTGCGGAAATTTCCAGGAAGAGGGTTTCCTGGGTAGGGGGAATAGCCCACGCAAAGTCCCCGGGGCAGGGCTGTGCCTGAGGAGACCGGTGTGCGGCTGGTGCAGAGCGAGCCAAGGAGAAGAGGGAAGAAGCGAGGGCAGGGAGGGGATGGGGTAGGTCTTGCAGAGTCCTGTGGGCTGCGGGAGGACTTGAAATTTTGTTCTCAGCGAAGTGGGAGGCCTGGAGGGCTGGGGGCTGGGGAGGGGGCAGGGCCTGACTCAAGTGCTCACGGGCGCCCTCTGGCGGCACTAGGGAATTAGTGTCTGTCATCATCCCAAGCCTCGGATGAAGCAACAGACTCGGAAAGGTCAAGTGACCTGTCCAGAGTCACACAGTGACCGGGTGTCTATCTGGAGCTAGAATCCTCAGGCGCAAGCAAGCATCGCGCCACGTGGTCTCCCTGGCTCCCGGCCCCCTCTCCCGACCTCTCTATATGCCTCTCTTTGACTTTGGGTCTCCGCCGGTGGCTCTTTCTCTGTCTCGATCTCTTTGTCTCTCCCTTGGTCTCAGCCCCGGGTAGGTCTGGGGCCCCGGTTGGCTGGTACCTCGATGCTGATGAAAACCGTCTGGCCCACGGGCAGCAGCTTGTGGTCAACAGTGAAGACCCGATAGAGGACTGAGGCGTGGGAGAGAGAGAGACAGAGTTGGGTGAGACTCTGCCCCTCCTCCAGCCCTGCCCCTCCCCAATCCCACCCTCTCCAGCCACCCCTCCCTGCCCCTTACCGGAGGAGCCTGGGGTGTAGATGGTCTTGTCCGTCTGGATGAAGAGGTACCCGCTCTGAAGGCTGATCAGCACCACCTTCTCCACCTGGACATTCCCGAAGGTCGCGACAACAATCACGAACTTGTGCCCCTTGTCTGATTTTAACTCTTTGCTGGCCGGGATCTGGGAGTGAACCAAGAGATCATTAGGGGTCTGCTCCACCTGCCCTCTTCACAACAAAGCCTGCCCATCAATTCTGGTTTGCCCAGATTTGGGGAGTAACGGGGTACTGAGATGGGGGGAGGGTTAGAGAGGGGCTTGGGGTCAGAGGGAGGCATGGGAAGGGGAAGCAAGAGGCGGCTCAGAGGAGGGAGGGCTCAGAAGGGGAAGGGACTCAAAGAGAAGACTCAGATGGAAGGGCTTCTGAAGGAAGAGGAGGGCTTAGAGAGGGAGGGGCTAGAAGGGCCGGGGCTCAGAAATGGGAAAGGGCTCAGAGATCCTAGAGCTTGGAAGGAGGTGGACTTGAGAGAGACCAGGGGCTACTGTATAGCACAGGGACCTCTGCTCAATATTACGTAACAGCCTAAATGAGGCAAGAATTTGGAAAAGAATATATATATATATGTATATGCATATGTATCACTGAATCACTTGACTGCACACCTGAAATTACTGCAACATTACCCTCCAGTATAAATTTAAAAGCCGGGAACCCAAAGCCAGTGCTTTGGGACAACCCAGAGGGATAGGGTGGGGAGCAATGTGGAAGCGGTTTTTAGGATGGGGGGGGGGGCGACACATGCATACCCGTGGCCGATTCATGTTGATGTATGGCAAAAACCATCACAATATTGTAAAGTAATTGTCTCCCAATCAAAATAAATTAATTAACTTAAAATAAAAGAGAAGGTGGAGACAGCTCAGAGAAAGCTCTGGATGAAGCAGTGGGAGGGGCTCAGAAAAGGGAGGGCTCAGATGGCCCAGGGGGAGACTCAGAAGGGGCGGGGCTCAGGCAGTGTGGGTGGGGCTCAGAGAGGGGGAAGGGCTCTCGGAGGACTCCGTGGAGGACTCTCAGAGCCGGTGCGGCATCAGCAGGACTGGGCTCCCTGGCGCGCCCACCTTGATGGTGACGGTGCTCAGGTAGCCATTGTTGCTGTTCAGCTGGGTGTTTTCGTTTGACAGCACTTGTTTCTTGGCCGGGAAGTCGTGGACAGTGACCGAGACCTGAATATTCCCTTGTCCTCCGTGGGCCTCCAGCACCACAGTCTCCTCGCTCTCCAGACGCAGGATGTTGGGGGTGATCATGGAATACCTGCCGGAAGGGAGCATGGGGCGTGGAGCTGTCATGCCCGGAAGCCCGAGCTGCCAGCCCTTCCCCAGGGTGAGCACTCTGCCCCAGTCCCTGGTCTCACAGGGGATCCGGTGACCGGCAGACAACTGGGGGCGGGGCGGGGGGGGGGGGTGGGAGGCAGGGGCGGTGCTGCACATCCCATCAACTGCTGAACACCAAAATGAGAGGTGCCAACTCTTCCAAGACTTCCAGACTCACCACTGAACCCGCTTATTCCGGGAGCTCTAATCCCAAAGTCTTTAAACACCCCGAGTCTCTAAACACCCAGCCCTGAACACCATGTGTGCTATGTGCTAAGTGGTGTCAATGGTGCCCGACTCTTTGCTGCCCTCTAGACTGTAGCCGGCCAGGCTCCTTTGTTCATGGGATTCTCCAGGCAAGAATACCAGAGTGGGTTGCTGGTGCCCTCCTCCAGGGGATCTTCCTGACCCAGGGATCAAACCCGCGTCTCCTGTGTCTCCTGCATTGCAAGTAGATTCCTTACCTGCTGAGCCACCAGGACAGCCAAGACCATCCCAAACTCCTCCCTAAACCTGTGGCACCCCAGACCCAGATCCACTCCCTCAGCCACATACACCCACGCGAAGTCTCTAAACCCTTAAAACCTGAAACTACAAACTCCCAGAATCTGTGACGGTCAAATGTCCAGGACGCCAAATCACCTCTCCTGCAGAATCACTCATTCCACGTGCACGCCCTACACACGCAGGGCCTTGTACCACAAATGCACACTCTCGTCTCCAAAGCAGCCTATTTTGGGGGTCAGGCTGTGACTACTCACATGGGGTTCCCCAAGGCCATGGGGAGACTGGCTAGAAGCAGCAGCAGCAGCAGGCTGGGACCTGAGGTGGGCTGCATGGTGCTGGGGCAGTGGAGGGACAGAGGGATGGAGGGACAGAGGGAGAGGGCAGGGGAGGGGAATGAGCTGAGGTTGCTGGAGGCTGCCTTTTATTTGGCTCCTGCCTTCCTCCCTCCCCTGACCAGCCCTCACTCCCTGTGGCCTTCCCCCTCCCTGGGACTGCCCCAGATTTCTCAATACTGTTTCCTAAGTTTTTCAATCTGTAGTGCCAGCATGCCTGGCATAAGTAACCCGGGGCCATGTTCTTCAGCTACAGGGTCACAACAACCTCCTGCCCTGGCCTCCCTCCGGGTCATGGCCAGCTGGTGATCAGGGACCTTTCCTGGTTACATCCACTTGGTAGTAGATGAAAGCAGACGGCAGAGAGCCACCCTTCGCCCCCAAGTCCAGATATCTGGGCCTGGCCCTCAGTCTACTTTTAAGCATGCATTTATTCAGCAGACTCTTCCTGTGAGTCCATCTCTGTGCTAGCATCTCATGTCCCACTTCCAGAATCTTCCATGTTGGCATGGGGCTGGGTCCGGGGACAGAGTCCAATATCAATGGTCCTAGCCCCATGGAGTGTTTTCTCCACTGGAGAAGGACTCAGCTTCTTGGAGAGTCAGGGAAGGTTTCTTGGAGGAAGGGACATTTCAGCTGGGCTTTGAAGTATGTGTAGGAGTTCACTATCCAACTGAGAATGTTTTCTAGGGCAAGGAGAGCCTGGAATTCCCTTCACCTAATCTCGTCAAGAGGCCTGAGTGGCTAAAAAGTCATAATTGAGGAAAGTCCCATGGCTAGCTTTTGTGTTACATCAACGCCTTCTTAGGGGAGGGAGGTTCAAGAGGGATGGGACATGTGTATACCTATGGCTGATTCATGTTTATGTATGGCAGAAACCAACATAACATTGTAAAGCAATTATCCTCCAATTAAAAAATAAATTTAAAAACATCCTCGGGATATTATTATTGTTAAAAATTGTATTTAACTTGTTGCGTATGAATTGGTAATATAGTCATATGGTTCCATATCTAAAAGGTAACCTTCCTCCTGCTCTTGTTGCTAGCCATCAGGGTCTCGGACATGACCCTGTAACCAAGTCTCACGTTTCTCTCCAGAGGTATATTATACATTTACAAACATTCACACGTTTCAAAAACAAATATCAGAAAGCTCTACACACTCTTCTTCCTGGTCTCCATGGGTTACACCTTGCTTTTTCATAAACAATATACAGTAGAGATTGTTTCATTATCAGAGCACAGAGAGCTTCCTTGTTCTTACAGGCAGTGAAAGTAACCAGTCATCTACTGACGGACAGACAGACTTCCTATTGTTACAAAAGCATGCTCCCTCCAGAAAGTAATCTGCATTATTGCCCATTTATTGCCCAGTTCGCATGATTATTAACTGGTAAACCTTGGGGAAATTACTGATAACCATTTGAGCCTCAGTTTCCTCCTGTAAAGGGGTTATAACAGCAAGCAACTTCAAAGGGTTCTTACTACAATGAGAAAAGATAATTCTGATCAAAGGCTGTGTTCTAACAATAACCTTGCTAGATATCGCTAAATTCCCCTCCGTAGTTATATTGATTTGCATATTCACCAGTCTTGCACAAAGTTGCCAATTTCCTCATTCCTGCCCCTCCCCCACCCCCACCCCTGCCCCCCGGCCCACCACCCTATTTTTGCCTCAGTGTCAATTTAATGTGCTTGTAAGTTGAGCCTCTGGGGGATGGGGAGAATGTGAAGCCAGGTGTAGGGAGGATGGGGGATCTATCTAGAACCCTGAAGAGATGGAGGATTCAGAAGCCCAGAGGGCTGTTTTCCAGAGCCTCCTTGAAGGGGTTAACGGACTTCACTCTGATTTCCTGTAAACCGTGCTCTTTTCCTGGCCATGCCCCCTGTGTCCCTCCCCCCGAGTAGGGGGAGGCGTGGAGAAACAACAAACCTGGACTCTGTCTGATCTGATTGCGACACCCTTTCCTTGGAAGAGGAGGAGGGGGTGGGGGGAGGCAAACACTTGCTTACCCTACAGAACTGGGGTTCAACTTCTGAAACTGAGATATGGCCACCTTCTAGGATCCTCCACTCCCCAATACATTCTTTATCATTCTCCCCCGTCCACCCGCCAAAACATTCACCCCGTTTCCTGGTTCCGTTATAGACTTAAGCCTTAGGGCTCTGTGATTTGTCAAGGAATCAGGAATTTGAGAAGGAATTCCTGCTGACCTCGCTCTCCCCGTGGGGTTGCCTGCCCCTCCCTCAGAGCCTCAGTTAGTCCATCTGAACAAAGGGGTTGATGGCAGTTCCTGCTGCTTTTTTATTCTGGCCACACCGAGCAGCAGGCAGGTGGGATCTTAGCTCCCCCAACCGGGGATCGAAACTGCTCCCCCACCCCCCGCATTTGAAGCGCAGAGTCTTATCCACTGGACCGCCAGGGAAGTCCCAGTTCCTGCTGTTTTGACAATTACGAGAACCCAGATGCTGTGAGAGACAGGAAGATCCCCTGGAGGAGGGCATGGCTACGCCTTCCAGTATTCTTGCCTGGAGAATCCTATGGACAGGGGAGCCTGGTGGGCTATAGTCCATGGGGCGACAAAGAGTTGGACACTGAGCGACCGACTACACACAGATGCCTTGAAGTCCTGGGCTTGGAGGGAAGGCTCATGCCCACAGTGATGAAGGTCTGAGAAGGGTCCTACCCATGATATCCAGGAGGTGACCAGAGGGATGGAGGGGAAAGTGAACCAAGGTCTCCTGGGAGGGAAGGAAACAAGAGGAATTCTTCCAGGCTTTTTTCAGGGGAATGGATATTTGCATCCAGAAGTTTGGGAGGAGGAGGATGGGAAAGATACACCAGCAGGGGAGAAAGAGAAGGAGGCATTCTTGGTGTGGACCCAGGGGGAGTGAGGCTGCCTGGGCAGGTTCTAAGTGGAATATCTAGGGGATTTTTTTTTTTTTTGGCCATGCCATACATCTTGCAGGATCTTAGTTTCCTGACCAGGGAACAAACCCAGGACCCCTGCACTGGAAGCCTGGAGTCCTAACCACTGGACCATCCTCCTAGAGGATGCCCCTCTAGGAGACTCTTACACAAACAGAATATGTTTGCTTGCTGTTGTTTAGTTGCTAAGTTGTGCCCAACTCTTTTGCAACACCATGGATTGTAGCCCACCAGGGCCCTCTGTCCGTGGGATTTCCCTGGCAAGACTTCTGAAGTGAGCTGCCATTTCCTTCTCCAGGGGATCTTCCTGGATCAGGGATTGAACCCGAGTCATTTGCATTGGCAGGTGGATTCTTTACCGCTGAGCCGCCAGAGAAACCCAAAATATTTGTTACTTATCTGAAATACAGATTCAACTGGGCATCCTGTATTTTTTCTGGCAACCCTGGCTAGGGTGCAAATAGAACGGGGAGGGGGGCAGAAATGGGTGTGATTTCTGAGTGACGGGAGCCCAGGTGCCCCTCTCCCCTTCAGTTCTCTGCATTTGCCTTAGTACTGTTATCTCCTGGGTGCACCCCAACCCGCCCTTTCCCCACACAGGCGTGGCCACATCTGGGAGCAGCGGACATCCATCTTCCTCACCCTTCACCCCCACCCATTCCAGGATGGGTGCTACACTGCTTTCTGGGAATTTCTCTCCAGGACCTAGAGCCTGGTCCCACCTCCACCTCTCCCTCCCCATCAGCAGCCTAGGCTTCCCCTTCTCCCCTACTTGTTACTCAGTAACTTGGGTTAACCTTGACCTGATGGAACCCATCCATTTGCCCTCTGGCTCCTTTCCCCCGCCTACTCATGCATATGCAAGCAGAGATACCAGGAACCCTCCACTTTGGGGGATACAGGGGCCAGGGGTGTGTTTTTGTTTTTTTCTTGAACATGCCACTCAGCTTGAAGAATCTTAGTTCCCAAACCAGGGATCAAATACAGGCCATCATCAGTGACCGTGGAGTCCTAACCACTGGACCACCAGTGAGTTCCAAGCCAGAAGTTTTGACTCCAGCTCTGCCTTCTCCCAGCCTCTGTTCCTTGCAGAACAGAGCAAGGAACCTCCCTCCGAGTTTTGGGGTGACAGCATCTATCATCAGGCAAGCTAGTGCTCAGACAGGCGCCCAGCACTTGGTGCATGCAAGACGTACTTGAACTGTGTTTTTATTTTTACTAACTTCTGCCTCTCCTCTCTCTTGCCTTATTTCAGTGACAGCCCCTCCAGGCCTCCAGGCCAGAGTTCCTGCTTCCTCTCTCTCCCTCATCCCCTGTAATCCTCCCTGGGACCCCTCGGTTGTTTCTCCCCATCCATCCTTCTTTCCACTCCTGTGGTCCCTGCCCTCCTTGCTGTAAATTCACCTCTTCCAGGTCATCTAGTCCACAGCAACTGGGGATTTTTTTCCCCCCTTTGGACTCATGGTGCAGCATGTGGGATCTTAGTTTTCTGACCAGGGATTGAACCTACGCCTCTCAAAATGCACGTATGGAGCCTTAACCACTGAACCACCAGGAAAGTCCCTGGGGATTTTTTTCTAAAACACACCTTTGCATCCCTTCTACAAAATCATGATGCGTAATCGCGGAATGCATGCTAAGGACTGTGAGCCTCTCAGTGGCAGCGTCTTATTGATTTTATGCATCTTAACTCTGCACATCTCGTTTATTCTGAGTGCCTTAGGTGCTACTGTTGCTGTTTAGTCACTCAGTTGTGTC
Organism: Ovis aries; assembly: GCF_016772045.2. Classification (NCBI taxonomy): domain Eukaryota; kingdom Metazoa; phylum Chordata; class Mammalia; order Artiodactyla; family Bovidae; genus Ovis; species Ovis aries. The sequence continues at coordinate 15,513,687 of NC_056058.1, read as the reverse complement.
TGACTCTTTTGTGACCCCATGGGCTGGAGCTCACCAGGCTCCTCTGTCCGTGGGGTTTCTTAGGCAAAATTTTGGGGTTGGTTGCCAGTTCCTTCTCCAGGGCATCTTCCCAACCCAGGGATCAAACTCAAGTCTCTTCCATTGGCAGGTGGATTCTTTACCACTGAGCCTCTGGGCAAGCCCATTAGGTGCTATTACTATCCCCATTTTACAGGTAAAGAAACTGAGGGCTTTGGCCACTTGGTTAAGAGCCTCTGGCTGGTAGCAGCTGAGATTTGAAGCAGGCAGCTGGGCTCCAGAGTTTCTGATTGCTGCTGTAACAGATGATCACAGTTCTGGTGGCTTAGAACAATGTTTATTATCCTACAGTTCCGGAGAGCTGAAGTCTGAAATTGAGGTGTCAGGAGGGCTGTGTTTCTTCTGGAAGCTCTAGGGGAGAATCTGTATTAGGGCCATGCCGGCTTCTAGGGACTGCCTCCATTCCTGGGCTTGTGGCTTCTTCCATCTTCCAAATGCATGACTCTAGGGACTTATCTTCAGTCCACTGGCTAAGACTCTGCGCTCTGAATGCAGGGGGCCTGAGTTCCGTCTCTGGTTGGGGAACTAGATCCCACAGGGAGCAAATAGCAGATCCTGAGAGCCATAACTAAGGATCCCACATGCCGCAACAACAATTGGAAGATTCTGCGTGCAGCAACTAAGACCTGACACAGCCAAAAACCAAACCAAAGCAAAACTCAACCAAATAAAACACCCCACAGCGCTTTTCACCATCACATCTCATTCTCTGATCCTGACCCTCCTAGTATTAGTCACTGAGTCATGTCCATTTCTTTGTGACCCCATGGACTATAGCCCACCAGGCTCCTCAGTCCATGGGACTCTCCAGGCAAGAATACTGGAGCAGGTTGCCATTCCCTTCTCCAGGGGATCTTCCCGACCCAGGAATCATACCTGGGTCTCCTATATTGCAGGCTGATTCTTGACCATCTGAGCCTCCTATGAAGTGCCCGCCCCCCTCTTACAGGGACTCTTGTAATGACAGTGCATCCATCCAAACAATCCAGAATCATTCCTCATTCTAACATGCTTAATTGAATCACACATGGAAAGTGCCTCTTGTCATGTAAGGGGACATAGTTCCAGGCTGTGGGGATTAGGGAGGGGACAACTTGGGAAAGCCATATGCCCTAACACACACGAAGAATAAAACATCATCCCTGGACAACCAAGTCCCTCATTGCTTTAAACTCTTCTTGCCTCTCATGGGCCCCAGCATAGAGTCCAACGTCTGCCTGCCTTTAGGCTTCTGCCAGTTGCTCTTGCCCTCCCCCCTGACCCCCGCCAGACCTGCAGAGGAACTTGCAAACTGTTCTGGGCATCGCCTTGCTGCAGAATTTCCTCAGCCTTCCCACTTCCTTCTTTGTCTGGCTGGGCTATATATATTCATCTGGGCCCTAGCTGGACCTGTTTCCGCTTGCAGAAACCCTTGACCCCAGCCTGATTTCCTCCCCCTGGCCCATCATGCCAGCAGTCCCCACCAAGGAATATTTCTCAGGGCTCCAGAAGAGGTTCTGAGTGCTCTAGATGAAGGGTGAAGTGGGGCGGAGCAAAATGCATCATGGGCGCCTGCCCACAGGTGTGTGCACAGATGTGTGTACAGGTGCACCTCTAATCTGCACTCCTGGAGGTTGGGGGAAATTCACAAATGGTCAGGCTGTGCTGCAGGGCACTGTGCTGAGCCAGATTCCCATCATGATGTGTGACACTCAGCTCTCTGGGGTCCCCATTTTACATGAAATGAAACAGAGATTTTAAGCTACTTAACAGGCTGCACAGCAAATGTGGGCAAGGTCGAGAGGCTTGGGGGCAAGTCTGGTGCAGAGCGGGCAGTGCATACCATGGTAAAGGGCAGCTCTGGAACCAGATTGTTGATGTTTTGAGTCTTGAGCCTTCCAACATTTTGCTGTGTTACCTTGGGCAAGTTAAACAGTCTTTCAGTGCTTCATAAGCTTTTCTAGAGTTAAAGACTCTAATGACCCTGGAGGCTTTAGACTAGGATGTGGCACACAGCACTCAGCCTGAGCCATCTCATTTCAGTTCAGTTCAGCCGCTCAGTCGTGTCTGACTCTTTGCAACCCTATGGACTGCAGCTGCTAGGCTCCCCTGTCCATCATCAACTCCCCGAGCTTTCTCAAACTCATGTCTATCCAGTCAGTGATGCCATCCAACCATCTCATCCCTTTATCTCCTGCCTCCAGTCTTTCACAGCAACAGGGTCTTTTCCAATGAGTCAGTTCTTTGAATCAGGTGGCCAAAGTATTGGAGCTTCAGCATCAGTCCTTCCAATGAATATTCAGGTCTGATTTCCTTTAGGATTCACTGGTTGGATCTCCTTGCAGTCCAAGGGACTCTCAAGAGTCTCCTCCAACACCACAGGTCAAAAGCAGCAATTATTCAGTGCTCAGCTTTCTTTATAGTCCAACTCTCACATCCACACATGACTACTGGAAAAACCATAGCGTTGACTAGATGGACCTTTGTTGGCAAAGTAATGTCTCTGCTTTTTAATACGCTGTCTAGGTTGGTCATAGCTTTTCTACCAAGGAGCAAGTGTCTTTTAAGTTCATGGCTGCAGTCACCATCTGCAGTGACTTTGGAGCCTCCCAATAGAAAGTCTCTGTTTCCATTGTGAAAGAAATTTATTACAGTATGAAAAGGCAAAAATATATGACACTGAGCTTCTTGTGCTCATCCAATCACCATTTTTTCCTCTCCTCCAGCCTTTGCACAGGTGGTCCCCTCATCTGGGCCCGTGCATCTCTTTCTTCTCTCTCTGCTCACCTCTGACTCCCCAGGCTGGGTCAGGACCCTGTGCTGGAAGCAGACACTTAAGTGTTGGGATTTGGGGTGGACTGTGGTCACTGCTGTGTCCTGTGTGGGGCAGGCACCCCGTGGTGGCTCAATTGATATTTATTGAATGTGCAAAGTAACGGGTACTGCAACCTCAACCTCAACCCCCGCCCCCACCCCCACCCGGGGTCTCTAAATTCCAAACAGCCTCTGCAATGCGCTCTCCAACCCCCCAAAAGGCAAGAGACCAGGGTAGCAAAACAGATGGGTCATTATTGTACAGCTGGAAGTAGGGGGTGGTCCCGGGTGGGGCCACAGTGCTCAACATCTGTGGGGGATGGGGGCTGTCTGTCGTCTTCTGAACGGGCTCCGGGAACTCTGGTCCCAGGATGCTGGGTGCTCTGTGAGCACCGACCCCCTCCTCCCCTCACCATCTTTGGGAGAAGCCAGAGCGGGTAATGTGTGAAGAGATGAGGAGGAAGGACGAAGGACTGTCCGAGGTGGAGACCTGATCACAACAGCTCCCGCCCGCTGGCTGTTTTGTTGACTTTGGACAGGCCTTCCCGGAACCCACAATCGGTCATTCTACAGGCAGAGAGTAAGGAGGTGGTCCAGGAGTTGAGGGGAACCAAGTCTCACCCTCCAAGCTCCCTAGGCCCACCTCGAGCCTCCCGGCCCCGCCCAGATCCCACCCACCTGTTCTCTGAGCCTGGCCCCCCTTTCTCCTCCCCGCTACCTAGGCCCACCCACTCAGCCCCACCACACCCACCCCAGAGCCTCCTGGCCACGCCCAGGCCACGCCCCTCGCTGCCAAAGCCCCACCCACCCCAGCCCTAGGGCTCACACTTGCTCTGTCTGCATGCCCTCCTCATCCTCCTGGGGTAGCTGGAGGTACGGGTTGTCCCTTGTGGGTTGGAACTTGTAGCCCGTGAGCACGAAGAAGGCGAGAGTGGAGCCCTCCACCAAGAGCTGGGAAGTTTGGGAGGCGGAGGTGGGGGGTGGGTGGGGGGAACGGACGACAGCCAGCTCCTTAGCACACCCACCCTAACCCCTCCATCTGCAGTCCCTTGAAGCCCGGCCCCCTCGCCCTCCACGATAATTCCCCAGCTCCCACCCTAAGCGTCCTCAGGGGTCCTGGTGGTCTCATCCCCTCAGGGGTCGAGGGGGCGCAGTGGGAGTGAAAGGCACACGCCCCCTGCCTCCACCGCTATCGTCTGGCTCACCCTCCCCCCTCTGCCTCCACCGCTATCGTCTGGCTCACCCTCCGCCCCTCCTGGGGCCTCTGTGCTCACCTGGTACAGCCACTGCCACTGGAAGGGCACGACCACCCGCAGCAAGATGGCGATGATCCGTGTGAAGTAGATGTAACAGATGACCTGCAGGGACGTGGGTGTGCACAGGGCCACTGGGGGGTGAGACCACCGGCACCACTGAGGATGCCTGGGTTGGGGGCCAGGGGATTATCGGTGGAGGGCAGGGGGGCCAGGCTCCAAGGGACTGCAGATGGAGGGGTTAGGGTGGGTGTTCTTGCTTATGAGCTGGCTGTCGTCCGTTCCCACCGCCCCCCAACCCGCCCCCCACCTGCCCGGCTCTACCACCACCTCCCAAACTTCCCGAGTGAGCAGAGGATTCCTACCATTACATAGTAATGCCGGAACAGCTTCAGCTTGGCCAGGTTCACTGCCACTGAATGGTGGGCACAGAGAGTGGGGGTCAAGGGGATGACTGTGGGGGGCAGGACGAAGGGGTCAGGGGTGGAGGAGAGGACATTTGGGGGCAGAGTGTGGAGAGGGATGTGCAAGGGAAGGTAAGTGGGAGGAGAGGCAGTCAGAAGAGGGATGGGAGGAGCATCCAGGGGTTAGTAAGAGGGACGAGCAGCCAGCGAGGGCCCCGGGCACAGCCTCACCCTTCCCATCAGTGCCAGACGCGTCCTGGAGATGCCGGATGGACCTGGGATGGAGGGAGAGACACAGGGAGCAGTCAGCACCGCCCCCGCCCGTGCCCACAGTGGGAGGGGCCCAGTGGGGGTACTCACCAGACCACGGGGAAAAGGATGGTGCCACAGCAGATGAGATCCACCAGGAAGAGGATCTCCTTCCAGATACCGTAGTCGCTGGCACCCTCCTCGCGGGACTCGATGACAATGTAGGCCACATTGGCTAAGACCTGCGGGGCGGGGGCGGGGCAGGTGGGCGGGGGACTGGGCGTGTGTAGCCACGCCCACCGGCTCCACCCCTGGGGCCTCCCTAGGCACCTGCAGTGGGATCACTATCCCAAAGATCTTTTTCTCCTTGTCCGACAGCACGTACTTGACGAAGGCCCAGCCGGAGCCGATCAAGGCGATGGTGATGAAGAGGAGGGCACCCTTCAGCCTGGTGGAGGGAGATAGGAGGTGTGGTGAGGCGCTGGAGGTCCAGCCCTCCCCTGTCCGCCTCCCCACCACCTTGCCCGGCAGAAAGGGGCACTCACAGATGCGTGATGTAGTGCATGACAGCGAGGCCTTCGATGGGGTGGCCCTGGCTGTTGATGAAGTAGTAGTTGATCTGGAGATGGGTGGACGGATGGACAGTCAGACAGATGGACGGGAATGGGGAGGGTGGATGGATGGTGGTTTGGGAACATGCACAATCACTGTCGGATGGATGACCAGGAAGGGGACAGGAACGGACGGTTCCAATCAGGATGGCGCGTGGACAGAGAAAGAGACAGTCACAGCCTCGACAATGGAGGGAAGGTCATCGTCGGACGGATGGACAGTTAGACAATTGGCCTGGTTGATAGTCACAGCTGGACCCACAGATAGTTAGACTGAAAGGTGGGCCATCACAGCTGGACAGAAGGGCTGGATGGAAAGCTGGCTACAGTGATAAAATGGATGGACACTCGGATGGACATATGGAACTCTCCAGCCCAGGGTCTGCAGAGATTTGGGCAGTGGCTTGTAGGGGCTTTTTCCTGGCCCCAGAGACTCCAGCCCACCCCACACTGTTCCTGGCCCCAGACTCTCACACTGTGGAAGAGGAGAGAGATGCTCTTGGTGAAAGTTAGGGCTGCCATGAGCCAGTGGATCTTGAAGACGTTGTACCTGGAGGGGGAGGAGAGATGAGGGACATAAGAGAGGGGGCACTGGTCAGGGGCAGGGGTGGGAAAGTGGGGAGACAGGAGGTGGAGGACCCCCAGGGTCAAGGGCAGTACGTGTTCTTGCAGAGGATGGACACCCAGAAGATGCCGGTGCCCAGGAAGCATGCAGACATGACCATGTACAGCTTGAAAAGAGGGATTTCCGCCGCTGACAGGTAGCCCTCGGGGTTCTTCTCCCGGATCATTACCTGCGGAGGGAGCAAAGCAGGACAGGGGGTTGCAGGCTAGCTCTAGACGTGCTGGGCCCTGAGTGTGAGTCTCCAGGTTCCATTCTCTCATTTCTGATCCTCAGATTTCCTGTCTCCCTGATGCACATGGGGTCCTGGCCCACAGTGAGGGCTCCATGAATCCACTGCCCTCCCCCTCCACTCACCGTGATGTCAAACGGCTGCTCCCGGCCTGGCACCGAGTTGTCACAGTTGTGGAAGTTGAGGTTGTACTGGCCTTCCTCGGCCCTAGAGCCGATCACTACATGGAACTGAGAGGTGGGGCGGACAGAGGGGAGAGGGGACTTCAGCTTGGGGGCGTCCCCACTTTGCGGAGGGGAGGGGCTGCAGGCACCCCCGGACACTCACACTGAAATTGTAGGAGTTGTTGAGGTGGCCCAGGCCCAACACCAGCTCCTGGTCCTTCCCACTGACACCCTGGTGGGGACAGAGTGCCTCTATGGAGCATCAGCTGCCTCTTATGGGGGCGGGGCCTTCCTCCCTCCTGCCCTGGCTTCCCATACCTGCCGGTCCCCTTGTGACCCTGTGAGTTTCGACTCGGCTTTGTCAGGTGCAGCAGTGGTCCCTGCTGGTAAAACATAGGTGAGATCAGAGATGGACAGACAGCAGAACGATGGGGGATGTATGGAGCACCCTTGCCCACCCACTCCTTCCAGCCTGACTCACCGTGGTCCACCTTGGGGATGACGATGTGCTCTGACTTCGGGAGCCCTGGTTCGGAGGGTGATTCCGGGAGGAGCCCAGCAGAGATGAACAGCTTTTTCTGCTCCCCATACTTTCGTACCTGGACCCTGGGGATGATGTGGGGAGGCTGAAGGCTGAGGTCAGGCACACCAGCTATGCTGAGGGACTCAGTGGCCACTCAGGTCCTCAGGGTCTCCTCTCTGGAGGGGCTCTATCAGTGGTCATCAAGTGGCAGCATTTGGCCACCATCCATGGAGATGGCTGCCACATCCCTGCGTTGCCAGCACCAGGGACTATCTGTTACTTCGCATGACACCGAGTCACTCACTCTACTGAAGTACAGCTTATTCAACAAGAAAATGCTGTCAGGCCTCCCTGGTCGTGTGTGCATGCTAAGTCGCTTCAGTTCTGTCCAACTCTTTGGGACCCTATGGACTGTAGCCCTGCAGGTTCCTCTGTCCACGGGATTCTCCAGGCAAGAATACTGGAGCAGGTTGCCATTTCCTACTCCAGGGGATCTTCCTGATCCAGAGATTGAATCTGCCTCTCCTTCACTGGCAGGTGGATTTTTATCTGCCGTACCACCAGGGAGGGCTGCCCTGGTGGCTCAGTGGTGAAGAATCCACCTGCCAAATGCAGGGGAGATGGGTTCAGTCCCTGGTCTGGGAGGATCCCCTATGCCACGGAACAGCTAAGCCCATGTGCCACAACCACTTAGCCTGCGTTCTAGAGCTCACCTGCCGAACCTACTGAAGCCCGAATGCCCTAGAGCCCGTGCTCCGCAATGAGAGATGCCATAGGAATGAGAAGCCGGAGCATTTTGAGTAGAGAGAGAGTAGCTTCTGCTCGCCACTAGTAGAGAAAGCCTATGCGCAGCAACCCAGAAAGACCTTCTGCGCAGCAATGCAGAAAGACCCAGTGCAGCCAAAAATAAATAAATAACTAAAATTTAACAACAACAAAAGCGAGTGGCTTTCTCCAAAGGCATCAAGGTTCTTTCTGGCTGGTTCTCATTCCACCTGATCAGCTCACATGGGTATCACAACGAGGGACACCCCAGTGATGGATCTTTAGGGTAGTCCCCATACTCACTGCAGATCCTTGGTGTTGATGAGGAAGAGAACCAGGAGGCTGCTACTGTTTTTCCGGAGAGGACACTCATGGGAGTCCCGGTTCTGGAGGGTGGGCAGTAGGGAGCTTTGGTTACCCCCACCCACTTGTCCAGTCCCACCATTCCTCCCTCCCCAACCCCTCCCCCTTCCCCGGGGCAAGGGTGAGTCTCTCCCTTCCTCCCTGGGAGAGGACAGGCGCCTTTGAATTTCAGAGGCAGACAGACAACCCTCCCCTTCCTCTGCCTCTGCCTCTCCACCCTCCTCTCACCACTTCCACCCCTACCACTCACTGAGTAGGAGTGAATGCTGCCAGATCTCACCCGGGTCAGACTGAACCCCACCTGGCAAGTGGAAAGAAAAGAGACTGTGAGGTGAGGGACGCCAGCAAGGACTCAGACAGATAACCTCGAATTTCCTTAATACCTACTAAGGGGGAGATCCTGCATTCACTGACTTTTCCCACTTGCCCCCAGCACCCCAATCCTCTTCCTTTAACTCCTACCCACTCGACTGGGATGTCATTTCCTCCAGGAGACCTTCACTGGTTCCTCTCCCCCCAGCCCCAATTTAAAATGATGATGTAAAAAAAAAACGGAACGTTTACGGCTTCCTGCCTTGGGCTCTTGAATCCAACACACTTGGATCTACGTCCAAGCTCTGGGACTCTGAGTAAACCACTACCTCTGAGTCTGTACAAACACCTGTACAATTTGGTTTACAGGTGTAATATTTTCACAGGAATCCTGAAAGGTGGCTATGACAGAACAGACTCATGGAAATTGATTTGCAGTATATGGGTACCCAGCAGGGGTTCAATAACACTAGCCTCTTATTTTGACTGCAGGAATTGGGGCTGTCCCGTTCACTGGTAGGCTCCCCTCTCACCAGCTCAGTGTATAGCCTGAGAAATTATTCCTCAGTTGCTGCTAAGTCAAGTCAGTTGTGTCTGACTCTGTGCGACTCCATAGACGGCAGCCTACCAGGCCCCTCCCTCCCGTCCCTGGGATTCTCCAGGCAAGAACACTGGAGTGGGTTGCCATTTCCTTCTCCAACACATGAAAGTGAAAAGTGAAAGTGAAGTCGTTCAGTCAAGTCCGACTCAGCGACCCCATGGACTGAAGCCCACCAGGCTCCTCCGTCCATGGGATTTTCCAGGCAAGAGTACTGGAGTGGGTTGCCATTGCCTTCTCTTCAGTTACAGATGAGCAAATATTCCTCAGTTAGAGATGAGTTAGAAACTCAGACCAAAGGAATGGCCCACGATCACAAGGGTAAGGCAAAGCTAGGATGTGAATCCAGAATTCGGGGAGAGTGGGTGGGCTCAGAAACTCGTCGTGCACCTCTCCCTCCTCCAGCAAATTTCCCAGAGCCCCTCACCAGCGGGGGCTTCTCTTCTGTATCCTGGCGGCCTAGTCTCAGGAGGCTCAGATTCACCTCCAGGGAGCCGTTGGTGTAGAAACCAAAGCTGTTCAGCTGGATGTCTGCTCGCTTCTCCCCCTGCCGGAGACCAAGGAAACAGAGACAGTTCAGACTTCCCATCAGCCCAGCCCCAGGGCTCTGGCACGAGGTTCCGCCAAGGGCTTCGGCCTCCTCCCGGTATCTCTGTATTTAGGACAGGTTCAAAGGGTGACGGGAGAGGAAGAGAGGGCCACCTCTGTAGGCCATGACCCCAGACCAATTCCAGGTAAGCACAGAATGGTTCGGGATCCTCTGGCCACCATTCGGAGAGTCCAGGAAGAGAAGGTCTGGGATACGTGGAATTCTCCCTACGAGGTGGGCATCACCCGTAAAGCAGAGTTACGCATCTTGGGGACCCTGGTCCTCAATTCTCGGAAAATTTTTAGATTCCAACTGAGTCTCCAGGATCCCAATTAGTACTCCCATTCTAGAACCCCCAGGGACTTCCCTGGGCGGCGTCAAGGGTCCCTAGCAGCCCCAAAACGATCCCAAGAATTTAAAGGCCTCAGAGTCCTGGGTCCCCAGAGGTGAAGCCCCACCCGCTGTGGGCTAGGGACGACCCCAGGGCAGCAGGCCAGGCAATTTCAAAAGAACCACTGAGGGGGATCCTCTGGCGAGACCACTCTTGGCCTGAAGCAGGGGGCGCTGGACCTCTCCATTCCGCATAAGGAGCGGGGGAGGCAGGACGAGACCACTCCAAGCTAGGGGCTTTTCCGGGCCAAAGCTGGGCGCCGCACCCCAGACCGCCACGCGGCGGGACTTACCGTCAGCGTCAGCCGGTGAATGCGTCCAGAGGAACCGCCTAACAGCAGCAGCAGAAGTAGCCACGGCCCCCATTCCGCGGGGCTCCCACGACCGAGCCCCCTCCTCTCTCTCACTGCCATCTCTGGAGCCACCGCCCTTGACACCGCCTCTAACGCCCCCAGGCCCGCCTACCAGTGAGCCAATCGCCGCACGGTGGGGGCCGACCCTTCTGCTTTTTGAGCCCTTCCAGCCAATCACCGATTGCCTCCTCTCGTGCCCGCCCCCTGTAAGACACCAAATGGACAGCACCAGTCCCAAATGGGAATGCTAATATTGCTTAACCCCGCCTTCACACCCACCAATCACTAGAAAGATTGTCCCGGATGTAAGTTGATAAACAGTTCATCCAACCAATTGTGATGGAGCCGATATCCTTCCCTGAAGAGGAGTTCCTCCACCCACTCTTAACTGACAGATCCGTTCAGAACTACATTACCCAGAACGCAAAGTTGGAGGGGGTGGGGCAGCAAACAACTCAATGGGGGCATACAATAAACTACATCTCCCAGTATCCCTAAAGACAGACTTCCCTCTTTCCCCCTGGGGATGTGGCTCCCAGCCAAAGCTCAGGCTTTTGGTAAACACTTGCATTTGCTGAAGCCGCCTGTCTTGTTTTCCTAATCTTGCTGATCCACTGAGAGGCCAAAACCTGGCCCCAAGCTAAATCATGACCCTGGAATGACCTATGATCCCAGACTGAGTTACCAGGCTTAGGCGGACGCTTCTATCCTGGAGTGAGGCCACTGGATGGAGTCCCATCCCCAGAACCCAGGACAATCTTGATTCAGGCTGAACCGCAACACCAGGCTGAGCGCCTACCTGCAGCTAAGTCCTGATCTCAGCTGAAACGCAGCTCTCCCTTCCCCTTTTACTCTCAGCCTATACTGAGCCTTAATCTCTGGCTGAGTTTACACCTAGACAGATCTCAGATAAAGACTGAGCCCTGACCTCAGATTAAGACAGACCTGTGGTCCTTCATTTGAGTCCCAGGCCTTCGACTAGTGGCTCACCCCTCTCCTAAACCTCCGATCCTAGTCAGGTTCCATCCCAGTTGTGGTGCCCACCTGGGATGAATCCCAATTTCAGTTGAGACTCCAACTCCCAGGCTGAGCCGCTGAGTTCCAGACCCCAGGCTGAGTTTCTGGCTTGATCTGACCCTCTAACCTCTGGCATGCATGCTCAGTAACTCAGTAATGTCCGACTCTTTGTGACCCTATGTACTGTAGCCTGCCAGGCTCCCCTGTCCATGGGATTTCCCAGGCAAGAGTACTGGAGTGGGTTGCCGTTTCCGTCTCTGTTTAACCTCTGGAACCCGTCTATTTTGCAATTTGAAGTTTTCTAACTCGGAAGCCACCAGCAGGTGGGGCCAGGTCCCCGCAGAGCCGTCTATCCCATTGTGGGTTACTGGAGCTATCTATCCTCCTAGCCGTGTTGTGACTTCTTGTGTCCTGGAAGACGGGGCTCAGAGTCTGACTTGTCCCAGGGGGTCTAATGCCCTCAGCCCCAGCGGGGCGACTGTCACCTCTGTAACCAAAGAGAAAGCACCAAAGGCAGGAGAGGATGGGAGTGGGGGGAGGTTGCTGCTTGGATCTCGCCCCTTTCATCTCAGTGCCTCAAAGGGATTAACAGTGTGTGAACTGACTTTTATGAGAGAGGTGACAGACTTCCAAGCCCAAGGGTTCGAGGAGCGGGGGAGTGGTGGAGTAGGAATACTAGGGTCTGTGCAAACTATTAAACCTGATTGCACCTTAATGGATGAGACTGGGAAATGGGCAGGTGCAAGCTCCAACTGTACGGGAGCTGAGGAAAGGCCTGGGCCTGGCGCCCCAAGGACAGCCCGTCCTCAGTTTCCCGGCGCAGACTTTAGGGAGGGAGGCAGGATGCGGTAGGGGCGCTAATGGACCCGGCCTTGGCGGAGGCGCGTCCTGGACAGGATCGAAGTCCTCCCATCCGCCCTGTGGCCGGAGGGACCAGACCATTAGTGGGACGAACGTAGACGTCTGGAGCCAGGCCGGCCCTCAAGAGCGGGGTGACCTCAGTTCTCCCTGCGGCAGAGTGGGGGGAAAACCTCTTGGGTTGGGGTTTAGTGTCTTGGCCCTTTAATGAATGATTGAAAGGAAAGAGGAAAAGAAAAACTGTCCAGGGCGGGGCAGGAATGGGGTGGACAAAAGGGTCCCAGGGGATTTGGAAAATGGATGGGGGTCCTTTAAGGGGTCTGTCTGTCCAGTGGCGTCGGGTGGCGCGCATTCCTTTAAGAAGGGGCGGGGCGTCCGTTGGGCCCCGCCTCCTTGGAGGGGGGGTCTTGCTTTCAGGGGGCCGTGCCAGGGCTCCAAGAGTGCGGGGGCGTGGCAGAGTGTACGGGGCGTGGCAGAGCTTGGAGTGGGCGGGGCCTTAGCGAGGCGGGGTCGGGCTCCTGGCCCTGGGCTGAGTCTCCCGGCGGCGGCGGGCGGCAGGGACCGGGTGCGGTGGAGGCGTCGGCCGCGGAGGGAGCAGCATGGATTGGGGCACCGAACTGTGGGTGAGTCCGTTCCGCTTGACTCCAAGTTCCTCCCTTCCTGGGGTCCAGACCCACGATTTGCCCCTGCAGTACCCCAGCGGGATCTCTGCGCGTTCCCTTCCACCGACCCCTGGAATCCCCTCTCTCCGCGGAGTTTCCCAGGGCGGTTCAGGACGCCCCGGAGCGGAGGGCGACCTTTAAGGAGCCGCGTAGGGAAACTGAGGTACGGGGTTCATAGTGAGGAGGGCAGAAGAAGTTCTGGGACCAGGCCTGAGCAGCCGGGAGAGGTCACCTATTTTGAGCGCCCTGACTGGGCCGGCGGCTTATCTTACGGCCCCTGGGTCCCTGCCCGCCGTCCGCCTGTCCGGCTGGGGCGGGGGAGGGGGCCCTCTGGCCACTTCCAACCCCACGTGGGACCTGGAAGTCCAAACCGCCCTCGCGTCGCCTCTAATCTACAATTAGGGAATTGGGACGCTGTAGGGGGGAGGGGGCTGCGAGCCTCGGCCTCAGCCCCCTCCCCCAGCTCTCCTTAGGCACTGGGAGGGGCCGCCACCAATCGCCTCGAACCTCTGCCCTGGAAGCCCCAGAATTTTTTCCCCCTTTCCTAGCCGGAACCTCTGACGCCTCCTCTTTCTGGGGGCGGTGGCACTCCTGGGTTCCTGGGTGCCCTGGGTTAACTAGATCGTCCCCCCTACACCAACTCTGGGATTTCTTTTGGAGGTAAAGTGGAGTCAGTGAGGAAAACTGAGTCGCCCCTGGGGGACCCTGGGAAGCCTGGCGACCGGGGGAACCTAATGCCCGCGCTCCGACCATTCTGGGGCCCCCACAAGCTGCAGGGAACCCTGCCCCTCTGGCCCTGACTCACGGCAGACCGGCCGGATTTTCCGGAATCTGGGGGGGATTAGGGGACCCGGGGCAGGGGGAGTGGCCTTGTCCCATTCCACACCCCTCCTGGAGCCGGGAGAGGGGACCCTGTAGTCCGGCTGGGGCCCCGCCCCAGTTCTCTGGCCCTTCCCGGGAAGGGGAGGGGGTTCCCGCCGGTTTCCTGCCTCCCCCCGCGCCGCTCCGGGGCGGGGCCGGGAAGCCACTCCTTCTTGGAGCTCGGAGCCAGGAGGCTCCCCTGCCGCTGGGTTGGCGGCTGTGGGGTCCCTGGGTCCTGACCTTGGTCCTCCCAATCCCCCTGCTAGGATCAGTTTGAGGTGCTCGAGCGGCACACGCAGTGGGGTCTGGACCTGTTGGACAGATACGTGAAGTTCGTGAAAGAGCGGACGGAGGTGGAGCAGGCTTATGCAAAGCAACTGCGGTGAGACCCTAGGGTGGCCGCTCCCTAGGGTTAGGGGGAGCGGTTGGAGGACTGGGGGCTCAGCCTTCCTGCCTCTCTCCGTAGGAGCCTGGTGAAAAAATACATGCCCAAAAGACCTGCTAAAGATGACCCTGAATCCAAGTAAGAACGAACACCGGATGGATACAGAGCTAGATTTGGGAGGGCCGAGGGTATGGGACCCACTTCCTCTCTCTCTCAAGCTGGGCTCCCCGCAAACAGATCCCTCACTTCTCACCCCAGTTCCACCTAGAGGCGTGAGCTTGGATGCAGGAACCGAATTACCTGGCTTGGAATTCTAAATCCACTACTTTCCAGCTGAACTGCTTTGGCCACTTGACTTCAGTTCTCAGCCTCCGTTTACCTCACCTATTAAATGGGAGAGGCTCCCACAGTTATTAAATGAGTGTCTCTGGGCAAGTGACTCATGTTGTGAGCCTTGGTTTTCCTCTCCTGTGAACTGGGGATGACGATGTCCTTGTAGGGGCTCATATGAAGATTAAGATAGTGTGTTAAAACAATGCCTGGCTCATTTCACTTTATTCCAGTTCCAGAAACCCCCAGAGCTCTAGAAAGCAAAAGATTTTTTGGTCGCTTGTTTGGAGGCAATCTCAAGACCTGAACTGACATGAAGTTAATTAAGTTCATTAGGGTCTTTTGGATTTTATCTCACTTATGTGAATACTAATACTTCTTGCAAAAGCATTTATAGTATTTGATTATATGATGCTGCTACTGACACCACGAGAGTCATGCAAAAAGATGGTATAAGCATCGCATCCCCTTTCTAAGACCTCCCCAAATTTTGAGAATTCTGAGTTTCTGTGTCCCCCTCGAGGGTTGAGGGTGTGGGCCAGAATTTATTGTTGCTTCTGGGGTGAATGTCTTGGGGCTCACGCTTTTTCATATGGAGGTGGGTCTGGGGGCTTGTGGCTCCCAGGGGTCCTGACCCCCAGCCCTTATCCCCCCTCCACCCCACCCCAGGTTCAGCCAGCAACAGTCCTTCGTGCAGATTCTGCAGGAGGTGAATGATTTTGCCGGCCAGCGGGAGCTGGTGGCCGAGAACCTCAGCGTGCGTGTATGTCTGGAGCTGGCCAAGTACTCGCAGGAGATGAAACAGGAGAGAAAGATGGTGGGTGACCCCTTCTCTGGGGCTTCCCGAGGGTCCCCTGACATCAGGGTGAGCCTTATCGCCCCCTCTTCCCACAGCACTTCCAAGAAGGTCGTCGGGCCCAGCAGCAGCTGGAAAGTGGCTTCAAGCAGCTGGAGAATGTGAGTCTGTGGGTGTGGAGAAGCGAGGCTCTGGCCCCGAGCAGCTGGGTGAGGGTTGTCGATTCACTTCATCTGGCCTGGACCCCTCCTCTCCTGTGGGTTTCCAAGCTGCCTGTTGTCCCCACCCTGACTCCCAGTTGCTGGTGACTTCCCCCCAGTCCCTGAAACTGTGGCGGGTGGTTCCTTCATTCCGGTTCTGTCCCCAACACAGAGTAAACGTAAATTTGAACGGGACTGCCGGGAGGCTGAGAAGGCAGCCCAGACTGCTGAGAGGCTTGACCAGGATATCAACGCCACCAAGGCTGATGTGGAGAAGGTGCCTATAGGGTCTGAGACAGGCTTGGGGGTCAGGGTTCGGCAAGGCCAGAACTGGGCTATGACCCTCCCCTACCTCGATATTCCTCAGGCCAAACAACAAGCCCACCTTCGGAGTCACATGGCAGAAGAAAGCAAAAATGAGTATGCAGCCCAACTACAGCGCTTCAACCGTGACCAGTCTCACTTCTATTTTTCCCAGATGCCCCAGATATTTGATGTGAGTGCTGCAAACCCCAGTCCCACCTTCCCTAGAGAAGCCCAGAGTTAACCAACTCCTACACATTTGTCAAAACCCCACCTGTAATGCCCTAATCTCTAAATTGAAAAGGAGTTAGAACCAAATAGTCAGTGTTCTCCAATTTTATTCAAGCTGTTCTTTCTGCCAAGGATGTCGTTCTTTCCTTTTGTAATTCCTACGTTCTTCCAAGCCCCAATTGTAACAAACCCTCTGAAAGATCTCAAATTTCTCTTCTCCTGTTTCAGCTCTGTACTCTACTCTCTATCCCAACACTGAGACTGGCAGTATCTGTGTTGGGTCTGCTTTTTTCTTGAAATTCCTGGCTGTGTTTTTTTCTTAGTATATTTAAAAAATTAATTAATTAGGCTGCACCTTGTCTTAGCTGTAGCATGTGGGATCTAGTTACCTGACCAAGGATTGAACCTGGACCCCTTGCATTGGGAGTGCAGTGCCTTAGCCATTGGACTACCGGGGAAGTCCCTTCCTGGTCACATTTTCACCTCCTTTGAGAAGCCTTTCCTGACTCCCTAGGCAAAGGGAGGGCCTCAGATTCCTCTCTGACATCTCTCTGGCCTCTGAAATTTCTCCCCTGACCACACTGAGCTAGAAGTCTCTGTGTTCAATTCTGTGTTTTCCCTGCTAAACTGGGCTTGGGGCTGTGGTCAGTGTGGGGCTCCATTATGCTCAGGAGGGAATCACTCTGCCACCAGCCCCTCGATCAATGCCCTTGAGAACTGTGCCCCCTGTCTCTACAGAAGCTGCAGGACATGGATGAGCGGCGGGCCACCCACCTGGGGGCTGGTTACGGGCTCCTGTCAGAGACTGAGCTGGAGGTGGTACCCATCATCGCCAAGTGTTTGGAGGGCATGAAGGTGGCCGCAGATGCTGTGAATGCCAAGAACGTGGGTGCCTGGTCCTGGCAGTGGACCAAGGGGGACAAGCAGTGGTTGGGGGTGGTGTGCAGAAGTAGGAATCCGAAAGCTGGAACCCCAGTCTTGCCCCCTGATTGCCCCTCACCATCCCCAGGATTCCCAGGTCCTAATTGAGCTGCACAAGTCAGGCTTTGCCCGTCCGGGTGACGTGGAATTCGAAGACTTTAGCCAGCCCATGAACCGCGTGCCCTCGGACAGCAGCCTGGGTACCCCCTCTGATGGACGGCCAGAGCTCCGAGGCACGAGCCGCAGCCGGGCTAAACGCTGGCCATTCGGCAAGAAGAACAAGGTGGGGGCCGGGGCCCTCAGGGTGGAGGGCTGGGTGTGAGTGGGGACAGCAGGGGCCCACACTGAGTCAGCCCCAGCCTCCGGAACGCTGAGTCCCGGGCAGGAATTTTCCTCTTGGCTGCTGGCCCGGGCTGGAGGGAAGGAAGGCGGCTGGGCCATTGGTCTCAAGTCCCCCGAGGCTGGGGGTTGGGGGGGGAGGGGGGGGGGGCGGATTGACGGGGAAGGGCCTGTGGCGTCTGTCTGCTGCTTCTCAGGAGGCTGAGAGAAGAGACCTGCTTTAGGGTTTGGGGCTGGGTGAGGGCTTGGGACACCAGCCCTAGGGACTCCCCTTGAGTCTCTTCAACCCTCTGATGAGTCATTGGGCTCCCTAACCTCAGGCTGGTTTTTCTTGGGGGGATTTTTGGCTTTCAATGTCAGGCACATACCTGGACACCCCTGGTTTATACCTTTGACAACCCCCTCCTCTGCCCAATTTATACCTTTGACTCCTGCTTCATACTTTTGATCCCTGTAGACATACGCTTTGAATCCCCTAGCTTAAACCCCGGCCATAGCCCTTTTGGTATTTCATGCCTTTGACCCTTCTCTTAGCTTGCCCTTGACATCTATGGCCCATTTTTGTCTGAGACCTTGATTTCTGCATGCCTCTCCCTCCACCTTCTAGACTGTGAGCCCAGAAAGCTGGGGATGAGGGTGGGGTAGAAAAACATGGGCCTCGCTGTGTCCCCAGCCTCCATTCTAGAAACTGGACATAAGATGCAAGGGAGGTGGGAAGTGTAGGGAGGTAGAGGGGGAGGGGTCTGGCATTCTGGCTCACAATCTAATGCCCTCCCGCCATTTCCCAGATTTTTGTGTTGCTCTTTGCATGCATTTTCTGTGTGTGTGATTGTGCATCTTGAGTTGTGGTTTTCTTACTTTTTTTTTCTTTTCTCCATTTGGTTTTTTTTTTTTTTTCTTTTTTCTTTATTGCGTCCATCCGCCGTCCATCCGTCCGTCCATCCGTCTTTGTTCTCTACATCCTCCCGACCCTTCTGACCCATGCCTTCCCTGGCCCCTGCCGGTAGCCGTGCCCCCCACCTCTCTCCCCCCTGGGGGGCCCCCTGCCCTCGGCATTACCTAATGGACCCCCGTCCCCCCGCTCCGGCCTCGACCCCTTGGCCATACTGAGCGAGATCAGTAAGTCGGTCAAACCGCGGCTAGCATCCTTCCGCAGCCTTCGAGGCAGCCGTGGGGTAAGTGAGGCCTCTGGGGGAGGAGGAGGGGGCGGCCCCAGCCCGCCCAGCGGCCGGGTGGCGGGACCCTGGGCTCGCTTCCTGCCGCAGGCTGGGCCCCCTCCTTCCAAGGCCCCACCTGGACCTGCTTCGCTCTGTGCATGGCCTTGCCCCCCAAGAACCTTGGGCAGGGAGGAAGGTGGACTTGGTGTGTCTTAGGCCTATCTTAGACCTGGGAGCTCGAACTCTGTGTTCCGGAACTCAGTCCTCTTCCACCTTGCAGACAGTGGTGACTGAGGATTTCAGCCACTTGCCCCCGGAGCAGCAGAGAAAGCGACTGCAGCAGCAGCTGGAAGAACGGAACCGTGAACTACAGAAGGAGATGGACCAGAGGTAAGGTGAGGGGCTGAGCAGGTAAGGAACAAGGTGAAAGGATAAATGAATCACACTGAAATGGTACCCAAAGATCTCCTCTCTAACAAACCCCAGGCCCGAATGGGTTTAGAAGGTGAACTGCAAGTAGAAGACTGAAGTGACTTAGCAGCAGCAGCAGCGAGGAGAAGAAGCAGTTTCTTCCCACCTTATACAAGCCATTCTAGGAAACAGAGAAAGAGTGAAAGGGACTTCCCTGGAGGTCCGGTGGTTAAGACTGTGCTGCCAACGCAGGGAGCACAGGTTCAATCCCTGGTCAGAGAATGAAGATCCCACATACTGCCAAAAAGATTGGGGAAAAAAAAAAAAAGGGTGAAAGCTGCCAGTTCATTTAGGAGGCTGGTGGAATCTCAGTTCCAAAACTGAGTTAGCAAGAATTCAAGAAAATAAAATTATGGATTTATTTAATTAACTTAATGATCTTAGATTGCAAAATCCTAGCCAATCCAAGTCCAGCAATGTATTAAAACCAGTATTACATCATGTGGTGATGGTGATTGCCCAACTCCAGGAATGAATTTAATGCCATGGAATTGTACACTTAAAAATAGCACAAATGGCAAATTTTATATTATGTATATACCACAATAAAGAATAATAATAAAAAACAAACAAACAAAAATCATGATCAGTGGGGTTAGCCCAGAATGCAAAGATGGTTCAATATCAAAAACATCTATGAGTCTTATTCACTCCACTAATTGCCTAAAAGAAAAAAAAGCATATGGTTTTTTCATTTAATAACTCAAAACACTCACAATATTAACAATAAAAAAACCTGCCAGATTTAAAAAAAAAATCTTTACTCAAACTTTCCAAGTAGCAAGATTGTCTTCCCAGTCCTCTTACATAATAAGAATGACGTTTGCCACTTGCAGATAGGCAGCCAAATGATATTTTGCTGTTTTGCACAGAACTTCTTGTACAAAATGGCTTTTATTGGTATAAAGTTCCATTTGATTATTGTTCCTGAGTGTTTTGTGTTTTTTTTTTTTTTTTTTTTAATTTTTGGCTGCACCCCGAGCAGCATCCTGAGTCTTTGTTCCCTACCAGGGATGGAACCTGTGCCCCCTGCAGGGGAAGTGCAGACTCTTAACCACCAGACCACCAGAGAGGTCCCCATTCCTGAGGTTTTTATGATGTCGAGGTTACTGGTACATGCTCTGGAGTCCAAATGGACTGGCCTTTATTCTAGTTCTTTCCAGTTTCCTCATCTGTAATGAGCATCAGGTATTAAGACTGGGAAGAAGTTGAATCCAGGTTTGTCATCGTCCAGAGGTCCATGCGTGTAACAATTACCGCCTGTATATATAGACATGGAAGAAGCAGGGACGGGAGACTAATGATAATAATAATAATAATACCTAGCATTTATAGAGTTTCTAACTCCTTACATGGATCATTAGAATTCCTGTTTTCCTGAGAGACTGTGATACACATAGGAGACAATGTGTATCCTACCTGAGAGGTAGGATCCACATAGTTCTGTTTAGTGCTGTATTTCTAATGCTTAGAATGGGTTTCTGGTATGCCATATGCTCTCAATATGAAAATCTGAAAGTATTAGTTGCTCAATTATGTCAGACTCTTTGCGACCCCCATGAACTGTAGCCCTCCAGGCTCCTCTGTCCATGGAATTTTCAGGCAAGAATACTGGAGTTGGTTGCCATTTCCTCTGCAGGGGATCTTCCTGACCCAGGGATCAAACCTGCATGTCCTGTATCTCTTGCATGGGTGGTTCTTTACCACTAGTGCCACCTGGGAAGCCCCCTATATACACTCAGTTCAGTTCAGTTCAGTCGCTCAGTCGTGCCCGACTCTTTGCACTACTATGTATAAGATAGATAACTAATGAGAACCTACTGTGTAGCACAGGGACCTCTACTCAGTGCACGGTGGTGGACTAAATGGGAAAGAAATCCAAAAAAAGAGGGGATGTATGTATACATGTGAGCTGATTCACTTTACTAACGCAACATTGTACAGCAACTATACTCCAGCATAGTTATACTCCAGTAAAGGCACTGCTCTCATCTTCACAACACATACAGATACCATTATTCTCCTTTCACAGACAAGCCTACTGAGACACAGTTTTGGAACAACTAGGAAATGCCCGCTCTGGGATTTGAATCCAGGCTATGAAGCTCTGGCTGAGCTCCCTGAAGCAAAGCCCATCTTTTTTTGTTTGTTAAATCACATGGATTTCTTTCTCCTCCATCTGTTCTCACCCTAGGGAGGCCCTGAAGAAAATGAAGGATGTGTATGAAAAGACACCCCAGATGGGAGACCCAGCCAGCCTGGAACCCCGGATCACAGAAACCCTGAACAATATCGAACGGCTGAAACTGGAAGTACAGAAGTATGAGGTCAGGGCAGACCCTGGGGAGAGGCGGGGCCGGCAGGCCTGGCTGAGTCACTGCCTGGTGGGGACGGGGAGAGTGAGGGACAGGGAGGTGTAGGTGGTGGGGGCTCCAGCTGTTTCTCATCACTGCCTCTGGTGTACATGGGTGATCTCAGGAAACCTCCAGGCCCAGAGTGGGCTGACCCCAGAGCCTGGCCCTGGAGCTGAGTGTGCGGTCCCCTCCTTTCAGGCTTGGCTGGCAGAAGCTGAGAGCCGAGTCCTAAGCAACCGGGGAGACACCCTGGGCCGGCACACCCGGCCTCCAGACCCCCCAGCCAGCGCGCCACCGGACAGCAGCAGCAACAGCAACAATGGATCGCAA
Organism: Ovis aries; assembly: GCF_016772045.2. Lineage (NCBI taxonomy): Eukaryota > Metazoa > Chordata > Mammalia > Artiodactyla > Bovidae > Ovis > Ovis aries. The sequence continues at coordinate 15,492,173 of NC_056058.1, read as the reverse complement.
GAGAACAAGGAGAGGTGAGCAGGGAGGCTAGGGTGGGTCTGTCCCCAGAGCCGGGACCCTGGTAAGGGGTGCCTGTGCTCACTGCTTTACCTTCTCCAACCAGCTCTGCAGAGCCCCCCTCTGAGGAGGGTCAGGACGCCCCCATCTACACAGAGTTCGATGAGGAATTTGAGGAGGAGCCCGCCTCCCCCATTGGTCACTGTGTGGCCATCTACCACTTTGAAGGTATGGACAGCCCGAGTGGTGCATTGGTGGCTTTGGTGGGGGATGGGGGCAGGGGAGGGTGGCATTTGGGGCTAGACTCTGTTGAGATCCGCCTCCAGCAGACCTGAGCCCACTGCCACTCTGTGACAGGGTCCAGCGAGGGCACCATCTCCATGGCTGAGGGCGAGGACCTCAGTCTCATGGAAGAAGACAAAGGCGACGGGTGGACCCGGGTCAGGCGGAAACAGGGAGGTGAGGGCTATGTGCCCACCTCTTACCTCCGCGTCATGCTCAACTGAACCCTGCTGGAAGCAGGAAGAGGGGGGCTGTTGGCTGCTGCTTCTGGGCCACGGGGGGCCCCAGGACCTACGCACTTTATTTCTGCCCCCGTGGCTTTGGCTGAGACCTGTGTAACCTGCTGCCCCCCACCCCCACCCCCTCACTCCTCTCCCCAGATGGACCCGCTGTGCCTTCTACCATTGATGTACATACTCATGTTTCGAATCTTTTTTCTTCCTGCCGCTCGGCTAGGGTCATTTTGTTTTATATAAAAAATGATGAAAAACTCTTGGAGTCTGTGGCTTACTAGGAGGTTTGGATACTGGGGCTGGATATTCAAACACCACCCTCCTTAAGGGCCACACGGGGAATGAGGAAGTGGCAATGAACCTGGGTACACCTTGGATAAACTCTGCCCCTTGCTGGGAGTCGAGTGTTTGTCTGTGACTCCGGTAGGGAGGAGGGTGCTGGATGTCACCCCTTTGGTGTTTCCTGCAGCTCACATCTGCTGAGCACCTACTGTGTGCCAGGCATTCTCCACCTAGGAGCTCATTCAAACATTGAGTTTTCATCACTGTGATAACTCTTAGAAAGTACAGTCTCACTTTTATATTGAAACTGGGCACAGAGAGGTCAAGTGATCTGATAAAAGTCACACAGCTTTTAAAACACTTGAACTCTGGCCTCTTACAGACAGATCTTCAAGTTATCTTTAACATTAAGAGACATACGTTCATCACTTGAGGGGTAGGGGTGGGGTGGGGTGTGCAGAGCCTCCAGACATCTGGGTCTTCTAGTGTAAGGGAGGAGCTGCCCACTCCCAGGATCCACATGCCTTTTTAGGGTGCAAGGTGGGTGCTTGCAAACCAGTCCGCTCCTTCTGTGGGGCACGGTGCAGGTCCCCACTGCATTTGGCTGGGTGAAGAAACGGGCGGCTTCCTTGGTCTCCATCAGGGGTCCCCAGATGCTTCGGTATCCCAGCGTGAGAAGAGGGTTTGTGCTTTCAAGGGTCAGGCTCCAGGCGCTGCGAGAGGACGCTGAGGACGCGTTGGAACTTCTCGAGTCGTGTGGCCCATGGTGCCCCAGCCCCTCGGCTCCCCCAGAGCAACCTCCTCAAGAAGCCAGTGGTCAGGGCCTCTGTCAGCTCTGGGTTGGGCCGGAATCCTGGGGGCGAGGCCAGGTGAGCTGGGGGTGGGGCCCAGGCACCTGCCTTGCTCCTCCCACACCTGCCTGGTTCCCTCTGGACTTTGACCCAGGAGGGACTGCCCCAGATTATCTGAACAACCGGGCAGGGTTAGCTGGGGAGAGGTCTGCAGGAGTGGGGGGGCGGGGGGGGGGGGTCGGTGGCTGACGGGCTTGGTCGATGCGGGCTCTGCCAGGGTGCATGGGGGCCAGTCTGTTCCATGGGCCACATCAGGGCATCCCCTGCTTTAGGGCTTGAACCTGGAGATGGAGCTGCCTTGAGGGTGGAATTTGGGCTACCCTGCGTAACAAACTTGGGAAGAGGCGGTTGGGCCATGTTGGAAGGAGAAGGGTCTTAAGGAACCCAGGTGGGGGATTCCGGAGGCAGGGCTGCCCCAAGACAGAAGTGTGGTTCTGAGTACAGTGGGGGCGCTATTCTGCCAGAGTGATGGTCTGAGTCATTTCGGAGGGAGCTGCGCATTCCTGCGGGGAATTGAGACCTTCTGGGGGTAGGGCCTTCCCAGGTGGGAGAGTGGGGGTGGGGCCCTGTGGGCGTGGCTCCGAGGGGCAGAGGGCGCTGTGCCCATCAACACTGCAGGGAGCGGTGGCATGCGTGGAGGTGGGAACACCCCTGGGACCGGGGCCCGCCCAGTTTGGGTGGGACTCTGGGAGGCATCAGAAGAGTCTAGTCTCTGGCCCGGTGGGTTTGGAGGTTACCGCGCTGGAGCATGCAGGTTGTTTCTAAAGTGGGGATCCTCTGGCAACCCCTCAAAGGGGAGGCGCTCACCTCGCAGGCGCCGCGCCGCCGCCTCGCGGAATCTGGGCGCGTCCCGGGCAGTCTGACGCGCCCGGTGCAGGGTGCTCAGCAGCCTCTCGCAGCTCTCGTCCAAGGGCCCCGGGAGTTCCTCACCCTCCAGCAGGAGCGCCGCGGGTGCCACGTGCGGCAGCGCCACCTCGCCGGGTTCGCTGGGTCCTGTTGGGGGAAGGGTCTGGGCTGAGCTAGGGGCGGGGTGCGGGTCCTAGGGTGAAGAGGACGCAACATATACTGGGGCCAGGGCACCCTAGGACAGGGCAGCGTGTGGGGTTTGAGTCAGACACGGAGGCTCGAGCCCCGACCGGAGGAGGACAAGGGTGGGGCCTGGAGCCGGGGCGGAGCCTAGAACAGGCCCGCCCAGGGGTTGGGTCCAGGGCAGAGTCTCGCGTGGAGGGCGGGGCAAGGGCGCGGAGGGCGGGGGCCTCGATTAAGGGGCGGAGCCTAGGACCGAAAGAGCCGGCGGCTCGTACCGCCAAGGTGGAGCCCGAGACAGAAGCAAGGGTTCGGCGCGAGACCGGTAGGCCAGAGCCTAGCGCAATGCTGGATGTGAGTCAGGGGCCGGGCCTAAGCAGGGGGCGTGGCCTAGGAGCCACCCAGGGGCGGGGACTAAGACACGGGCGGGCGGGGCTTAGGGCTGGTTAGGGTTATCACTCCTCGAAAGCCGCCACTCACCGGCGCCCTCATTCAGCGATCTCATCAGCGGCTTCAGCTCCTGCTCAAAGGCCAGCGCAGCCTCCGTGTGGCTCCTTCGCAGGTGGCGCCACGTGCGTTCCAAACGCGACACCTGGAGGAAGAGACCTGAGCACTCCTTCCTTCCACTCTTCCCCATCACTTGCACTTCGGCCTCCTCCCTTGCTTCCCACGCACCTGGGGCATGAGCAAGGCGCCCATCACCGCGGCCAGTCCGGGCAGGTCACCCACCGCCCCTGGCCGCAGCGCCACGGCCAGCTCCACCAGGCCCCTCAGGGCGGCCGCGCGTTCTTCCAGCGGCCCTGCGCAGCCCAGCACTGCCAGCGCCCCCGCCAACGCCAGCGTCTCGAGCCTGTAGAGGCGGAAAGCAAGGGTCTGGGGGCAGTGGGGAGGTTTGCGATGTGGGGGTGAGGAGGGAGAGTCGGCGGCATTGCCCATTCCTCTCCTCCCTGGGGAACCGGGAATGGGAGGAGGTTTGAAGACCCTGGGGATTTCAGGTGGCTGGCTCACCTCTCCAGCAATTCCAACCTCAAGCGATGCCCGTGGGGAAGTGTGAGCAGCTCCAGACCAGAGGCGACCCCCATGGCGCCCCGCTGAGCCTTGGTCACTCCCAGGACGCCTGTGGCCTGGCGATGGGGGGCAGGGGTAAGAGCAGGGACGTTAAAGGAGCAGAGTGAGTCTACGGGTGTGAAGTGGGGTTGGGTCATGCCCTGGCTTCAGGCCCTACCCGGGGAGGGAAACCTGGTAAGGGACCCACCTGGCAGTCTACCAATAGCAGGTGGAGAGCTGTGCTCCCAGGATGGTGTTCCAGGAACAGGCCACGGAGAGTATGCAGGACTTCGGGTTCCAGAGGCCGATTCTGGGAGCCCAGCAGGCAGGAGGGGGTGTCAGGGAGACAGAAAGAGACCTCAGCCTGTGGTCTTGCAAAACATCTGTCCTCCTCTTTCTCCTCCTCGGCTTCCCACCAGGGCACCTCCGACTCTGGGCAGCTGTGGCCAGGGGGCGGTCCTTGGACCCTGAGCACTCGGGGCACCAGCTCACAGTACGTCGGGGGGCGTCCAGAGGCATCAGACAGTAGCAATGAGGGTGTTCGAGGTGGCTTGGTTGGGGCCTTGGCATGAAGCTGCCCATCAGAGGCCCTGAGTCTGTCAGCAACGGACCCCAAGGGAACTGGGGTCTTTAGTATCACGGGGTCACTACCTGTCCGAGGCAGGCCAGATGCAGGTACAGTGGAGGCTCCTGGGGTTCATACAAGAAGGGGAGAAAGAAGTACACAGAGAAGATAGCTGGCTGGGGTGATGGCTTCCTGAGCTACCAAACTTCTGGTTCCTGCACTCATTTGGCCAATAACCAGGTATCCTAAATTACCTGTTGCAGCTTTGAAACTGAACAGCTTCATCAACACCAATGCTAGATACCTATCAATGGTTGGTCTGAAAATGAACTTTCTCTGACATGGATGTAGTTCTGCCAATTTTGAAGACTCCATTTTAAGTCTGAACTCTTCCTTTTTGCTCCTCTGATTGAAGATGGTAAGCACTGACCACACAAAATTAAAACGAAAAAAATATGTCACTCAAAATTCACCAAGTTACATATGCCTCAAAGAAAGTGAATTTATCAAACTTTTGAATGATGTCTTCTGTTAAGTTTGTGATATATTTACTTCCGAGGTTATTAACTTAAAACTGCACACAGACTTTTGGGAGACTATCTACTAAACATTTAAGTCGACCCTGTTATGGGGGTTTAAAACCTCCCTAATGTTCCCATCTCTCTGAATAAGGATCAAAGTCTTCTTGTTAGCCCTCAAAGCTCTCACAATCTGAGCCTGATCTCTCTCCTGATCTCCCTCTCACTCCCACTGTTTCTGCTATACTCACTTCTTTTTGGTTCAATGAACAGCTTAGACTCCTGTTCTGGTTCCAGTTTCTTTGCACTGACTGTTCTCTCTGTCTGGGCCACTCTCACCCCATTATCCACATTGTTCCCTCCCTCATCTCCTTCAAATATTTCTCCATGAAAAAATTTCCTAACTACTACTAAAAACGGTAATACTCCTTGCTCTATCCTACTTTTAATTTTTAACCCAAAGCATAATTGATTCCCCTTCATGGATCACAGCCTTGTCGTGGCAAAGGGGCTTGCATAACTCAATGAAGCTATGAGCCGTGCCGTGTAGGGCCACCCAAGATAGATGGGTCACAGTGAAGAGTTATCACAAAAAGTGGTCCACTGGAGGAGGGCATGGCAAACCACTCCAGCATTCTTGCCGTTAGAACCCCATGAACAGTATGAAAAGGCAAAAAGATATGACACCAGAAGATAAGCCCCTCAGGTCAGAAGGTATCCAATATGCTACTGGGGAAGAGTGGAGGGTAATCATTAATAGCGCCAGAAAGAATGAAACACCTGGGCCAGAGGGGAAATGGTGCTCAGCTGTGGATGTGTCTGGTGGTGAAAGTAAACCTCAATGCTGTAAAGAACAATATTGTATAAGAACCTGGAACGTTAGATCCATTCGCTGTTGCTGTTCAGTCACTAAGGTGTGTCCAACTCTGGGACCCTATGAACTGCAGCACACCATGAGTCAAGGTAAATTGGATGTGGTCAAGCAGGAGATGGCAAGAGTAAACATCGACATTTTAGGGATCAGTGAACTCAAATGGACAGGAATGGGCAAATTTAATTCATATGACCATTATCTACTACTGTGGGCAAGAATCCTTTAGAAGGAATGGAGTGGCCCTACAGTCAACAAAACATTCTGAAACACAGCACTTGGGTGCAATCACAAAAATGACAGAATGATTTTGGTTCATTTCCAAGGCAAACTATTCAACATCGCAGTAATTCAAATCTATGCTCCAACCTCTAATGCTGGAGAAGATGAAGTTGAACCATTCTATGGAGATCTACAAGACCTTCTAGAACTAACACCAAAAAAGATGTTCTTTCATCATAGGGGGTTGCAAAAGTAGGAAGTCAAGCGATACCTGGAATAACAAGAAAGTCTGGCCTTGGAGTACAAAAATGAAGCAGGGAAAAGGCTAACAGAGATTTGTCAAGAGAATATGCTGGTCACAGCAAACCTTTTTCCAACTACACAAGAGACAACTCTACACACAGACATCACCAAATGGTCAATATGGAAATCAGATTGATTATATTCTTTGCAGCAGAAGATGAAGAAACTCTATACAGTCAGCAAAAACAAGACCTAGACCTCACTGTGGCTCAAATCATCAACTCCTTATTGCAGAATTCAATCTTAAATTGGAGAAAGTAGGGGAAAAACACTAGGCCATTCAGGTACGACCTAGATCAAATCCCTTATGATTATACAGTGGAAGTGAGAGTCAAGGGATTAAATCTGATAGACATGAGTACCTGAAGAGCTATGGACAGAGGTTTGTAACATTGTACAGGAGGCAGTAACCATAACCATCCCAAAGAAAAAGAAATGCAAGAAGGCAAAATGGTTGTCTGAGGAGGCTTTACAAACCGAGGAAAGAAGAGAAGTGAAAAGCAAGGGAGAAAAGGAAAGGTATACCCAACTGAATGCAGAGTTCCAGAGAATAGCAAGGAGAGACAAGAAGGCCTTCTTCAATGAACAATGCAAGGAAATAGAGGAAAACAACAGGATGGGAAAGACTAGAGATCTATTCAAGAAAATTGAGATATCAAGGGAACATTTCATGCAAGAATGGGCACAATAAAGAACAGAAACGGTACGGACCTAAGCAAAGCAGAAGCTATTAAGAAGAGGTGGCAAGAATACACAGGAGAGCTGTACAAAACAAAGGTCTTAATGACATGGGTAACCACGATGGTGTGGTCACTCACCTAGAGCCTGACATCCTGGAGTGTGAAGTCAAGTGGGCCTTAGGAAGCATTACTACAAACAAACCTGGTGGAGGTGATGGAATTCCAACTGAGCTATTTCAAATCCTTAAAGTTGATGCTGTTAAAGTGCTATACTCAATATATTAGCAAATTTGGAAAACTCAGCAGTGGCCACAGGACTGGAAAAGGTTAGTTTTCATTCCAGTCCCAGAGAAGGGTAATGCCAGCTGCTACTGCTAAGTCACTTCAGTCGTGTCTGACTCTGTGAGACCCCACAGATGGCAGTCCACCAGGCTCTGCTGGCCCTGGGATTCTCCAGGCAAGAACACTGGAGTGGGTTGCCATTTCCTTCTCCAATGCATGAAAGTGAAAAGTGAAAGTGAAGTTGCTCAGTCCTATCTGACTCTTAGCGACCCCATGGACTGAAGCCTACTGGGCTCCTCCGTCCATGGGACTTTCCAGGCAAGAGTACTGGAGTGGGTTGCCATTGCCTTCTCCAAGGGCAATGCCAAAGAATGTTCAAAAGTGAAGTTGCTCAGTCATGTCCAACTCTTTGTGACCCTGTGGACTGTAGCCTGCCAGGCTCCTCTGTCCTTGGGATTCTCCAGGCAAGAATACTAGAGGAGTGGGTTGTTATTTCCTTCTCTAAGAATGTTCAAACTACAATACAGTTGCACTCATTTCGCATGGTAGTAAGGTTATGCTCAAAATCCTTCAAGCTAGGCTTCAGCAGTGTGTGAACTTAGAACTTCTAGATATAAAATCTGAGTTTAGAAAAGGCAGAGGAACCAGAGATTAAATTGCCAACATTCGTTGGGTCATAGAGAAAGCTAGGGAATTCCAGAAAAACATCTACTTCTGCTTTATTGACTATGCTAAAGCCTTTGACTGTGTGGAACACAACAAATTATGGAAAGCTCTTTAAAAAGCAGGAATACCAGACCACCTTACCTGTCTCCTGAAAAACCTGTATGCTGGACAAGAAGCAACAGTTAGAATCTTACTGAAAATGGTACAAAATTGGGAAAGGAGTGAGACAAGGCTGTATATTGACACCCTGTTTATTTAACTTATATGCATAGTACATCATGTGAAATGCTGGGCTGGATGAATTACACGCTGGAATCAAGATTGCCGGGCAAAATATCAACAACCTCAGATATGCAGATGATGCCATTCTAACGGCAGAAAGTGAAGAGGAACTAAAGAGCCTCTTGATGAGGGTGAAAGAGGAGGATGAAAAAGCTGGCTTAAAACTCAACATTCAAAAAACAAACATTATGGCATTTGGTTCCATCACTTCATGGCAAACAGCAGGGGAAAAATTGGAAGGAGTGGCAGATTTTATTTTCTTGGACTTCAAAATCACTGTGGATGGTGACTGCAGCTATGAAATTAAAAGAAGCTTGTTCCTTGGAAGGAAAGCTATGACAAATTTAGACAGCATATTAAAAAGCACAGACATCACTTTGCTGACAAAGGTCTGTATTGTCAAAGCTATGATTTTTCCAGTAGTCATGTATGGATGTGAGAGTTGGATCATAAAGAAGGCTGAGTGCCAAATAATTGATGCTTTCAAACTGTGGTGTTAGAGAAGACTCTTGAGAGTCCCTTGGACAGCAAGAAGATCAAACCAGTCAATCCTAAATGAAATCAACCCTGAATAATCATTGGAAGGACTGATGCTGAAGCTGAAACTCCAATGCTTTGGCTACTTAATGGGAAGAACCAACTCACTGGAAAAGACCTTGGTGCTGGTAAAGATTGAAGGCAAAAGAAGGGGGTGACAGAGGATGAGATGGTTAGAGAGCATCACTGAATCAATGGACAAGAATTTGAGCAAACTCTGGGAGATAGTGAAGGACAGGAAAGTTTGGTGTGCCGTATCCATGAGATCAGAGTGGACATGACTTGGCAACTGAATAACAACAAATTGACTCGTTTCTGTTGTTTATGGTCCTTCATTCTCTAATAGGATGTTGGCTCCACTTGAGCAGGGATCTTTGTCTTTCTTGTTCACTGATGCATCTCAGCACTTACTATTGTGTCTGACACACACAGTGAGGGCTCATGTTGAATGGGAGACAACAGGCCAGTCAGGGCACAAGGGGAACTCCTCCTTTATGTAGGATGGTCAGGGTTAGCTGCTTTGAGGAACTCCTGTTAGATGAGAAACAGTCAGGTAAAGGTTAGGGAATGAGCTTTCCAAAGATGAGACCAGCAAGTGCAAAGGTCCTGAGGCAGGAACAAATGTACAAGGTTCCAGCAGACTGAACAACAGCAACAACTAGCAACTGAAAGGAAGTCTGTGTGGCCAGAGTGAACAGGGGATGAGGGATGGAATTATTGGAGAGGTTAGCTATGCTTAGAGCATGGAGGGTTTCTTGGAATCATTGTAAACCCATACTTTTAAGCACATACAGAGTTCCTGTGTGTGTTTTAGTCACTGTGACAACATTGAGAGCATCACCATCCTTTTTTCCCAGCAGGTTGTCACCTGCCCAGTGTCACTTGGATAGTGCATTGCAGAGGAATTTCGGAGCTATGTCCTATCCTGGAAGACCCTTTACCTGGTCCAGGAGGGTCTTCTGGTAGCCGCCACATATGCTCCAAACCTGCGGGCTGACTATCACTCCGCTTCCTATCCCTGGGGGACAGAGATAAGGGAGATATGTTGTTCTACTCCGAGCAGATAGTTAGATAGCATATAGCCTCCACCAATGCCCAGAAAACCTTACATCCCATCACTCAGAACCAGGGGATCCCTAACCCCTGGGTTGCTTGCTAACCCCAGGGAACACTTGGCAATGTCAGGAGATATGTTTTGATTGTCACAACTAAGGGGAGGGGTGCAGGGCATTCTACTGGCATCTGGTAGATAAGAGACCAGGGATGCCGTTCAACAGCCTGCAATGCACAGGATGGCTGCCCCCACAACCAAGAATAATCTGGCCACAAATGTCAATAGTGGACAGAGCCGTCCACTATTGGAACACACAGGAACAGAGGTGGAGAACCCTGGGGGCGGGGCGGGGGGAGGGGCGGTCCTTGGTTGTCTTCGGGATGTAGAGAGCCTGTGAATACCTGAGCGGCTCTGTGCGAGCCAGGCCGTCTGGAAGGGTGTCTTCACTAAAGCTGCGTCGAATTAGTCCTTGCCGTGGCACTGGCCTGGAGGCCACAGCCCCTGTGGCTTGGGACAGTGGACGCTGGCCAATCACATAGCTGCGAACCAGGGCAGGCAGGCTGGGGAAACGCTCATCCTCTAGCTGAAAGAGGGCTGTGGGCCGGCCTGGCCGGGGCCTCAGGGCCACACGAAGCACCTCGAAGTGCAGGGCTGAGCCCCGCCAGCGGCAAGAGATCACAGGGTGGCCCCCACGGGACTTGGACGCACGAACTAAGAAGTCACCATCTTGCTGGAGAAGGTCCTCGGCCTTCTGAGGATGGAGGATTGGGGGGCAAAGGTTTACGCATGAGCACGTATCAATAATTAATGGAGACTCCCGACCCTTCCCTCCGACCCAAGAAAAGCCACCCCAGAGACTGGGTAGTTTTGAGCCAAACAATTTCTTCTTGTCTAGTGGAAGTATTTCTGCACTACATTTCCCAGGCTCCTTTAAGGTTAACCGTTGTGTGACAAGATCTGACCAATGGGATGTGGGAGGAGTCCTGTGGGGACCGGTCAGACCCGGCCCATGAACTAAGCCTAGTAGAGTCCTACAGGTTTCGTCCTGAATCTGTCAGTTGATGCCCCCACAGCCCTTGGGGCGGGGGGCCGGTGGGGGGATGGGGGGTGGGCAGAAGACTGAAAGGGCTTGGGTCTGACTCCTTTTGAAGCTCTGCATCCTTCTTAGACTGTGACATGAACTAGTCCTTAAATGTCGATGGAGTCGTTGACAGCATGGGAATGTTTGTTACAGCCACTAGCTGATGCTGACTAATGCAAGTTCCAACCTGGTGACATGTGCTGAGTTTCTTATGCAAATGTGGCATTCAGAAAAGCCATTTGCTAGGTTCTTCCAAACAGACCATGGCCTTGAAATTCACCTTTATAAAAATAGAGCACTATCATGCCAGCTATGGTGGCTGAAAACAGGGCCTGAGGGCCACAACATCATAGAGGGGCAAAGCAGAGCTGCTGATGGAGGCTGGGAGCTGGACAATATGTGCAAAGGACACTTGTATGGCCCTTATTATATTCCAGGTACTGTTTTAAGTGTAAAATGTATGAACTCACTTCATCCTTTACCAAGGATAAGAGAGGTACTATTATGCCCATTTTACAGATGGGGAAACAGAGGCCCAGAGACATCAAGTACCTTGCTCTGCTGCTGCTGCTGCTAAGTCGCTTCAGTCATGTCTGACTGTGCGACCCCATAGACGGCAGCTCACCAGGCTTCCTTGTCCCTGGGATTCTCCAAGCAAGAACACTGGAGTGGGTTGCCATTTCCTTCTCCAATGCATGAAAGTGAAAAGTGAATGTGAAGTCCCTCAGTCGTGTCTGACTCTTAGCAACCCCGTGGACTGCAGCCCACCAGGCCCTCTCTCCATGGGTTTTCCAAGCAAGAGTACTGGAGTGGGGTGCCACTGCCTATTTTACATCCAATATAAGTTGTAGGGATAGGATTTGAACTCAGGCTGCTTGTGGCTAAAGTGTGGGGTATTCACCATTAAGCTACACTGCCTCTCATGATTTGATTAGATGTCTAAGGTCCTGGGACTCCTGAAGGTGACTCCTAAGTTGGAGATGCAAGTGAGGTGTTTTGAATTGAGAGGGAGATGGGACCCTGGCAGCCACAGGTGACCTGGGATACAGAGAGAGCCAGAGAGATAAGTAGGGCCAAAGGGTGGTTTGAGGAGTCATTAGTACCCTCTTTAACTCCTGTCACCTTCTTCAACACCATCCCAAAGGAAGTGATAATTTAAAGATAAGAAGTGCCATCCCACATAGACCAAGTTGCAAAACAATCCTCAGCCCTCAAGCCATTCTTTCTGGTAGATCTTGACCCTAAGGCCCTTATCTGGGACCCAGGAGTCCCCAATAAGTCAAAGGTGAGTGAGACTCCCCATCAGATGGTATGTGGTCCTGTGAGAGGCAGCGGTACCTGGCGGGACAGGGGGCCGTGGTACCAGGGTTGGCCCACAAAGTCCTCTCCATCTTGTGGCACCTGCATGGAGCTCTTGGGGGCAGAGAGTGCAGGGGCTGTGCTTTGTACTTCCAACAGGCCTCAGTCTTCCTCATCTGTAAAACAGGAATAATTATTCTTGCTTCCTGAATGGCTTGGTCAGCCCTTTCATGTTCCTCATAGGTTGAAGACAACAGCCCACATCTTATCAAGCCATAAAATGCAATGCTCTCTGTATATGAATATATATATTATATTTCAATATACAGCATGTTTATATAATTATATGTAAATGTATTTAAATATTTACATATTTGTGTATTGTATATTCTAAATATAAATATATTTTAACTATATGTTAATATATATTTATATTAAATTAACGAAGTTACCCATAGTCAGATTATATATTTTTAATTATAAATTATATGAGTTATATTTGATATATATATCAGATTAAATTCAAGCTATGAGTAACTTTGGGGCTTCCTGGATGGCTCAGTGGGTAAAGCAGCCACCTGCAACGCAGGTGACACGGGAGACGTGGGTTCAATCCCTGGGTCATGAAGATCCCCTGGAGTGGGAAATGGCAACCCATTCCAGTATTCTTGCCTGAAAAATCCCATTGACAGAGGAGCCAGGAAGACTACAGTCCAAAGGGTTGCAAAGAGTCAGACATGACTGAGCGACTAAGCATGAAATGAATAAATTTAATTTATAATTTTTAATTAATTTATTTTCTGGTTGTACCATGCAGCATCTGGGGTCTTAGTTCCCCAACCAGGGATCAAACTGGCACCCCCTGCTTTGGAAGTGCGGAGTCTTAACCACTAGACCGCCAGGGAAGTCCCTAACTTTAATTTGGGATAGGCTGTGATTTCATGAAAACAGTCATGCAAGTTCACTGGGATTCTTGCGAAGGAAGAAGACAATGATCTCAAATGTAATGCAATTTTTAATGCAGATGACATAGTGCTATGTTCTATAGAAATTTAATTAACAAATTAACTCAAAAGAATATTTATGGGGGCACCCACTCTGTGCCGGGAGCCCCTTCTAGGCACTAGAGACCTAGCTGTGAACAACACAGACCAAGATTCCTGCTCTTAGGCATCTTCTAGCTGAGAAGACAGAAATTAGGAAAATCACTGAGTAGAAAAGGAAGCCTAAAATAGATCAGAGAGAACTAAGGGGAAAAATGAAACCAGGGATCAGATATGAAGATTGAAGCAGTGGAGTTAAGATTTTTCTATAGGGTGACCTAGGAAGGTCTTGGGGGTGAGTAAAGGTTGGGAGGATTTTAAGGGGCCAAGTCAGGTGGTTCTTTCTTTAAATTTTTTTTTAAAATTTAATTTATTTATTTGGCTCCACTGAGTCTTAGTTGTGGCATGAGAACTCTTAGTTCTGGCATTTGGGATCTAATTCCCTGACCAGGGATGGAACCCAGGCCCCCTACATTGGGAGAGCAGAGCCACCAGAGCACCGGGGAAGTCTCAAGCCTGGTGGTTCTTGGGGTGAAATAAATTCCAGGCTGTTGCTGCTGCTGCTGCTAAGTCGCTTCAGTCGTGACCGACTCTGTGAGACCCCATAGACGGCAGCCCACCAGGCTCTGCTGTCCCTGGGATTCTCCAGGCAAGAACACTGGAGTGGGTTGCCATTTCCTTCTCCAATGCATGAAAGTGAAAAGTGAAAGTGAAGTCGCTCAGTTATGTCCAACTCTTAGCGACCCCATGGACTGCAGCCTAAATTTCAGGCTGGGGAGAATTAAATTTACTAAAACCCATAGCATTTCAGTGATCTGTAGGCACACTCAAGGATTCTTAGATTGTACCAAAAAATCTAACCCATGTGTGGCTTTCCAATAAGGTCATTTTATATGCTCAGTCGCTCAGTGGTGTCTGACTCTTTGTGATCCCATGGACTGTAGTCTGGCAGGCTTCTTTGTCTATGGGATTCTCCAGGCAAGAATACTGGAGTGGGTTGCCATTTTCTCCTTCAGGGGATCTTCGCAACCCAGGGATCAACTGTATCTTCAGCCAAATCCTGGGTTGCAAGTGATTTACCACTGAGCCAGGGGGGAAACCCATTTTAAAAGACCATTAAAGTTAAAGTTAAGTCGCTCATTTGTGTCCGACTCTTTGTGACCCTGTGGACTGTAGCCCACCAGGCTCCTCTGTCCATGGGATTCTCCAGGCAAGAACACTGGAGTGGGTTGCCATTTCCTTCTCCAGGGGATCTTCCTGACCCAGGGATCAATCCCAGGTCTCCCACATTAGAGGCAGATGCTTTAACCTCTGAGCCACCAGGGAAGCCCATTAAAAGGTCACGTTTTTGTAGACAGGTCAGCAAACAGCAAATAGACATCTACAGGTTTTCATAGTTTGGAGCCGATCCACTTCCTTATTACTGTGATCAAACTTAGGACATGGATGCTCTAGGACCCCTTGATCATTGCACGTGACTCAGGCCCCAGGTCTCTCAAGCATCTGGTGAAAAAACTGCTCTGGAAGAGAGGGAAGAGGGGGAGAGAGAGCGGGAGGTGGTGGTGGGGAAAGTGTCTTGCTTCCCCTACCCCCAGGGCCTTCTGGGCCTGGCCAGGTCTGCAGAGAAAAAGCATGAAGATTTTTAGGACCTGAGTCAGCTGGGCTGATGGCCTGAAAGGGCCAGGAAGTTCCCAGACTGGTCTGAGGTGGCTAAACGGGCGGGAGAGCTGAGTAGAGCTTTGGCTCCAGGCGCCACATACCTGAATACCAGGTGTGTCTCCTGGATACCTTTGCACTTCCTGTTTGTCAGCTGGGCCTGGCCAGGCCTTGGTTTTAAGAGTCCCCTGACTCCAGCGTCCTCTGTCTTGCGTGCCCTTTAGTGGGTATGAAGGTGCATCACTGACTCTGGTTTGTTCAGGGGGAGCTCAGAGTAGTCACAGGATGGCCACAGGCCAATTAAGTCATCCACCTGTCCTGCATCATTTGGAATAATTTCTGGGTATCTGGGCAGGAGAGAGAGGAAGGGGGCAGAAATCAAGAGAGGAGGTGGGTGAGAGGCAAGTTTGGGGAAAGAAGGGAGGGGATCATTCATTTTCTGTCGACCATATACTCCTGCAGGGGGCAGCCACTTGCACCAGACAGGGGCACAGGAGGACACGGAGACTCAAACGTGATCAAAGTACTGACTGGTTGAATGGTTACTGTGTGCCAAAGAGAAACAGTGATGAATGAGACCAAGGCCCCTCCGGTGGAGGAGACACACAAAACAGATAAGTGCACGAGGAATGAAGAAGATAATGTCTAAAGGTGAACAACGAAGGTGATGACAGGGAGATGTAAAGAGAGCCTGGCTGGGGGAGGCTACCTTAAATATGAATAGGTAGTCAGAAGGCTGTCTCCCACGAAGTGACTTGGGAGCTGAGATCTCAGTAAGCAGGGGAAACAGTTAAGCAAAGATGTGAAGAAAGAGCAGTACGGGTGAGGGGTATACAGGGAGGGCAAAGGTGCAGAGCTTGTTTTTTGTTTTGCGTGGTCAAGGAGGCAGGTGTGACAATGCTGTGAGCCACAAGCAAAGTGGAGAGCAGTGAGGTTAGGCAGAGACGATGCAGGAAACTGGTGAACCTCGAATTTTCGTCTCGGTGGGATGGAAGAGGAGCTACGAAAAGGTATGAAGTGAGAGGGGCACGATCTGGTTTGTGGTTTAAAAACATTGCTCAGGCATGGAAGCAGGGAGGCTGTCCATGTTACAGAGAAAATACGCTTGGAGGAGGACGCCCAGGTACACGGACACGCATGATGCACAGTGACCCAATCAGGTGACCCCTTTTACGTTCGCGGACGCGCGTGGACAGAGATTCTTCCAGAGAGCAGGTGTCCTCACCTGGAAAAGAGAACTCCCTACCCCCACCAAATCTCCCGGTCCTGGCTCTGCTTGGGGCCCCTCACTCACCTGGGCCGGGACCCGCGGAGCTCGCAAGAACTTGGGGCCGGGCGGAAGCCTGAGGCTCTGCGTCTCCCGACCCCTCCCTCCCCGCCCCAACCAGGTCCAGCCTACCCCTGCCGCTCCCGAAGGGAACCTAGCGCCATCACCTGGTCCCGCCCACTTTAAACCCCTCCCCTCCAGGCCCCGCCCTTTCTCCTACTGTAACTCATCGCCCCGCCCCTTGTTATCGCCCCGCCCCTTATAAACTTTCTTTTCGCTAACCACGCCCCCTTGGATGAACCGTCTTCCGGTAGGTCACGCTCCCCGGGGAACTCCTTTAGTTCCTACTAGTGGACCCGCCCCCTTAAACTTGCCCCGCCCCTTCAGGCTGACCACGCCCACTCATCTAGTCACTCTTTTAGTCCCGCCCTTAGAGCTCTGCCCCTTGTTTCCGCTTAAGGCCACAGGCTGGTCTTAAGAGCCCCTGACCCTTTGCGACGGGGTAAGGGATGTCTCCTAGCTTCTCTGTTCCGGGCAGGGGCGGGGCGGCCCTTACGGGCTGTCTCACACGACTGGGAGTGGTGGCGGCTGTGACGTGGCAGAGTGCGCTTCCTCCAGACTGCCCCCCTGGGTTTCTCGGAAGGAACCCCACATTGGCTGTCGGGTTTGTGGAGAGAGATGCGGGAAAACACGACAGGCTTTCCCAGTAACAGACAGCTGGACTTGATCTAGACTCTGGCGGGACGTAGGGGGCAAACATTCAGGTGGTTTCCTAGGTGGAGGGAAGGAGAGGAAGGGGGCTTCCATCCTGTTGCCTGGAGACAAGCGTGAGGAACGTGTATGGGGGGGATCTGGAACCAGAAATAAGGACCCTCTGGCCAAGTTTTTTGAGGGTGCATAGTAATAGCAACAGAACTGAAAGCAGTAGCTGCAGCTAACATTTATTAAGTGCTTACTGTATACTTGTTTGCCCTGCCTCCACAATTCTATTTTTACACAGACCTCTCAATAAGATGGGTCCTATTTTCATCACCCCATTTTCTAGATGCAGAAACTGAGGCATGGGGCAACGAAGCCCAAGTTTGCCCAGGGTTGACTCAGCTTGTGATTGGCCGAGGTGGAATTCAAGCCTGGAGCCCTGGGAGCTCTATCCTGTCTTCCTCTGATCTTTGCAGCCCCACCGTCTTTGATCCCTACTGTATTTCTAAACAGTGAAGTTTGCTGTCACTCATTTTACAGATGAGGAAATTGAAGCAAAGAGTCGCGGATGCCTGGGGAAGATAGTTTTGGTGTCTGTAGAATCATAAATCTGGGAATTTCCAGGCTGGGCTTTCCCACCTGCCAATATGGAAGAGACTTCAGTCTCAGGCTGAGGAAGTGTATTTTCCTTGGCCAGCCTGCTTTTGGTGCACAGCTCGGTTATATCCAATGAAGGTTTCTAGCGCCCCCTGGTGGTTACAATAATTTAAAAATCCCAGGAGTGGTGGGGTGGGGTGGGGGCTTGTGAGATAGAGGGGGCTGAGAACACTCCCAGTCTAGTGGGATGGAGGTGGGGAGAGAGACCTTGCAGACCACATGATTTCAGGTAATGATAAGAGCTTCAAGAAAGCAGTTCAATTCAGTTGCTCAGTCTTGTCCTACTCTTAGCTACCCCATGGACTGCAGCACGCCAGGCCTTCCTGTCACTCACCAACTACTGGGCTTACTCAAATTCATGTCCTTAGAGTCAGTGATGCCACCCAACCATCTCATCCTCTGTCGTCCCCTTCTCCTCCCACCTTCAATCTTTCCCAGCATCAGGGTCTTTTCAAATGAGTCAGTTCTTCGCATCAGGTGGCCAAAGCATTGGAGCTTCAGCTTCAGCATCAGTCCTTCCAATGAATATTCAGGACTGATTTCCTTTAGGATGGGCTGGTTGGATCTCCTTGCAGTCCAAAGGACTCTCAAGAGTCTCCTCCAACACCACAGTTCAAAAGCATCAATTCTTCTGTGCTCAGCTTTCTTCCTACTCCAACTCTCACATCCATACATAACTACTGGAAAAACCATAGCTATGACTAGACGGACAAAGTAATGTCTTTCCTTTATAATATGCTGTCTAGGTTTATCACAACTTTTCTTCCAAGGAGCAAGCATCTTTTAATTTCATGGCCGTAGTCACCCTCTGCCGTGATTTTGGAGCCCCCCCCCAAATAAAGTCTCTCATTGTTCTCATTGTTTCTGCATCTATTTGCCATGAAGTGATGGGGCTGGATGCCATGATCTTAGTTTTCTGAATGTTGAGTTTTAAGCCAACTTTTTCACTCTCCTCTTTCACTTTCATCAAGAGGCTCTTTAGTTCTTCACTTTCTGCCTTAAGGGTGGTGTCATCTGCATATCTGAGGTTATTGATAATTCTCCTGGCAATCTTGATTCCAGCTTGTGCTTCATCTATTCCAGCATTTGTACTCCTTTTCCTATTTGGAACCAGTCTGTTCCATGTCCAGTTCTAACTGTTGCTTCTTGACCTGCATACAGATTTCTCAGGAGGCAGATCAGGTGGTCTGATATTCCCATCTCTTTAAGATTTTTCCAGTTCGTTGTGACCCACACAGTCAAAGGCTTTGGCGTAGTCAATAAAACCGAAGTAGATGTTTTTCTGGAACTCTCTTGCTTTTTCAATGATCCAACGGATGTTGGCAATTTGATCTCTGGTTCCTCTGCCTTTTCTAAATCCAGCTTGAACATCTGGAAGTTCATGGTTCACATACTGTTGAAGCCTGGCTTGGAGAATTTTGAGCATTACTTTACTAGCATGTGAGATGAGTGCCATTGTGTGGTAGTTTGAGCATTCTTTGGCATGGCCTTTCTTTGGGATTGCAAATATTTGCTAAATGAATGAACGACATTATGGAAGTCTATAAGATGAGGGTGGCCAGAGCCATGGGATAAATGTCAAAGATAGAGCCAATAGAGCTTTTAACTATTTAATCATTCATTCAACAAATACTTGTGAAACATATATATATATATATGTGCCAGGTGCTGGGGGTAGTGGTTTTAACATAGACACAAATTTCCACATACTCAATGAAAAAAGTAAGCGTGATAAAATATCAGGTTTCAGGGACAGTAGTGTTGTGAAAAGTGAAAGTCACTCAGTCGTGTCCAGCTCTCTGTAATCCATGGACTATAGCCCACCAATGAATTCTCCAGGCAAGAATACTGGTAATCAGGGCTTAATGTGGGGGGAAGGAGTGGGACAGTTTGTGATGGGGTGGGGAATAAAGGCTGTGATTTGAAATGGAAAGGTTTGTGAAGACTTCATGAGAAGGTGGCCTGGAGCTAAGATTTGCAGAAGATGAGGGAGCTGGCCATGGAGCTGTCTAAGGCAGAGGACCAGCATGTGCAAAGGCCCTGTGGCAGGACTCTAGGGTGAGTCCTAGGACTTTAGATTTTGGGGTGACCTCATGGGTTCAGGGAACATTGAGGAGGCCCTTTTTGACTGGAAGAGAGCAAATGAAGGAGAGAGTGGAAGAGATAAGGGAAGAGCCTTGTGGTGTACAGGCAAGACTTTTACTCCCAACGAGGGGGGCTGTGGGACTCAGTGTCTTGACTGGGATGTTCATAGGCACCCTCTGATGGGGGGATTACAGACTGTGGTGGGTGAAAACGGGAGCCTGGGGATGAGGTGGAGGAGACTGGTCCAGGTTAGCAAGAAGCAGGGCTGGCCAAGCAAGGAGGTGAAGAAGGGAGGGGTGAGAAGAGGATGGATTTTGAGTATGTTCCTGAGGTGGTACCGCTCTTGGGTTGCGTGCAGAGGAAGGCAATGGGTCTCCGCCTAATTACCCTGTCCCCATGGCCAGATGCCCTGGTGTTAGCTGGTGGGCGAAAGAGAGGCCAGGTCCTGCTTGAAAAGGGGCTGGGCTGGGTCTGGCCAGGTGCTCCCCCCCCACCCCCACCCCACGGCTCCTCCTCCTCCACCCCCTCTCAGGGCGACAGTTACAGGCAAAAAAGAGGAAGTGGTAGCTAGCTAGCAGAGGCAGGCAGGCAGGCGGGCGGCGGGCGGGTGGAGGAGGCCGCGAGGGTGTGCGGACCGGCCTGGGAAGGCAGCGGCCATGGAGCTGTGGCGCCAGTGCACCCACTGGCTCATCCAGTGCCGGGTGCTACCGCCCAGCCACCGTGTGACCTGGGATGGAGCCCAGGTGTGCGAGCTGGCGCAGGCCCTCCGGGATGGCGTCCTTCTGTGCCAGCTGCTCAACAACCTGCTGCCCCACGCTATCAACCTGCGGGAAGTCAACCTGCGTCCCCAGATGTCCCAGGTGAGACGGGCCACAGGCAGGCCTGCCGGAGGGTGGGTGGCGGGAGGCACCCCAGGCTGGTACCCAGGAGGTTGATGCATTGCACCTCTGGGCCAGCAGTGAAGAGAGGAGGCTGGCCCCCACTCTGGGCCTGGCATGGGGGATATGTGAGGGTCCTAACACTGAAGATTCAGGGGTGGCCCCCCAAGGTTAACAGGAATGGGTTCCCACGTCTAGGCTGAAAACTGGCAAACTTGGGGTTAACCCAAGTCCAAAACCTCAGGCTGACTCCGCTGGAGATTTAGACCCTGAAAGGGACATGCTAGGGGTCCGGAGGGGGCCCTAGGAATCTCCTGGGTGGCCGATAGGGCACCTGAGATTTTGGACTCCCTTAACCCCGCCACCCCTAAGATTCTGGCTATGGGGGAAGGGCCTCCTCCTATTCCTTCCCCCACATGCGTCGCCTCCTCCTGGGCCCTGGGCCCCTTCCTTCCCCTCACATCTTCCCCTTGGCTTCCTGCCGTGGCCTGGGGCAGCATGGGGAGGGTTGGGGGGACTGTGGGTCTGGGACTCTGGTCTTCCTAGCTCTGTCCATCCCAAGAGGTACATTGAAGCAGGAGACAGTCCCAAAGAGCCCTGAGACTGGGTTCTTGGGGTTTGGGGGAACCTAGAAATAGCTGCTTTTTTCTCTGTAGGGATTTCTGCAAGGGCCCCAGGGTTCATGGGGTGGTGGATTTGACTTCAACCTCCTCGGCTCAGGAAATATATTCAAATCCCTATTTGAATGCGGTTGGGTGGGGGAGGTCACTGGACTGGATTCTCTCTCTGTTGTACCTTCTCTGGTTCCCTCTGGCTTTTTGAGCACTGGATGAAAAGTAATGTCTGCTGATGGCCAGTGGTTGGGGGCACCCTGCCTGCCCTGGGATCTGAGGGGACACTAGCCATCCAGCCCTCAGGTCCCACCCCAGGATGAAAGCCTTTTCTGGAGGTGCAGTGGACTGGTGGGGGGGGGCCCTTTTTGGGGATGGATGGGGGGGGCGGCCTGGGGGCACTGCCTCTTTTCTGGGTTGAGATGCCACGTGCAGATGGGGGGAGGAGCAGTAAGTCATCAGGGAAGGGTCCCTGGGGATGTTTCCTGGTGACAGGCCCACGCGTGGGAGAGATGGGTGGCTCACCCTCCCTGAGCACAGGCAGGTTTCCTGAAAGAATGAGGGAATCCCAGAGATCCCCCACCCCCCCGGCCAGCTGTTGCGGCCATAGGACACAATTATGCCTACATGTGTTTGCACACAGAAGGAAGTAGCCCTAGGATCAGTCAGGCCTCTGACCTGTGGGCAGTCGAGACCCAGTGTGGCTTCGATAGCCGCTAATGGGAAAGTGGTTAGACCTAAGGATGAACTTCCATCCTTGCCTGCATCTTCCCTACAGCTGGTTTCTGATAAAGGGCAGTGGGGTGTGTCATTAACCTCTAAGAGGGCAGCTGCAGGGGCTAATGAATCCTGATTTTCTGTGCTGGTCAATGCCAAGGACCCAGGTCTCAGTCTGGCCCTCAAGGAGTTCCCAGACTGAGGAAGACAGACATTCCCTAGCCCTGTGTTGTCAGGACTGAGACAGAGGGAAAAAAAAATTCTAGGCTGAGGGCCCTGGAGCAAAGGCAAAAGATTGCCTGGGGGAGTTGGGCTTAATGCAAGAGGGAACATTTGTGCTGGGCTTTGAAGAGTGAGTAGGAGTTTTCTTATTGCTCTGACTTTGGTGCCTAGCTGTGTCAGACCCTGGCACTGGGCAAGGGTGTTCCATGATCCTCCCTATCTGGGAGCTCTGGGCCTTCCTGCCCTGTGTATTTTATCTCCTTTTGAAGTGCAATCCAGTGTGCTGTTCACAGAGGGGCCATGCGCGGGAAGCTAAAAGGTAGTCATTTTAAACCAAAGGGAGGTGCCCCAAGAACAGCCTCTTTAAGTTTGCAAGTCCCTGTCAACAGATTTAAGCCAGGGCTATGAATTGCCAGTGAGGTGTGGAAGGGCAAAGAGAGAAAAGGGAGGGCTCCTGGTGGGGGTGGGATGGGGTGGGGGACACACAGTGCCGTAAATAAAGGTGTGGAGTCTGGGATTAGAATGCGTCTCGGTTTTTCTCATTTCCTCCTGAGAGCTCCTCTGCTTTTGCTCCACTCTTTCCTGGGTAGAGTGGGAAGAGCATATTCGTTCACTCATTCATCCGTGGTGCTGAGACAGTGGGACAAAGACACACACAAACCTCTGTTGTCAGGACTTCCCTGGTGGTCCAGTGGTTAAAACTCCCTATTTCTACTGCAGGGGACACGAGTTTGATCCCTGGTCAGGGAACTAAGATCCCACATGCCACGCAGCACGATCAAAAATAAATAAGTAAAGTACTCCCTGCCCCTCCGGAAAAAAAAACAAAACAAAACAAAAAAAAAACTCCATTGTCAAAGAGCTGACATTCTAATGGGAGACACTGACAGTGGGCAAATAAGGCAACATATACGTTGTCTGGAATGGTAGGTGGTCTGGAAAAAGGGGGCTTGGGAGGGTGAGGCTGCACTTTCGCATATGAGGTCTGAGAAGCTTCCCTGATGAGGTGACATTTGAGCAGAGACCTGGGCAAAGTGAGGGAAGAGCTGGGTGAATTGAAGGAAACAGCTCCTGGCAAAGGCCCCAAGGTAGGAGCAGGTCAGTGGCCACATAGTCGTGCTGCGGGGCAGTGAATGGGCGGGCTGTGTGGGCATAGTTCATGGGTGAGGTCAGATTGAAGTGGGTCTCCACGCTGGATGAGATCTGAGACCCAGAGAGAGGACGATGTCATTCCAGATGGCCACAGGGGTGACTGGACACTCTTTGCTGTCTCTGGGAGCCCAAATTCTGGGTGGCAGACATGAAACTTTAAAGCTGAGGAAGTGGAGAGGAAGAGATGAATGTGACCGTCATTGTGGGAAAGATCCCACCAGGACTGGGGAGCTGATTATATTGGGAATGGGGGTGGTCACTGGAGCCAAGATGATGAATCTTTTTTTCAGTTTCTCCACTGTGTGACCTTAGGCATGTTACTTAACCTCTCTGTGCTTCTGTCCCCAGCCAATAAATCCTGACACCATCAGTAGAGGCAGGGAAGGGAGAGGGTGGGAGGGTTAGAACAGGAGGAGTGGGCTGATGCTAGAGGTGGTGGTGGTGGTGGTGGCTTGGAGGCGCCAGATCTAGGCTCAGATCCCGGCTGCACCACTTCCTGGTTTCACCTCTCTGAACCTCAGTTTCCCCATCTGTGAACTGTGGCTAAAAATGGCACCTTTGAGGGGAGGACTGTTGTAACATTTCAATACCACTCGGCATAGTGTCGACACCTGGTGTGCTGTGCTGTGCTCAGTCGCTTCAGTGGGGTCCGACTCTGTGTGACCCCATGGACTGTAGCCCACCAGGCTCCTCTGTCCATGGGATTCTCCAGGGAAAAATACTGGAGTGGGTTGCCATGCCCTCCTCCAGGGGATCTTCCCCACCCAGGGATCAAATCTGTGATAAACTCTCGCTAAAAAGTCTTCTTAGGAAAGATAAGGGAAAATGGGAGGGTTGGTAGCATAGCTTGGTAGCTTGTAGGAGTTTGGGTTAGGGCAGTGGTTCTCAGCTGGGGTGGTTTTGCTCCCCCAGCAGGGGACCTTCGGCAATGTCAGCCTGGGTTGTCACTTCTGGGAGCTGCTACTGTTATCCAGTGGATAGAGACAGGGGATGCTGTGCAATATCTGACAATTTCACATACAACAGAGAATTACTCAGCCCCAGTGTCGACAGTGGGATTCCTAGGTGGTGCAGTGGTAAAGAATCAGCCTGCCAGTACAGGAGATGTGGGTTCCATCCCTGGGTAGGGAAGATCCCCTGGAGGAGGAATGGCAACCTACTCCAGAATTCTTGCCTGGAAAACTCCATGGACATAAGAGCCTGGCAGGCTACAGCCCATGGGGTCTCAAAGAGTCGGACAAGCCTGAACACGCACGCACCCAATGTCAACAGGGCTGACTTTGAGAAACCCTATGCTGGGGGACAGAGAGCCTGGTAGAATCTTTAAAATATTTGATTCTTTAGTTAAATAATATGTGTGTATCGTTCCAAGTTCAAAACATGTAAAAGGTGTGCAGAGAAAAATATAACCTCTGGCCATCTTCCTCAGATACCCAAGTCCTGCTTTCCCCCGTAAGTGACTACTTTTTTTAAGCTGACTATATATCCTTACAGAATTTTCTTATGCACATAGAAATTTAGGTTCTTATTAACTACACTCCTCTCTTTCTGTGAGAGACAGAACATACTATCTGTATAGCCTGCTTTCGTTACTTTAATCATCACCTTCATCGTCTTTCCAAATCAATTCATACAGTGTTCCCATTCTTTTAAAAAAATGACTGCAGCATCACTTCTCGGCCTTTTGGCTAAGATCATGTATAAAAGATTGACTGCAGGATATTCTAGATTGTCCATTTACCAAACAAACTACTTCTATTGGGCTAACCACATGCCAGGCATTCTTCCAAACTAGGGCTTGGCAAACTACAAGAGGGCTGAATCTGGACCACAGCTTGTTTTATAAATAAAGTTTTATTGGCACACACCCATGCCCATTTGTTTATGTTTTATCTATGGCCAATTTCCAGTTACAATTCTAAATTTGAGTAACTGACGAAGACAGTATCTGGCCTATGGTGCTGAAGACATTTATTATCTAGATGTTTGTAGAAAAAGCGAGCTCATCCTTGGTTTAAACACTTTTTACACAGTGACTTAATCTGCACACTGCATCTGGGAAAACTGAGACCCAGAAGTTAAGTCCCTAGCCCCAGAGTAACCAGCTTGAACGTGACAAACTCAGAGATTTGAATCTATGCAGCCTGGCCCCAGGATCCTTACTCTTTTTTTTTTTTTTTTTCTTTCCTTTTTGGCTGCCCTGTGTTGGCATGTGGTACTTCCCCAATCAGGGATTGAATCCATGCCCCCTGCATGGACTCTTAACCACTGGCCCACCAGGGAAGTCCCTCAGAATCCCTACTCTCTCCTTAGAGTCTTTACTGTTAACTTACACTAAACTCAATTCCATGGCCCCAGCTGGGCAATGGTTTATTTTACCATTACTCCTATTGCTGGGCACTTGTATTGAACCAGGCTTTTGTTCTAACACACTTTCTGTGATCAGTAACCTTGTCCATGAACTGTTTTTCAGCTCCTCTACTGTGTGACCTTGGGCATGTTACTTAACCTCTCTGTGCTTCCGTTTCCTCATCTCTAAAATGGAGATAATAAGTCCTTATGTGAAAGTGTTGTCGTGAAGGATAAATGAGTTACTATAAAGAACATAGGAAAGTATCTAGTTATGCATAAATGCTGTTATTGCAGCCAGATACATGAGCAAGTATATCCATGGGATGAATTCTCAGAAGGGTTTCTTGGCTCAAAGCAGGTGAGTCTGTGTTTTTGGTAGATCTTGCCAAATTGTTCTCTGTATGGGATTGTTCCCATATGCATTGTTCAATTACATTACCTCTAACAGTGAGAATGCTGGTTTCTTCATTGCCTTGCCAACAGTTGTTAAGCTTTTGGAGTCTTGCCAGCTTGGGTGATAAATGAAGCTCATTATGACTCAGTTTACATTTCTCTTAGTCTGAGACTGAGCATCCTTTCTTATAAGAGTTATTTTCATTTTCTTTCTGCAAACTAATATTTGTTCATATCATTTGCCCATGTTTTTCCCTTCTAGGACTATTGCCCCCTTTATAAAAATTGATTTTTAGGAACTCTTTATATACTGAGCTGTTCTGAATTTCAAGTCAGGTACTTAGTAGCCTTGTGATCTTGGAGAAGAAAATGACTTATTCTATCTGAGCCTTATCTACAAAATGGGGGTGTGGACAGCATTGTTATCGCAGGGTTGTGTGAAGGTTCAGCAAGATAATATAGGCTAAATTTTTATCACAGTGATTGACATATGTTTGATAGACAGCATGTAAATTAATGGGAGTCATTCTTTTTGCTGATTTGATTTCAGTGGGTCTGAGCTTACCTGTAGGATAGGTCAGGGTGCAAAATGTTAGTTGCTGTAGTGAATGGTATTTCTTCAGTGAATTTAAAGAATTTCCTTCTGGCTTATATCACAACCTGGTTTGGGTCAACTGGGGGATTAAGGAAATATTCCTTTATATATGTGTATATATATATATATATCTTTTATTTATTTATTTATTTTTTGGCTGTACTGGGTCTTAGTTTCTGCGCAGGCTTTTTTTCTGGTTTCGGTGAGCAGGGGCTACTCTCTAGTTGTGGCACGAGGGCTCCTCACTGCTGTGGCCTCTGTTGCTGCAGAACTCAAGCTCCAGGGCTCGCACGCTCTGTACTTGTGGTTCTCAGGCTCTAGAACACGGCTCAGCAGTCGCGCTGTACCAGCTTAGCTGCTTCGAGGCATGTGGGATCTTCCCGGGCTAGAGATCAAACCCATGTCTTCCGTATTGGCAGGTGGATTCTTTACCACTGAGCTACCAGGGAAGCCCAGCCGCTCTTTAAAAAGTCCCTACAGGACCTGGGCTCCTTCTGCCTCATGGCCCCACCCTCCCTGAGGCCCTTGGAGTCAGAAGGCAAAGGAGGGAGTGATGAGGAGGGAAACCCTGGGAGGTTTTCATGGACCAGACCCAGAAGTGACACCATCACCTCCATCCTTGTTCTGTTGGCCAGAATTTGGTTATGTGGTCCCATCCAACTGCAAGGCAGGCTGGGAATGTAGTTTAGCTCTGTGCCAGGAAGGACAAAGAAATGGGTTGGGTGGATATAGAGAAGGCAGTCTGTCACTGGGTGATGCCTAGCTGACTTCAGCCATGTAGCTTTGGAGGGGGGTGGATTTGAGGAAACCTCTGTGAGATGAAGTAGGAGGAGGACATGGACCAGAGCCATGGGGAAAGATTCAGCTGGAGACAGAGTGGGGCCTAGGTACAAGGAAATCTCAGCCCAGTGGGTTGGCTTGGGTTGGGTGGAAGACCTCATCTAAACATGCCCATTAGGGCTGATGGTGATGGAAGCTTGACAGAGTCAATATTTGGTGCCGTGCCTTCTTTCCCATTCCATTCTGTTCTGTTCACTGACTCCCTCTCTGGGCCTAGTACCAGGAAACGTCACCCTTCAGGACTTCATGGAGTATGCTGGAAACCCCTAGCCCTTCCCTTGCTCTCAGCTCTCCCATGCATGGTTCCCCTTGGAGCAAAAGGCAAAATCTTCAGCATGATCCATAAGAGCCTATGCATTTGGTCTCTGCCTGCCTCTCAGCTCTCATCTCCTCCTTCACCCTACTGTAGCCACATGGGTCCCCTCACTGTTCTTAGAACTCACCAGGTACAATTCAGCCCCAGGGCCTTTGCACTTGCTGTGTTTCTCCACAGATCACTCTTCTCCTCAGATATATACCCTGGTTGTTCTCTTATCTCCTGAAGATTTTTTGTCAGAGAGATTTCTGCTGGTATCTTTATATGAAATTATATCCCCTGCCCTGTCTGCCATGCCCGCCCCCACCCCCCCCCCCTCCACAACACCTTCTATTCCCTTCCCTTTTTAAAATTTCCTCTGTAATTCTTAGTGGGTCTTCCCAAGTGGCTGAAAGAATCTGCCTGCCAAAGCAGCAGATGCAAGCTCTATCCCTGGGTTGGGAAAATCCCCTGGGGGAGGAAATGGCAACCCACTCCAGTATTCTTGCCTGGAAAATCCTATGGACAGACGAGCCTGGAAGGCTATGGTCCTTGTGGTTACAAAAGAGTTGGACACGACTTAGTGACTAAACAAAAACGAAGTAGTACTTAGCACTTGCTGACTTACTATTGATTTTTTTTTAAGTAAAAAAATTATTTACTTATTTGGCTGTGTTGAGTCTTGGTTGTGGCATGTGTTGTGGTGCATGGGCTAACGCAGGGCACCATGGGCTCAGTAGTTGTGGGGCAGGGGATTAGTCGCCCTGCAGCATGTAGGATCTTCCTGGACAAGGGATCACACTTGTGACCCTTGTGTTAGAAGGCAGATTCTTAACCATTGGACCACCAGGGAAGCCCCAGACTTACCATAGTTTTTTGGCTTATTTGGTTATTATCTGCTTCCCCCATTGGAATATCAGGGAAAAGCTTTTTGTCTGTTTGGTTCACAATTGTGTCCTTAGTTCTTAGGACAGCACTCAGTGCATAGCAGGTGCTTAATAAAATTGTTGTTGGTGTTTAGTTGCTGAGTCGTGTCCGACTGACTTATGACCCCATGGATGATATAACCTGCCAGGCTCCTCTGTCCATGGGATTTCCCAAGCAAAGAATACTGGAGTGGGTTGCCGTTTCCTTCTCCGGGGGATCTTCCTGATCCAGGGATTGAATTCTTATCTCCCACATTGGCAGACGGATTCTTTACCATTGCTCAGGCAGATTCTGAGCCACCGGGGAAGCCCCACTCAATAAAACATTGATCAGATATCCATTCATTCAGTCATTCAGTACAGGGGTCAGCACCCTATAAACCGTCAGCGGTCTGCCTCTTTTTGTGAGCAGAGTTTAACTGATACAAAGTCTTGGCCACTTGTCGTCACATTGTGGCTGCTCTCTCTCTCTGCGACCTACGGCAAAAACTCTATGACCTGCAGAGCAAAAAAACCCAAATGACTGTCTGCCTCTTTACAGAGTTTGCTGATCCATCTCTGATTTAGTAGGTATTTGTTGAGTGCTTATGACTAGGTAGTGGTAGCTGGTAATCGGTGATTGAGAATGAATTACCTGAGATCATCCTGACTTTACTAGTTCCAGGCTACATGACTTCAAGCAGTTGCCTCAGCTTTCTCATGTTCGGTTTTCTCATCCGTAAAATGGGGCAAATGAAGCTGATGATGATAGCAATAATAACAAAAGTAATAATGGTGATGAGGCTGCCACCCACCTCAGAGACATTTCTTTGTACTAGTTCCACTCACTGGGTGATGGAGAGCCCCACCATGAATGAGACACAGACCATATTGCAGCTCGTGGAAACAGATGAGGAAGTAGGCACTCAGTGATGGGTGGGTGGCACCCAGGGCATTGTGGGAGCAGAGAGAAGGGAAGTCCCAGAAACAATCAGGGTAGGCTTTCTGGAGGAGATGACATGCCAACTGACTGTGGGAAGTCAGGGTATATTTCAGGGGCCAAAAGGAGTTCTGTTTCACTCTTGCAAAAACTAATGGTGCAAGGAAGTGGGCAGGACCCGAGGATGGACCTTGCCGAGATGGACTGTCCTCCTTTGGTATCAAGGATGGTGTTCTGAGACCTGGACTTTAAGAGGAACATGAAAGTCAGGTCCCTTGGGGGAACAGTGTTCTTAAAGAAATAAGGGATGTTCAGTTGGAGAAGTTTAAGGTTTGAGGAAATTCTGAGCTTAATCTGCAGAAGTTTCAAGCAAGAGTCTTAGATCTTGTGACAGAAAACCCAACTGAAACTGGCTTAGTCAAAAATAATGTTTATTACCTTACATAACTGAAAAGCCTGGGAGAGAAGGCCTTTAGGTTCAGCTGGATCCAGGGTCTCGACAATATCTCAGGAACCCTCCTCTCTCTACACATTGCCCTCCATCTCTTAACACTGTTTTCTTTGAAGTGTTTTCCTCCATCTTAGTCATTCTTTGCCCTCATAGAGGTGGATATGAGTGTCCAGATGTTCCAAATTTTTATTCCCACAATTCTGTGTCCAGTGGAAAATGAGAGGGTCGATTTAATGGCCCCTAAACCCCAGATCTCTCTTTCATTGGAGACGATCATTTGAGGGAGGAGGTGACATGTCCAATCCTGAACCCATTGCTGGGAGAATGCATGGTCTGGTTGATCAGGCCAGATCACACGCACATTCCTGGCATTGGTGAGGTAGTCAGCTCTACCCAAAGGAACTAGACAGGGGGAAGGGCTGTTTCATCCAGGGAAATTGAGGGATGGTTACCAGAAAAGCAGGGAGAAGTCAAGAGGCAGTTGATCCACCGATGTTTATCTTGGTATCAAGTGCTAAACTGAGTCCAGAGTTTCTCAATATCAGTAGTGCTGAAATTGGCATTTCATTCTCTGTCCTGGGAGCTGCCTGTGCGTTGTAGGAAGGTGGGAGCAACAAAATGTCCCTGGGCATTGCGAAATATACCCTGGGGGGCAGAATTGCCCCTGGGAGAACCACTGTTTTGGAGGGAGTGAGCTTCTTGTGTCCGAGAGGTGGGAGGTGGATGGGGGAGGGAGGTGAGTAGGGGGAGGTGGGTGGCGCAGAATTTAAAGAGAAATGAACAATTAATTACTGGCTGGGGTAAAGATGAGATTGAGAGCTTCTTCAAGTTAGATATCCCTTTATTTTATTATTGGGCAGCCAGCAGCAGCAGCAGCAGCAGCAGCAGCACTGTGCTGATGACTGGGGTGATGGGAAAAAACACCACAGATTTGCTCTCTGCTCTCCTGAGTTGGTGGCCTCCTGGGAGAGAAGGCTGCCTGTGTTCTGCTTTCTGTGGCCGCTGTAACAAAGTCGCAAAAACTGGGTGGCTTGAAACAACAGCTATATTGTCTCAGAGTTCTGGAGGGCAGTGGTTGGAAATCAAGGCGTCAGCAGCATCTTGCTCCAACTCCAGGCTATAGGGGAGAATCCCTTATTTGCATCTTCCAGCTTCGACTGGCTCCAGGCATTCCTAGGCTTGCGGCTGTGTTATTCCAGCCTCTGCCTCCATTTTCACATGACTGTGTCCTTTATGTCTGTCTGTCTGTGCATCTCATAGTCTGGAATAATCTCCTCACC
Source organism: Ovis aries (assembly GCF_016772045.2). Classification (NCBI taxonomy): domain Eukaryota; kingdom Metazoa; phylum Chordata; class Mammalia; order Artiodactyla; family Bovidae; genus Ovis; species Ovis aries. The sequence goes on along the minus strand of NC_056058.1, from coordinate 15,461,057 downwards.
TTGATACCCTTTATGATGTTTTTGCAAAGTCATTTTTAGAAAAATGGAGTGCACCCACTCTGCATTGGAAGCACAGGGTCTTCTTTGGCCTGTGCTGGGTCTTTGTCGCTGGCTAGCAGAGGCTGCTCTCTGGCTGTGGTACACGGTCTCCTCATTGCAATGGCTTCTCTTGTTGTGGAGCAGGGCCTCTAGGGTGCACGGGCTTCAGTAGTTGCAGCATGTGGGCTCAGCAGTTGCGGCTTCCAGGCTCTAGAGCACAGGCTTAAGAAGCTGTGGGGCACGGGCTTAATTGCTCCGTGGCATGTAGGATCTTTCCAGGTCAGGGCTCGAACTTGTGTCTCCTGCACTGGCAGGCTGATTCTTTACCCCTGAGCCACCGGGAAAGACCACCCTCCGTCCCGGGCCCTCTTTTCCAAATAACATCACATTCACTGGTGCCAAGGACCTGATGTGGATGTATCTGGGGGCTTCCTGTCAACCCCCTGCAAATCAGTAAAACACAGTAGTAAGTGTTGCAGATGGAATAAATCAAGGTTCAGGATGCTGAAGAGCAAATAGAGCAGGGTGGTCAAGGAAAGCTGAGAGCTGAAGAATGAGGAGCCAGCTCGAGGAAGCATGGGGGCAGGGACGAGAAAGCCTGTGCAATGGCCCTGTGGCAGGCAGGTGAGAATGAAGAATCTGCTGGCTGAAGAAGGTGAGCCACTGAAGGGTGAGTGGAGGGAAATGATGTTTGGGAGGAAGGCACTTCACTGGAAAATGCTTTGGGACTGTGTATGGAATTTAAATGGGATTGGAAATCTTTGGAGGGTTTTAAGCTGCTCTACGGTGACCAGACTCTAAAGGCAATAGAGGTAGCAGCAAGGGAACCTGGGAGGAGGGAGTTGATGGAGGGGTTCCAGGGAGAAGTGATGGGGGCTTGGACAAGGAGCTGGGGACAAGGCACCTGCCTCCCATTTTGGGGCGGTTGGGCTGATCAGACTTGCTGACAGATTGGATGGAGGAGGGCTGGAAATAAATGAAAGGAGGAGGCCAGATGATGTCAGGCAAAGGTTGTAGCTTAGGGACCTGCACAAATGGCGGTATCATTTGCTGAGATGGGAAGGCTGGGGGAGATATAGCTTTTGGGGAGTTCTGATTGGGCCATCTGACCCTGGAGTTGGGAAGCAGCGCAGCGTGCCGGTTAGTGCAGTGGTTCCTTTTTTTTTTTTTTTTTCAGTCCTGACTAGGGATTGAACCTGGGTCACAGAGCAGTTGTTCTTAACTGGGGGTAGGGGGGAAGCAGCTCTGTCCTACCGGGGGACATGTGGCTCCCCTACCAGGGGAGATGTTTTGGGCTGTCCCTACTGGAGGGAGTGGTGTGGTTCTGTGTTGAGTGGGTAGAGAACAGAGGTGTAGCTATTTGTCCTCTTGTGCCCAAGGCAAAGGTCAATATAGTCAACACTATGGTTTTTCTAGTGGTCATATACAGGCATGAGAGCTGGACCATGAAGAAGGCTGAGTGCTGAAGAATTGATGCTCTTGAATTGTAGTGCTGGAGAAGACTCTTGAGAGGCCCTCGGATTGCAAAGAGATCAAGCCAGTCAATCCTAAAGGAAATCAACCCTGAATAGTCATTGGAAGGACTGATGCTGAAGCTGAAGCTCTAAAACTTTGGCCATCTGATGTGAACAGCAGCCTCGATTGGAAAGACACTGATGCTGGAAAAGATTGAGGCAAAAGGAGAAGGCAGTGGCAGAGGATGAGATGGTTAGATAGCATCACTGACTCAGTGGACATGAATTTGAGGAAACTCCGGGAGATAGTGAAGGACAGGAAAGCCTGGCGTGCTGCAATCCATGAGGTCACAAAGAATCGGACGCAACTTAGCAACTGATCAATAGCAAGAATGCCCAAGATAGCTGCCCCGTTATCAGTCGTGCTAGGACCTAGAAACCCTGTTTGAGGGCCATGGACTCTGGTTGCCTGGGTGTCTGGGTGCCAATCCTGACTTTGTGATCTTGGATGAGCTGCTGAACCTCTCCGTGACTTGGTTTCCCCCCTTTGGATTGGGGGTAAGGATAGTACCTACCCTATAAGGTTGTAGTGTCAGGGGCCAGAAGGATGTAATGTCAAGAGACCTAAAGAAGAAAGTGTATCCACATCCATGTCTTGGTACTTGGAATTTTTTTTTTTTTTTGGTAAATCTCCATCACCTGTCACTTTGATAGTGTGTTAATTCTCTCTAAAGTGTGAATAACTGGTAGTCATAAATTCCTCTTTCCAGGAGAACCTTCCATCTTCCTTGGAAACCGATTTTGGGGTTTATTGGATTTATTGATTTACAATAGGGTTTATTGTTTATTGACTAGCAAGTGATCAATAGCTAATAGCTGAAATTGTTGCTAATCAATAAGCCCTGTTGTAAATGAATTAATTAATGATTTATTTTGGCAGCACCATGTGGCTTGTGGGATCTTAGTTCCCTGACCAAGGATTGAACCCAGGCCACGAGCAGTGAGAAAGTGGAATCCTAACCGCTGGACCACCAGGGAACTCCCCAGGTTTGGGTACTTTGAAAACAATAATTTTAATGAAATGGATGGGACTAGATTCAGAAAGTATAATGAATAACAACAGAAACAGGTCTTACTAACTGAGCACTTACTTACCTGCAAGTGTTGTTCTAAGTACTTATGACTTAGGTACCTCTGTGTTGCAGTGATCTGTTGCTGTGAAACAGACCTGCCCAAACTAAGTGATGTATGTCAATAACTATGTTATCTTTCTCACAGATTTAGTGAGTCTGGGGTTCAGATGGGGCGTGGTGACGCTGGTTTCAGCTCTGTGAGGAGAAACCTTGAATATCTCGGGGCTGGAAGCACCTGGAGCTTTCTTCACTCTCTTGTGGGAGTGAGTGCCTAGGCTAGGATGACTTGAAGCTCTGCTTAGCTGGAGCTCTTGCCTGGAAAACTGGCATGAGGTCTCTCCATGTGACTTGCGTTTCCTCACAACATGGTGACTGGGCTTTCAAGAAGGAGTGTGGAGAGACAGCAAGTGTTTCTTAAGAAACCAAGGCAGAAGCTGAAAGCTTTCTTCTGACCTAATTAGGAATCATATGGTGCCCCTTGGTTGTGTTCTCAGTGACAAGCAAGTAGCTGAGACCAGCCTAGATTCAAGGGGTGGGGAAACAAACTCCACCTCTTGAGGGGGATTTGACAAGTCATACTGCAGAAGAGCATGCTGGATGGTGGTATTTTTGTTGCCATCTTTGGAAAGCACAGTTATTAATAATTTCGCTGAGTTGTATCCGACTCTTGTGACCCCATGGACTGTAGCCCGCCTGGCTCCTCTTTCCATGGGATTCTCCAGGCAAAAATACTGGAGTAGGTAGACGTTCCTTTCTCTAGGGGATCTTCCCGACCCAGGTTTCCTGCATTACAGGCAGCTTCTTTTACTGTCTGAACCACCAGGGATGCCTGCTACTAAGGTAAGCCAGAGCGTAGTCATAGATTGAAGAAAAAAATAGAAGGAGGTAGTAGGACCAGGACCCTGGGGTCAGAACCATTTGACAGGAGCTAGACCTTCAGGCTAAAGCTGTCTTCAGGGAGCTGAGACCACGGAGGAGGTATATTTGCTGCTGGAGAGGCAGAATGAGAGAAGGAGAAATACCCTGGCTTCTCTCTTCCTTCCACCCTCTGGTCTCCTGCCTGGGCCTCCCATTGGCTAGAACTAGCTGGAAGGAAGGGTGCAAAGGCACCTGGGAAATGCAGTTCCCTTTGACACAGAGCCAAGCAAAGGAAGGACAGGTAGGATCTGAGAGCAAGCAGGCTAATTACCCTCATAGACCCTGAGCAAGTGACTGCCTCTTCGTGCTCAGAGTGTTATCTCAGCTCCCATCCTTTGGCCACCTGATTCAAAGAGCTGACTCACTGGAAAAGACCCTGATGCTGGGGAAGGTTGAAGGCAAAAGGAGAAAGGGGTGGCAGAGGATGAGATGGTTAGATAACATCTCCAACTCAATGGACATGAACTTGAGCAAACTCTGGGAGATAGTAGAGGGCAGAGGAGCCTGGTTTACTACAGTCCATGGGGGTCACAAAAGAGACATGATTTAGCGACTGAACAGCAATGAAGTGTCTTAGTTAAAGAAAGCTCTTCTTGCTCTTTGCCTAAGAATCAATGATAAGCAATGGTTTTCTTTCCAGTGGCAGGGCCCTCCTAAGCTTTAATGGCTCTGCTGCTTTTGGACTCTTGTTCACTCTTAGATCAAACCCAGATCTTGTTTCTTAGGACTCTCCTTATCACATGTCCCCAGCTAATCATCCTCCTCCAGATAACCCATCAGAGATCTGCCTCTATGATTACGTCTTCAGCTTCCTCCAAGTTCCCTCTCAACGAGGAAGAACACCCACAGTGCTTTCATGACCCCTCAAAGGATGGGGTTTCCAGAACTTCTCCCTGGGGGTTGGCTGTCTTGTGGTTTGCTTGGGGGACCCAGAGTGACCCCCAGATGTTTGCAGCATCTGAGCATCCCAAGAGAGGTGGGGCTGTTGCCGTCGATCTTAGCTGTGACTGAGCGGGGGACCAGGGGAGAGTTGGAGAAAATGCTTCGAAAGACACCAATCATGTGTACTTGGGACTTCCCTGGTGGTCCGGTGGTTAGGGCTTCACCTTCCAATGCAGGGGGTGTGGGTTTGATCCCTGGTCAGGGAACTAAGATCCCACATGCCTCATGGCCGAGAAATCAAGACATAAAACCGAAGCAGTGTTGTAACAGATTCAGTAAAGACTTAAAAATGGTCTATATCAAAAAAATCTTTTTTAAAATGTTAAAAAATATAATTTGTGTTTCCCTCACAGGGACTCTGGGAGATAACGGCAGGATGGTGGGATGCTCCCACGGCAACACTTGCCCCATTTCCCTCACATGGCCCCAGTTTTGGTAAATCAGCATCGGATACCACCCGTGGCTCAGTCCCTCCCACTCCCCCTTTCTCACTCTGGTCTCCAGCCTCTTCCTTTAAAGCACCAGGCAGGGTCCCATCTCAGGGTCTTTGCACTAGCTGTTCCCTCTGCCTGGAAGGGTTTTCTTCCAGACACCTAACCAGATTATTCCCTCCTTCAAGTCTTTTTTTTTTTTTTTTTTTAAATTTAAACACTTCTTCTTCTTATGTTTGGCTGCTCTGGGTCTTTGTTGCTGTGCGCTGGCTTTCTCTAGCTGCAGCAAGCAGGGGCTACTCTTCGTCGTGGTGCGTGGGTTTCTCACTGCGGTGGCTTCTCTTGTTGCAGAGCACGGGCTCTCGGCACGCAGGCTCAGTAGTTGTGGTTGCCCCGAGGCATGTGGGAATCTCCTGGACCAGGGATCAAACCCGTGTCCCCTACATTGGCAAGTGTATTCTTAAACGCTGGGCCACCAGGGGAAGTCCTCCTACAAGTCTTTATTCAAATGCCACTCTCTCAGTGAGCCTTCTCTGGCCCCTTCATTTAGAATGGCACTCCTTCCTGGCATGCCCCATCCCGTTATCCTGCTTACTTTTCTCGCTTAATATTTACCATCTCCTAATAAGCATGGCTGAAACTCCAGTACTTTGGCCACCTCATGCGAAGAGCTGACTCATTGGAAAAGACTCTGATGCTGGGAAGGATTGGGGGCAGGAGGAGAAGGGGACAGACGACAGAGGATGAGATGGCTGGATGGCATCACTGACTCGATGGACATGAGTCTGAGTGAACTCCGGGAGTTGGTGATGGACAGGGAGGCCTGGTGTGCTGTGATTCATGGGGTCGCAAAGAGTCGGACACGACTGAGTGACTGAACTGAACTGAACTGAATAAGCATGTCACCCCACTCCAGTACTCTTGCCTGGAAAATCCCATGGATGGAGGAGCCTGGTGGGCTACAGTCCATGGGGTCGCTAAGAGTCAGACATGACTGAGCGACTTCACTTTCACTTTTTACTTTCATGCATTGGAGAAGGAAATGGCAACTCACTGCAGTGTTCTTGCCTGGAGAATCCCAGGGATGGGGGAGCCTGGTGGGCTGCTGTCTGTGGGGTCGCACAGAGTCGGACACTACCGAAGGGACTACGCAGCAGCAGCAGCAATAAGCTATATGAACTTTCCAGGTTGTGCAGTGGTAAAGAATCCACCTGCCAATGCTGGAGACACAAGAGACATGGGTTTGATCCCTGGGTTGGGACTATCCCCTGGAGAAAGGAATGACAACTCACTATAGTATTCTTGCCTGGAAAATCCCCATGGACAGAGGAGCCTGGCAGGCTACAGTCCATGGGGTTGCAAAGAGTAGGACATGACTGAGCATGCACACACGCGCGCACACACACATACACACACACAAGCTATATACACACTCACGTAACACATTTGTTGCCTGTCTCCTGCCAGAATGTCAGCCTCGTGGAGGCAGGGATATAAATCTATTTTTTTCACAACTGTATCCCTAGCATTTAAACCAGTGTTTGGAACATAATAGTTGCTCAATAAATATTTCCCTAATCAGTGAATGAGTGGCTAAATGATCAGAGACCCCTTTCATGCTACTCCCTTTGCCTGGAACACTCTTTCCCCCACCTCACACTCTAAAATAATATTTACAGTAAGTCCCCTACATACGAACAATCTCCATTCCCCGTAAGTCTAATTTTTTCATAAGTCCAACAAAGTTAGACCAGGTACCCCAAACTAACACAATTTGTTATATAGTGCTGTACTGTAATAGGTTTATAATACTTTTTACACAAGTAGTGGGGCTTCCCAGGTGGCGCAGTACTAAAGAATCTGCTTGCCAATGTGGGAACCACAGGAGATGTGGATTCGATCCCTGAGTCGGGGAAGAGACCCTGAAGAAGGGAATGGCAATCCACTCCAATATTCTCGCCTGGAAATACCATGGACAGAGGAAACCGGCGGGCTACAGTCCACGGGGGTCGCAAAGAGTCGGTCAAGACTGAGCAGCTAACCAATGACAACTGCTTGGTATCTGCCTCACTACTAGACTGTAAGCTCTGTAGGGACAAGGTTCTGTCTTAGCCACCAGCCAGTCCCAGGATTTGGCATACAGTAGGCATTCAACACATGCTTGCTGAATGAAAGTGTGGCCCTGACTGTTGGGTAGGGGATAGAGTGGAGATTCGACTGGTATTTTTATTTCCATGGTGAGGATGAGGAAACAGAGGTACCGGGGAGGTGCAGTGACCCATCCAAGGTCCTTCAGGTTGCAGTTGACTTGGCTGAGAGTCAAACTCTGTTTGTCTGATTCCCCTGTACTGGTAGTGAGATGTTGAGTGCGTGCCCGAGTGGGAGGGGAGGGGATGGGGAGAGAGATGGGCTGGAGTAGGGAGGGTTTTGAATGCCAGGAAGAGGCGTTTATACTCAACACCTCTGCTTGCAGGCTTCGAAAAGGATGCACAGCACGCCCACCCTCTCTGGTCTGCAGGAAGAAGTCTTGCGAGCTCAAGATTAAGGGGTTGCACGGGCTGAATGCGGCGGGGCCGCCCTTTCTCGGTCTCCCCCGAGCAAGCCCTGGTAACAGGCATTTCCTGTTTCCGGTCGGCTCCCTGGGGCTGGGGTGGGGGTGGGGGAGCTGGTTTCTACTTGTTTGTGGGCTCAGCTCTGGCTTCTGACTCTCCTGCCCCACGTACGCTACATCCCTTCGCCCCCATCTCCAGCACCCCAAGGGACCTTTATCACTGCACACCAGTTCCCCGAAAGAGGGTGATGAACTGGTCGACCTTTCCAGCTTTCTTTGCCTGGTGCAGGGCTGTGATGGTGGGGGACCTGCAAGCAAGGGGAAGTGTCTGGGTGCTGATTTGCATATGGGCGAGATGCCAGCCCAGCTCTGAGGTTCTGGTGGAGGGACGAGGGGAACTGAGGGGGTTGCCCCCCCACTCCCCCGGCAGGGAGGAAAAAGTCTCCCAGGCCCCTTCTCCATTTAGTCAAAGGGCCTCCTGTCCTTTGCTACCTTCGCCCACACTTCCGGCTACCAGGAAGTCCGTCTAGTGGTCTAACCTCAGTCACTCCTGCTGTCGGAGGGAGCCCCTTTCTTCACCTGGCCCTACTCCAGCCCAAAGGGCTGATGAGTCATACCCTCTTTCCCCTTTTGAGATGTCACATGACTGGGTGGTTGGGGGGAGGCTTAAGGCTCAGCTGATCTTCCTGAGGTCAGCAGAGAACTTCCTCCCTCAGGCCAGATGGGGCCATCTGTTTTGTTGTAGGTCCTGTCCGGACTCATCCCACAGAGGCTGCCAGGCTGCAGAGTGGTACATGTGTTTCCTGTCACATGCTGAGCCCCTCAAACTGCTCAGTGGTCTTTCCCAGCATCAGGGTCTTTTCCAGTGAGTCGGCTCCTCGCATCAGGTGGCCAAAGGATTGGAGCTGAGATAACACACTGAACTCAAAAAGGCAGTCACTTGCTCAGGCTCTATGAGGGTCATTAGCCTGCTTGCTCTCAGATCCTACCTGCACTTCTTTGCTTTGCTCTGTATCAAAGGGAACTACATTTCCCAGGTGCCTTTGCACCCCGGTTTCCAGGTATTTCCACCTGCACTGCAGCACCATGAAACGCAAGGCAACCTGGTGTAGTTTGAAGAGGCTGGGCGAGGAGCGCCGCCTCTGGACCTGCAGAGCTGGTATCTGGCTCCCCACTTCTACCTGTGTGGCCTTGGGAAGCGGCTATCTCCTTTCTGAGCCTCAGTTGTCCCATCTGTCAAATGGAGATCCATTTCTTCATCAACTTTTTTGGGCACTGACTGTGTGCTGGGCCTTGTTCTAGCTGTCGAGGCCACAGCAGTGAACCAAATACACAGAGAATCCTGCCTTCGTGGTGCTGATGTCCTAGAGTGTTAGGGGGGCTTGCGTGGGGGGAATACAGACAATCACAAAATAAATAAGTGAGAACTTCCTGGTGGTCCAGTGGTTAAGAATCTGCCTGCCAATGCAGGGGACACAAGTTTGATCCCAGGTCCAGGAAGATGCCACATGCTGCAGTGCAACTAAGCCTGAAAGTTGCAACTACTGAAGCTGTTGAGCCCTAGAGCCTGTGCTGTGCAACAAGAGAAGCTACTGCGATGGGAGGCCCGCACACTGCAACTGGAGTCTAGCCCTCACTTGCCACAACTAGAGAAAGCCCTCGAGCAGCAACAGAGACCCAGTGCAACCAAACATAAATAAATACAATTTTTTTAAAATTTCAAAAGTGAAATATGTGTATGTTACAATTTTATTTTATTTTTTGGCCATGCTTCTCAGCTTGTGGGGTCTTAGTTCCCCGACTAGGGATCGAATCGGGACCCAGGGCAGTGAAAGCGCCAAGTCCTAACCATTGGACCACCAGGGAATTCCCTACAAGCTTAAATTGAGTGGTTGGGTTGAGTCTCCTGAGAAATGACATTTCATCAAAGGTCCAAAAGTGACAAGGAAGGGAGGCACCAAATTAACTGGGGGGATGGACAGTCTTCTAGGAAGAAAGTAACCCGGTGCAAAGGTCCTAGGGCTGAATCTTGCCTGACTGTTCTAGGAATAGGGAGGAGGGCCAAGTGGGTGAGGAGAGGATGGGGAGGAGCTGAGTGGAGGGAGGTGATGGTGGAAGGTTGCGCGGGTGAGCTGCAGAGAGGACTTGGGTTTGCATCCAGGCGTGTTGTCTTGGAGGGCTCTGTTGCTTTAGGTGCGTGTGTGCTAAGTTGCTTCAGCTGTGTCTGACTTTTTGCGATCCTATGGACGGTAGCCCGCCAGGCTCCTCTGTCCATGGGGATTCTCCAGGCAAGAGTACTGGAGTGGGTTGCCATGCCCCCCTCTAGGGGATCTTCCTGACTCAGGGATTGAACCTGCGTCTCTTGCATCTCCTGCATTGGCAGGCAGGTTCTTTACCACTAGTACCACCTGGAAAGCCCTTCTAGATGGTAGGAGCTGAAAAATATTTGTCGATGATCACAAGGGGCATTCAGGCAGAGGGAAAATAGGAACAAGGTGTAAAACGGAAAATATGTAACATTTAGGGGTGGGGAGGGACATCATACTAAGGGATCCCAGGGTAGGGGAATGAGGCTGAGGACTCCGCTTGGGTAAAGAAATTGGGGGAGGCTTCCTGGAAGAAGAGATATTGGAGATGAGCCTTGAAGGATGAGCAGAAGTCCACTAAGCAGATGTGACAGGAGCTCTTGGCTCAGGTTCCAGCTGTTCGTTTATTGCCATGTGTGTAATTAGTGGAACAATTACAAGAAGAGCTAGTGTGGGTAGTCACGGGGCCTCTGAGGATCATTCAGACCACAGCTGGCTCTGGCCCTTAAGGCTACTGTATTAGGGTAACACTAGCTGCTGTAACAAATAAGCCTTTGCAGTGACTTAATTAAAAAGAAATTTATCTCCTGTTCACCTAGTAGTCCAATGTTCCTCCTGGTGTCAGGAGGGAGGTTTTTTTCCTGATGGTGTGATTCAGAGACTATTTTCATTTGTGGCTTTGCTATCCCTCAAAGTCTCAGCATCATTTCTGTCTGTAGACAACGGGAGAAAAGAAAGTATGCAGAATGCAATTTCACTTCTTAAATGCATTGCCCTGAGAATGATGCATATAATGAATACTCGTATTCCATTGGCTGGAACTAGGCATATGGCCACATGCACTTCCAAGAGGGGATGGAAATGTAGCCTTTGGCTGGGCAGTCAGCTTTCCAGCAGCAATTCCATATTATAGAAGAGAAAGCATGCATTCTCGTGGACTTCTCGTGGCCTCTGCACAGGTAGGCAGCAGAAATAGAACTAAGGCCTGGGAGGTGCTATGAGATACCCAGCTTGCTTTGTGACCTTGGATAAGTTCTTCCTGTCTGGATTTTTTTCCTTTCTCTGGTTGATGAACACTGGAGACTAGTGGTTGCTGCTGCTGCTGCTAAGTCACTTCTGTCGTGTCCGACTCTGTGCGACCCCATAGACAGCAGCCCACCAGGCTCCCCTGTCCCTGGGATTCTCCAGGCAAGAACACTGGAGTGGGTTGCCATTTCCTTCTCCAACACATGAAAGTGAAAAGTGAAAGTGAAGTCGCTCAATCGTGTCCGACCCTCAGTGACCCCATGGACTGCAGCCTTCCAGGCTCCTCCGTCCACGGGATCCTTCAGGCAAGAGCACTGGAGTGGGGTGCCATTGCCTTCTCCGACACCAGTGGCTACCTGAGGTCTTTTCCAGTTGTGAGACCTGATGGGTTGGTGAATGCTCTTGGGCTTTCCAGCTGGAGCTAAGATGATGGTGAATACAATTATAGTGATGATGATGGTGGTGATGATGATGGCAGTGACAGTGATGGTGGTGATCTGGTGACTGTGGTGGTGGTGACAGTGGTGATTATGATGGTGATATTGCTGCTGCTGATGGTGATGATGATGATGATGGTGGTGGTGGTAATAGTGATCATGATGGGGACATTGGTCATGATGATGAAGATGCTGATGATACTGATGTGATGATGATAAAGATGATTATGGTGGTGGTAGTCATACTACTGATGATGTGATAATCACTATGGCGATAACAAGGATGATAGTAAGGATGATAATGATTACTTCCAGATATTGAGGTTTCACACCATGCTGAACCCTTTACATGGATTATTCTATAGAATTACAATAACGTGCCACAGTGGGTATTGCGATGGTCCGTTTTATAGGTGAGGAAACAAGTTCAGAGAGGGGAGGTGATTTTTTTCCAAAGACACACAGCAAATAGGAGAATCTTCTCTTATCCTTCTTTTGGACACACCTTGAGTTTTGTGAGATCTTAGTTCTCCAACCCGGAGAAGGCGAAGGCACCCCACTCCAGTACTCTTGCCTGGAAAATCCATGGATGGAGGAGCTTGGTAGGCTGCAGTCCATGGGGTCACTAGGAGTCGGACACGACTGAGCGACTTCACTTTTCCTTTTCGCTTTCATGCATTGGAGAAGGAAATGGCAGCCCATTTCAGTGTTCTTGCTTGGAGAATCCCAGGGACGGGGGAGCCTGGTGGGCTGCTGTCTCTGGGGTCTTACAGAGTCGGACACGACTGAAGCGACTTAGCAGCAGCAGCAACAGCAACAGTTCTCCAACCAGGAATTGAGCCTGGGCCCTTGGCAGTGAGAACATGGAGTTCTAGTCACTGGTCTGCCACAGAATTTCCTTTGTGTATCCTTTTGGATTAGGGGCACTGTGGGAGTTTATTCTCCATCCTGTTCCCTACCTTACCATCCCTACATTACCGTCCTGGCTCCAGGGATTAAAGCTTATAAGGTTTAAAGAGAGCCCTGGAGTTCAGTGATGGTCACATAAAAGATGTTCAATGAAAAGTCATTCTGGGATATTAATAGTAATTGCCTTAAATCTATAGCTCAGTTTTGGTGAAGGCTGAAAATTTTAAAATATTGAGTAGTTCTAGGTAAGAATTAGTACATATTTCACTCTAGTTATTTAGATGCTCCTTCATACCTTCCCATAAAATTTTATAATTTACTTCGTAAAGGATTTGTACTTCTTTTGTTAGGCGTGTTAATATTAACCAACTTTGTTGTTCGTTTTACATTTTGTTGTTGCTTAGTCACAAAGTTGTGTCTGGTTCTTTTGCCACCCTATGAACTCTAGCCCATCAGGCTCCTCTGTCCGAGGATTTCCCAGGCAAGAATACTGGAGAATATATTACCTACTCCAGGGGATATTCCTCACCCAGGGGTTAGACCTGTGTCCCTGAATTGGCAGGCAGTGAGCTTTTACATTTTTTGCTACTGCTGAGTCGCTTCAGTCGTGTCCGACTCTGTATGACCCCATAGACGCCAGAGCCCACCAGGCTCCCCTGTCCCTGGGATTCTCCAGGCAAGAACACTGGAGTGGGTTGCCATTTCCTTCTCCAATGCATGAAAGTGAAAAGTGAAAGTGAAGTCGCTCAGTCGTGTCCGACTCTTAGCGACCCCATGGACTGCAGCCCACCAGGCTCCTCCATCCATGGAATTTTCCAGGCAAGGGTACTGGAGTGGGATGCCATTGCCTTCTCCGTTTACATTTTTTAGGTGATGGGAAATGCTATCCTTTTAAAATCGAATCCAGTTTTCATACAGGGAAATGCTTGGTTCTTCAACTTATCTTTCAATCAGTTCTAACAAACACGTACCCTTGTGCAACGCACACCCTTATCAAGACACAGAACTTTTTCATCACTGGCAGCATTTCTGAGTCAATCTCTTCTACCCTCCTCACCCCAGAAGCAACCGCTGATTTGATTTCTATCACCATAGTTTAGTTTGGCTTATTCTAATATTTCACAAATGTTATCTTTAAAAAAACACACATTTTCTGATTGTTTGTTGTTGATGTGCCGATATGTGATGCACTAAGTTGATTTTGTCTTCAGTGACATTGCTATTTTATTGAGTCCAGTTATTTATGTGTGTGTTCTCTGGGGCTTTCTATGTTGACAGTCATATCATCTGTGAAACTGAGCATTAATGTCTTTCTTTTCTATTTTCCTTTTCTTTCTTTGTCTTGTTTTACAATGCAGGCTAAGATCTTTGGTGCAGTATGAATAAGAATGAACTGTGGGCACTCTTGCCTTAGTTCTGATGTCAAAGAAAACTTCTGCAGCATTTCACTCTTAAGTGTAATGTTTTGCTTTGTACCTAAGACAAAGGTTTAAATTTTTAAAAAAGTATTTATTTGGCGGCACCAGATCTTAGTTGTGACATACAGGATCTTTAGTTGTGGCATGTGGGATTTAGTTCCCTGAACAGGGGTTAAACTCCGGCCCTTTGCTTTGGTAGTGCAAAGTCCTAACCACTGGACCGCCAAGCTAAAATTTTATAGCACTATTTACATCATATTTGTTTTACACTGACTTCTGTCTATAGCACTTGATCCTGGTTTTCTTTGAGAGTAGGATGTTCTCGCCTTAAATACATTCATTTATGTTAAAGTTCATGTTCCACGTAGAATGCTTAAGTAGGCTGTGGATGTGGAAATAATTCAGAAGAAGATACAATCTGAAGATGAAAGTGTGAGATACAAAGATACAGAGAACAGTGCGTATTGAATTGATTCATAAATGCAGCTAAGTTTGTACTCCAGCAGTGTCTGTCCCTGCTTGAGTTTTTAATCTATAAATGAATATAATAGTTTTGTAAGAATATAATTATTTTGTAAGATTATTGCAAGGATTCCATGGTATCTCTCATATAAATATGATTACATATATTTAAAAAATTTAAAATAAATTCCCCTTTTCATTATTTTAATCATTTCTGATCTGACTTAAATGTGCCCACATGCATGCGAGCAAAAATATTCACAAATATTGAGGCAGAATAGCCTCCAAAAATCTATAATTTTTAGATACATAGGAATTAATGACACTGAAATTATAACCTGGGTTTTATACTGACATTTTAGAGCCCATAGATGTTGTGTGACTCATTTTTACCTTTTTCAAATGCAGAGAAGAATTGAAAGTCACTTCAAAAGAACCAAAGATTCAGTATCGGGGGTTCGATTAATATAACTCCCTATACTAATGGAATCAAGAACAAAATACACTTGCTTGTCTTGTACAAGTTTTGAAATCACTTAATCAAAGTCAACATCCATTCTTGATTCAATGAAATAAGCAAATACAAAGACTTTCCAAGAATCTAGGAATACAAAGAAATTTATTTAAATGGATAAAAATGTTTCTATAAATTAGAAGTTTGGGATTAACATATATACCCTGCTGTATATAAAATAGATGTCCAACAAAGACCTGCTATATCACACAGGGAACTATATTCATTATCTTATAACAACTTATTTGTTATTATTATTATTATTATTTTTTGGCTGCACTGGGTCCTCATTGCTGTGCTGGCTTTCTCTAGTTGCATCCCATGGGGACTACTGTAGTTGCATGCGGGCTTTGCACTGCGGTGCTTCTCTTGTCACAGAGCACAGGGTCTAGGCGCGTGGGCTTCAGCAGTTACAGCGTGTGGGCTCAATAGTTTGGTGCAGGGGGTTTGTTGCTCCACAGCATGTGTGATCTTCCCTGATCAGGGATTGAACCCGTGTCGCCTACATGGGCAGGCAGATTCTTCACCACTGGGCCACCAGGGAAGACCTTGCAAAAAGTTATAATGGAAAACAATCTGAAAAAGAATTATCTATCTATATCTGAATCACTTTGTTGTACACTTGAAACTAAGACAACATTGTAAATCAACTAATACGTCAATTTAACAAAAAAGAAAAAGGAAAACAGAATTTCTGTTAGGAACCAACAGCAAACGTTATAATTAATGGGGACACACAGAGTAGAAGCATTCCTGTTTAATTTTTAAATTCATTTTGATGAGCTGACCTCTCTACACAGAGAGAGTAAAACTTAACAGAAGCAGAGTAGAACCACGGGTACAAGGAGCTGGGGGTAGAGGTGGGGAAATTAATGGGCAGATATTGGTTAAAGGGTATTAAGTTGAAGTTACATAGGCTGAGTCAGTCTGGAGCTCTAGGGTACTGTATGACTGTACTTGGTAACCCTGTATTGAACAACATAACTGCTCTATGAGAGTAGATTTCAAGTGCATTCATTACGCACGAAGACATGGTGACTACGAGAAGTCTTAATTAGTTTGACTGTAGTAATGCTTTCACTATGAATAAGTACATCAAACCGTCCTGTTGCTTACCTTATATATATATATATTTTTTAATTTGAAGATACATAAATTTAAAACAATATAGAGAAAGTGCTGAGAATGGAACACGTCACAGGTGCTCACGGTGACTTCCACTGCATACAAAGCAATGAAGTTATAGTCAAGAAAATCGACTCCAGACTCATACCATCTTGGAATTAAATTTCAGCTCTTCCATGGTCTTACTTTTGTTTGTTTGTTTTTATTTGGATTTTTTAAAAAAATGAAGTATAGTTGATTTGTGCGTGCTAAGTCCCTTAAGTCATATCCAACTCTTTGTGACCCAATGGACTGTAGCCCAGCAGGCTTCTCTGTCTATGGGGATTCTCCAGGCAAGAATTTTATGGTATTGTTAGTTTCAAGTACATAGCAAATATGATACAGTTATATATATGTATGTGCTGTGCTTAGTTGCTCAGTCGTGTCTGACTCTTTGTGCACCCATGGACTATAGCCTGCCAGGCTCCTCTGTCCATGGGGATTCTCCAGGGAGGAATACTGGAGTGGGTTGCCATATATTCTTTTTGAGATTCTTTTCCATTGTAAGTTATTTCAAGAGCATTGACTATATTTGCCTGTGCTATACAGTAGGTCCCTGTTGTTTACTTATTTTATAGTCAATAGTGTGTATCTGTAAATCCCTATCTCTTAATTTGTCACCCTCTCGGCCTTTCCCCTTTGATGACCAGAAGTGTGTTTTCTATGCCACATGCTTACTCTTTTTCCTTTTTTAACTTCTTATTTTATATTGGAATATAGTTGATTAACAATGTTGTGTGAGTTTCAGGTGTACAGTCGGGTGATTCAGTGATACATATACATGTATCTCTTCTTTTTTCAAATTCTTGTCCCATTTAGGTTGTTACATAATATTGAGCAGAGTTCCCTGTGCATAGAATTTTTTTTTTTTTTGGCCACACCTCTGTGACTTGTGGGATCTTAATTTTTTGACCAGGGATCAAACCTGTGCCCCCTGCACTGGAAGCACAGAGTCTTAACCACTAGACCACCAGGGAATCCCCAGCCACAGAGTCACTCTTGCAGTTAATAATCTTGGGCAACTTTCCTTCCCTCTTTGAGCCTCCTTCCTTTTAGGTAAAATGGGCATTAAAACCCCACAGGGTGATCAAGAGAATGGAACAAGTCTGAGTGCCCAACCACATAGAGTAGGCATCCCCAAATACAAATAATGTAGAATCACAGAGTTGTTGTTGCTCTTGTTGTTTAGTTGCTAAGTTATGTCTGACTCTTTTGTGACCCCATGGACTGTAGCCTCCCAGGCTCCTCTGTCCATGGGATTTTCCCAGGCAAGAATGCTGGAGCGTGTTGCCATTTCCTTCTCCAGGGGATCTTCCCGACCCAGGGATCGAACCCAGGTCTCCTGCATTGCAGGCAGATTCTTTACCACTGAACCACCAGGGAAGCCCATTATAGGTTATTATAAAATATTAAATATAATTTCCAGTGCTATACTGGGATAGCACTGGGATAGCAGGGATATTTCATATAAGTGGAATGTCAAGGACATTTCATATAAATATTATCAGGGATGTTTCATATAAATGGAACCACAAAATACGTGACCTTCTGTCTGGCAGTTTTCACAGAACATGGTTTTGGTTATTTGTAGCATGCATTGTTAGTCCTTCACCCCTTTTTGTGGCTGAGTTGTATTCTACTGCTTAGCTGTGCCTCATTTTGTGTATCCAGTATCAGTTGATGGACATAGACAGATAAAAGCATAGAGACAGAAGGCACACTAACGGTTGCCTGGGAGACGGGAGGGGAGAGAGGAATGCAAAGTGGGTGCTTCGTGGGTGCAGGATTTCCTTTTGGGTGACAGATTGTCTTGGAACTAGGTGGGGTGATGATGGCACAATACTGTGAACCCATTAAATGCCGCTGAGGTGGACATTTAAAAATGGTTAATGGTTATAATGGGATTCCCTGGTGGCTCAGCAGTAAAGAATCCACCTGCAATGTAGGAGACACAGGTTTGATCCCTGGGTCGGGAAGAACCCCCTGGAGAAGGAAACGGCAACCCACTCCCGTATTTTTGTCTGGGAAATTCCATGGACAGAGGAGCCTGGAGGGCTACGGTCCATGGTGTTGGGAAGAGTTTCACATGACTTAGCAATTAAACCACCACCGCTCAATGGTTATAAAATAGATAACTAATAAGAACCTACTGTATAGCACAGGGAACTCTGCTCAGTATTCTGTAATGGCAGAGAGGACCGCAACATTGTAAAGCAAGTGCTACTGCTGCTGCTAAGTCGCTTCAGTCGTGTCCAACTCTGTGCGACCCCATAGATGGCAGCCCACCAGGCTCCCCCGTCCCTGGGATTCTCCAGGCAAGAACACTGGACTGGGTTGCCATTTCCTTCTCCAATGCACGAAAGTGAAAAGTGAAAGTGAAGTCACTCAGTCGTGTCTGATTCTTAGCGACCCCATGGACTGCAGCCTACTAGGCTCCTCCACCCATGAGATTTTCCAGGCAAGAGTACTGGAGTGGGGTGCCATTGCCTTCTCTGTGTAAAGCAGTTATCCTCCAATTTAAAAATTAGGGTATCCCTGTGTCAGATATTTTGCATACAACCTGAAGATCAATTGTACAATAGTATTAGACAACTTTAAATGCTTACATCTACTATTTTCGAAAATAAAAAAACTTTTACATTGCTCTAAAAAAAGACTGTAATGACCTACATGGGAAAAGAATCTTAAAAAGAGTGGATATATGTATATGTATAACTGAAAAACTTTATTGCAGAGCAGAAACTAACAACATTGTAAATCAACTATACTCCAATAAAAATTATTTGAACAATGAATAAAGTGGCTAATGGTTAAATTTTTTATTGTGGTAAACTATACATATTTATCATTATATATAAATAAAATAAGTATATTTTATAAATATAAGTAAAATTTTATGTGAAAATATACAAATAACGTATATATAAACTAAAACAGTAATGCTTGCCATTTTAACCACTTGCAAGTACACAGTGCAGTGGCATTTAATACATTCATCATGTAGTGTCTCCATCACCACTATTTCCAAAACTTTTTCATCATCCCCAACAGAAACTCTGTGCCCATTAAACACAGACTCCCCATCCCCTCGCCCAGCCTCTGGTATGCCCCCCATCCTAATTTCTGTCTTTATGGATGTGCCTTTTCTAGGGACTTATATAGGTGGTATCATACAACTTTCATCTTTCTGTATTTGGCTTATTTCCCTTAGCATAATATTTTCAAGGTTTATCTGTGATGCAGCAAAAATCAAAATTTCATTCCTTTTCGATGGCTGCGTATCATTGCATTGTTTATATACACCAGATTGTTATCTGTTAATGGTTAGCTTTGTATCTTATGAGTTGTACTTCAGTAAAAAAAAAAAAAAATGCAGGGGTAGATGTGGCTTCAGGTATAGCTTGATCTTTCCTGAGGGGGCTGTGCCTTCTTTTGCCTCTTCCTGGGCCAGACCTCAAGCCCAGTGGCCAGGAGTCAGCTTCTCCCCTGTCCCGTTTTGTTTCCTCCAGCCTCATTTCTCTCCCACAGTTCCTCTGCCTTAAGAATATCCGCACTTTCCTGTCTACCTGCTATGAGAAGTTTGGCCTCAAGAGGAGTGAACTCTTTGAGGCCTTCGACCTCTTCGATGTGCAGGATTTTGGCAAGGTAAGATGGGACTGAGCTGCCTGTGAGCTGGACACCTAGAGCCCAAAGACTGGATTTCAATTCGTTTCCATGAATGTCTACACTGGACAAACCAAGTGTTGTCAGGGAAGGACTGCTGGGCTAGAACAAGTCGTACAGCAGGTGCAAAAAGCCTTGCTTGGAACACGTGGAACCCAGTGTGAGTCCCTGTCTCATCACTTGCTGTGTGACCTCGGATATGTGGCCGAGCCTCTCTGAGCCCTAGGTCCTTTGTAACTTGGAAATAAGATCATCCCATTCTGTCTGAGCATTTATGACGACTGACTAGAACAAAGGGTTCAGGTGGTGGGTGCTCAGTTAAGGGAATGTGGACATGCTGACGTGGGACATAGGAAGGTGGGAAAATTCTGAATTGGGCTCCCAGGGACATGAAGTCCAACCTCAAGGTCAAGTGCTTGGAGGCTGTGTTCTGGCATGCGGGTGGGGAAGGGGCTTGCTGAGCAGCCTTGGCCCCCGTCACAGGTCATCTACACCCTATCCGCTCTGTCCTGGACCCCGATTGCCCAGAACAAGGGGATCATGTGAGTAACTACATGAGCTGACGCTCTGGACCCAGTTTGGCCCTATTCCTCCTCCTTGAAGCCCCCTGCCCACCTGGCCCCCCTGGGTCTCTGCTCATACCATCTCTCCCCCAGGCCCTTCCCCACTGAGGAGAGTGTGGGTGATGAAGACATCTACAGTGGACTGTCCGACCAGATCGAGTGAGTGTCTGAGACCATGATCCTGCCCTGGTGGTCTGAGGAGGCAAGGCCCCGCCAAGGGGGGTGCGGGTCTGAGGGGACATGGCCTCTCCCTGGGGTGTCGGAGGGTCCCTGGTCTGGGGGCTTCCCTAGCTCCTCCTGACTCCGCGTCTTGCAGCGACACGGTGGAGGAGGATGAGGACCTGTACGACTGCGTGGAGAACGAGGAGGCAGAGGGCGATGAGGTCTACGAGGACCTCATGCGCTCGGAGCCGGTACCCATGCCGGTGTGTGGGGACGCAGGACCCGGTTGGGCAGGCTCATGGGTGGGGCGCATCCCCGGACACCCCAACATCAGCCTATCCTCCCCACTCTCAGCCCAAGATGACAGAGTATGACAAGCGGTGCTGCTGTCTGCGGGAGATCCAGCAGACGGAGGAGAAGTATACGGACACGCTGGGCTCCATCCAACAGGTGATGCTCCGAGCCGGTCCTTGCCAGACGCATGCGCAGAGCGGAGAGGCAGCATCCACCTGACACGGGCTTGGGGATATTTCCTGATCTCACTGCTCCGTATTTCTTCGTCTCTCATAGTTTCTGGTCCCGTTGGTGTTGCTCCCTGCTTCCCCCTGTGTTTGAATTTCTCTCCTTCTGTGTCTCTTTATCCCTGTCTCCCTCTTTTCCTGTATCCTCATTTGCCCATCTATCTCTATTACTTTCACTTTCTACTTCCTCTTTTTCCTTTGGCCCTCTCTCTCTCTCTCTCTCTCTTTTTTTTTTTTTTTTTTGCTGCACTATGTGGCATGTGAGATCTCGGTTCCCTGGACCAGGGATCTAACCCATACCCCCTGCAGTGGAAGCATGGAGTCTTAAGCACTGGACCACCAGGGAAGTCCCTGGCCATCTCTTTTTTAACCATTTTATTGAGACTTAATAAAAATGCCATACAATTCAGCCATTGAGCATCTATAATTTAATATTTTCTGGTATATTCACAAGGGTTTGCTACCATCACCACTGTTTATTTTTTAAAAAATTTATTGGAGTATAGTTGATTTACAGTGTTGTATGTGTGCTCAATCACGTCCAGCTCTTTGTGACCCCCATGGACTGCAGCCTGCCAGGCTCCTCTGTCCATAGGATTCTCCAGGCAAGAATACTGGAGCGGGTAGCCATTCCCTCCTCCAGGGGATCTACCTGACCCTGGGATTGAACCTGTGTCTCCTGCGTTGGCAGGCAGGTTCTTTGCTACTAGCGCCACCTGGGAACCCCACAAAGTTGTGTACCACTGTTTAATTTTAGAACATTTTCTTTCTTTTTCTGTTGTTTTGGCCTTGCAGCTTGTGAGATCTTAGTTCCTGGGCCAGGAATTGAACCCAGGCTCTCCTAAACCATTGGACAACCAGGAAATTCCCAATTTTAGAACATTTTCACCATCCCTCAAAGAAACCCCATACCCCTTAACCATCACCCCTTAAACTCCGATTTCCCTGCAGCCCCCCCTGGCAACCACTAACCTACTTTCTGTCTTTGTGGCGTTACTTATTCTGGACATTTCATCTAAATGAACTCATTCATGTGTGGCCTTCTGTGCCTGGCTTCTCTCGCTGAACATCGTGTTTCAAGGCTCATCCACACTGTAGTGAGTGTCAGGGCTTCACTCCTTTTCCTGGATGGACCGCATTTTGTTATTCATTCATCTGTCGACGGACATGTGGGTTGCTTCCACTTTGGGAATTTATGATGATGAATTCTGCGTGGAACAGTCCTGTACAGGTTTTTTGTGTGGACTTTCTCCATTTCTCTTTTCTCTCATTTTCCGTTTCCTTGCCTCTGTCTCTTTCTTTCTACACATCTCTCTCTCCCAGTCTCATGTTTCCATTTGTCCATTTCCATCTCTGTCTCCTCCTCTCTGTGTCTCTGGGGCTCGCCTGGAAGGAGGAGTCTTCCCCTTCTCCATCCTTCTCTCCCCACTCCCCCACAGCATTTTATGAAGCCCTTGCAGCGGTTCCTTAACCACCAAGACATCGAGATTATCTTCATCAACATTGAGGTGAGCTGACTGATTACTGCCTTCCCGGGCTTCTGTCCAGAGGGGATGGTTTGCTGGCTTCACCTGTCCCTGGAGTTTGGGGGTTGGGAGATGAACCTCGTAGGGTGGGCAGATGACCCTTCTCCCACCCAGCATCCCCAGCTCCAGGCTCCCACGCCAAACCTCACCCCTTCCCTCCAAGTAGGACCTGCTTCATGTGCACATCCATTTCCTAAAGGAGATGAAGGAAGCCCTGGCCAACCCCAGTGCAGCCACCCTCTACCAGGTCTTCATCAAATACAAGGAGAGGTGAGACCCAGGCAGCCAGCCCAGACCTCTGGAGGTCACCCTGCCCTGCCCAGGCTGGGCATTCGGGAGACACTGCCCTCATAGACCACCAAACAAAGAAGGCTTTTCTTTCTTTGCCTGTGGGCACAGGGCTGCTCATCTCTGGTTAAACTCCCAGCTCTTCCTCTTGTGAGCTGTATGGCACTAGAAAGTCACTTAACCTCTCTGTGCTTCTACTTCTTCATCTCTAAAACCAGTGTGACCCCAGAATGTTCCTCTTTGGGGTTGTGGTGAGGATCAAATAAATTGATGCCTTTTTTAAAAGTCTCTCAATCATGTCCAACTCTTTGTGACCCCATGGACTATACAGTCCATGGAATTCTCCAGGCCAGAATACTGGAGGGTGTAGCCATTCCCTTCTCCAGGGGATCTTTCCAACCGAGGGATCAAACCCAGGCCTCCCGCATTGCAGGCGGATTCTTTACCAGCTGAGCCACTAGGGAAGCCCAAGAATACTGGAGTGGGTAGCCTATCCCTTTTCCAGAGGATATTTCCAACCCAGGAGTCGAACAGGGGTCTCCTGCACTGCAGGCGGATTCTTTACCAGCTGGGCTACCAGCGAATTCTACAGAGCTTAATGTGGAACTTAGCACACAGTACATGTTCAATAAATTCTTATTAAATAAATGAACATTAAGCAGATATGATATGCCAGGTGTCCCACTAAGAGCTTCTTGTGCATTATCTCATTTAATGCTACAATAACCCATATGTGGGAGGTGCTATTGTTATGCCCATTTACAGACAGGGAGACTGAGGCTCAGCACCATCCAGCTGGGAAGAGGCAGGTCCGGGACTGACACCCAGATCTGCCTAACCTTGGTGCCAGTGTCATTCCCCGGCTGCCTGCCCTCTTCCCGCAGGTTCCTCATCTACGGCCGCTACTGCAGCCAGGTGGAGTCGGCCAGCAAGCACCTGGACCGCGTGGCCACAGCCCGGGAGGATGTACAAATGAAGCTGGAAGTAGGGGATGGGCTTCATCTTTGCGGGGGGAAGCTCTCTCACTCCTTTCCACTCTCTAGGGGGCAGTAGTGGGGAGACTGAGCTGGAGGGAGCATTCCTTCCTGCTGCAGCCCAGCCAGGGGTCTGCCCGCTGAAGGTTTGGGGAGGGAGGTACTGATCAGCCAAGTGGGAGAAACTGAGCAGGAGGAGATAGACCAGAGCACTGAGCCTTGACCCCAGCTGAACCCTGTACTCTGGATGGAGCCCTGGGACCAGCCTGAGATCCTGACACTGACCTGAACTCCGAGGGCACACTGAACCCCAGCGAGAGGCCCAGCCCTGGCTGTGCACCAAGTCTGGGCCAAACCTCAGTTCTGGGCTGAGTTCCAACTTCACACAGAGCCCCGATCCCAGCCAAGCCCTGATCCTGTAGGGAGCATGGATCCTGGACTGAACCGAAACCTGGATCCGTTTGTCTAGTGGGAGCATAGACAGAGCAGGGATGATGAGGGATGGCCAGTCTCTGCTGCCCGTTCAATATCTTTGGTCTCCATCATGGGGACCCTCCAGGCCTGTGTACCTTCTCTGGAGCCCCCTTCAGCTGAGGAATCCTGGGCATCTACCCCAGACAGCCTCCAGCTGGTCACCCTTACCCCGTAGTGTTCTTCTTTATTTCCTTGGGGAGTGGGGAGAAGAGGCTTCAGGTTCTAGAACAATCCCTACCTGCCTCCACCTCTTCTCACTCACCCCTTTCTCCAACCTCCTAGGAATGTTCTCAGCGTGCCAACAACGGGAGGTTCACCTTAAGGGACCTGTTGATGGTCCCCATGCAGCGAGTGCTCAAATATCACCTCCTGCTCCAGGTGCACAAAGCGGGGAAGGCATGGGCACATAGATCTCCCTGCAAGGGCTCCTGGGGACTGGGCTTCCCTCTCCGGGAGGGGATCACTGGAGCTGTGCCCCAGCCTCTAGGGACAGCAGAGGGAGGAAGAAGGAGCTGGTGGGCCAGACTTGTTTGGAAGGCCCTCCAGGAGGAGGGGGCAGGCCCAGGCAATATGCATCTCCGTGCGTCACACAGGAGCTGGTGAAGCACACACAGGATGCGATGGAGAAGGACAACCTGCGGCTGGCCCTAGATGCCATGAGGGTGAGTGGCCACACACAGGGATGGCGGTGCCGCACAGACACCATGGGTTTAAGTCAGGGAGTACCACCCAGGCACGGCCACACCCATGGGCCGCCCCCTCCCTCCACTGCAGGGGACACACCTGTACCTCGAATGACTCATTCCCAGCATCCCCTTGGGGACAGTGACATTCTCCTTCTGCCCCCTGCTGGAGGTTGACCCTCTATCCCCTGCCAGGTGGGGGATAGGGTTCTGGGAAGGAGGCACCCAGGCTCACCCTTGCTCCACCCCCAGGACCTGGCACAGTGCGTAAACGAGGTCAAGCGGGACAATGAGACGCTGCGGCAGATTACCAACTTCCAACTGTCCATCGAGAACCTGGTGAGCGGGTGGGCAGGGAGGGCCGGGGTGTGGCCACGTGGAGAGGGGGTGTCATCTCTTCCTGGGGGCCCCTTGCCAGACGTCTTGTCTGCTGTGTAGGACCAGTCTCTAGCCCACTATGGCCGACCCAAGATCGATGGTGAGCTGAAGATAACTTCGGTGGAGAGGCGCTCCAAGATGGACAGGTGGGCGGAGCCAATACGGATCTGGGGCGGAGCCTGGACAAGGGTGGGGCCAGGCTACTGGTCAGGCAGGTGGGTGGAGCCAACACAGATCTAGGATGGAATCTGGGCAAGGGCTTTGTGCTATTCCTAGATAGACAGGTTTTTAAAAAAAAAGTCCCCTAGGTGTGTCCGACTCTTTGCGATCCCATAGACTGTAGCCCGCCAGGTTCCTCTCTTCATGGGAATCTCCAGACAAGAATACTGGAGTGGGTTGCCATTCCCTTCTCCAGAGGATCTTCCCAGCCTAGGGATCGAACCTGGTTTTCCCGCATTGCAGGCAGATTCTTTACCATCTGAGGTAGGTGGGGCCATATGGACCAGTGGGTGGAGCCTAGACTGAGAGGAGAGGCAGAGTCAGCATGGTTGTGTGGGTGGAGCCAAGGAGGACAGGTGGCGGGAAGAGCAAGAATCAAATGGGTGTGGTCAAGATAGACAGGTAGGCGTGGCCAAGTTGACCACTCAGGAGAAGAAGAGCCAGAATCCTAGACTGACAGCAGAGTGAGCCCGGAAAGTGGGAGGGGATCAGGTGGAGAGCTTGTGGGAACTTAGGGAGGAGCCAGACAGGGACACTTGATTGCTTTCAGGTATGCCTTCCTGCTTGACAAAGCTCTGCTCATCTGTAAGCGCCGAGGGGACTCCTATGACCTCAAGGACTTTGTGAACCT
This sequence comes from Ovis aries, assembly GCF_016772045.2. Taxonomy (NCBI): domain Eukaryota; kingdom Metazoa; phylum Chordata; class Mammalia; order Artiodactyla; family Bovidae; genus Ovis; species Ovis aries. The sequence goes on along the minus strand of NC_056058.1, from coordinate 15,435,271 downwards.
GCACAGCTTCCAGATTCGAGATGACTCCTCCGGAGAGAGGGACAACAAGAAGGTAAGTCTCGGAGGTGGTAACTGGGAGACCCCAATGCTGGGGACCCTCAATGCTACTTGAACTCTCTGCTTGGCCCTTGGAATGCCAGTGTGTGTGTGTGTGTGTGTGTGTGTGTGTGTGTGTGTGTGTGATTTAGCATTGAAACATATATATTACCATATGTGAAATAGATCACCAGTCCAAATTTGATGCATGAAACAGAGCATTCAAAGCCGGTACACTGGGACAACTTTGAGGGATGGGATGGGGAGGGAGGTTGGAGGGAGGGAGGTTCAGGATGGGGGACACATGTACACCCATGGCTGATTCATGTCAATGTACAGCAAAAATCACTACAATGTTGTAATTAGCCTCCAGTCAAGAGAAATAAATTAATTAAAAATTTTAATTTATTTATTTTGGCCCACATGGCATGTGGGATCTTAGTTCCCCCATCAAGGATCAGACTCACGCCCCCTGCAGTGGAAGTGCAGATTCTTAACCCCCAGACAGCCACGAAAGTCCTGAGTGTTATTTTGTTTTGTAATTTAAAAAATTTTTTATTTACATTTGTTTTTAATTGGAGGATAGTTGCTTTATAATATTGTGTTGGTTTCTGCCATACATCAGTGTGAATCAGCCATAGGTATAAGTATGCGTGTGTATGAACCTAGATTTGTGGGTGTGTATTTGCTTCTCCTGGGAAGCCCTTTACAGGGCCCTCCTGGGGGCAGACAGGCTGTAGTTGGCTTGACCCCTTCCTCCCCAGAGCAGCAGGGTCAATGGGCTCGTGGTCCCACCCTCTGCAGGGCAGGCGCCTTCATTTTAAACCCTGCTTCTCTGCAGTGGACTCACATGTTCCTCCTGATTGAGGACCAAGGTGCTCAGGGCTATGAGCTGTTCTTCAAGACACGAGAACTAAAGAAGAAGTGGATGGAGCAGTTCGAGATGGCCATGTGAGACCCCCTCCTCCTCCATCTTTCCATCCTCAGAGGACTTTAGGCAGTTTTGGGCTTTAGTCTCATCCTGCCGTGGGGTCACTCAGAACCTCAGTTTCTTGCTCTGGGAAATGGGAGGGACAGGCTTTCAAGACAGTCTGCATCCCCAGAATGCCAAGTGTTCACGATTTTCCATCACCAGCCTGGAAATCATTCCTCCTTGTCTTCCTCCTCCTTCTCTTTCTTGAGATGAAATTCACATAACAAAAACTTAGCCATTTTGAAGTGCACAATTCTGGGACTCCCCTGGCAGTTCAATGGTTGAAACTCCCCCTTTCAGTGCAGGGGGGTGTGAGTTCAGTCCCTGGTCAGGGAACTAAGATCCTACATGCCTTGCGGCCCAAAAACCAAAACATAAAAAATAGAAGCAATATTGTAACACATTCAATAAAGACTTTTTAAATGGTCCACATTAAAAAAGAATCTTTAAAAAAGTGCATAGTTCAGTGGTATTTAGTAAATTCGCACTGTGCGACCATCACCTCTATCTAGTTCCAAAACATCTTCAGACCCCAAGATGAGACCCTGCACTCAAGCAGTGATCGCTTCCTGTTTTCCCTACGGCCAGCCCCTGGCACCCACTCACCGACTTTCTGTCTTCACCTGTGTTCACTGAAGCACTGTTCACAATAGCAAAATGGTGGTCACAATCCGAATGTCCATCAGTGGGTGGATGGAGAAACACAACAGGGCATATCCATGCAATGGAACAGTATTTAGCCATAAAAACAAGGCAAGAGGTCTTGATCCATCCAGGTTGCAGCGTGTACTGGTACCTCATTGCCTTTAATGGCTGAATCCTGTTCCACTGCATGGAATTCTCTTCCCTCGCCAGCTCCAACATCTACCCTGAGAACGCCACTGCCAATGGTCATGACTTCCAGATGTTTTCCTTTGAGGACACCGCATCCTGCAAGGCTTGCCAGATGCTGCTGAGGTGGGAGTCTGGGAGGAGAGACCTGGTAGCTGGGGTGAGGAAGGGTTGTCCCTTCCTCTTTGGGGTGGGGGGCTCCCCTGGCCATCATGCCCCTGAGTTGGGAGTGGGGAGGCTCTCCTTTGATCTGCAGCTTCTCTGTCTCTCTTCTGCTCTAAAGAAAACCCAAAGGGGCCCTTTATGTTGTTGGCAAAATGATTGGCTGTGTTTGTTCAGCATCACTGGCTCCTTCCTTTATCTCCTCCTTGCATCTCAGAGGCACTTTCTATCAGGGGTACCGCTGTCAACGGTGCCGAGCACCTGCACACAAGGAGTGTCTTGGGAGGGTCCCTCCATGTGGTCGACATGGACAAGGTACTAGGGGACTGAGGTGGGAGGTGGGTTTCTGCATGAGGGTTCCCCCCACCCCATTCTAACCAGTATATCTGTATATTTACCCTCTCATAGATTATTCAGGAACTATGAAGAAGGTGAGACCCCCTATGTTCCTTTCTGTGCATGGAAATTGGGGCAGGAGTTGGGAAGGAAGGACCTGGGAGACTCTATCGGTGGTTGTGGCTCTTGGCTGGATGCCCAGTTGATCCCTGGTTTGGGAAGATCCCCTGGAGTAGGAAATGGCAACCCACTCCACTATTTTTGCCTGGGAAATCCCATGGACAGAGGAGCCTGGCAGGCTACAGTCCCTGGGGCTGAAAAGAGTCTGACACAACTGAGTGACTGAGCAGGCACACCCGCAGGCAGATAAGGGTTGAGGAGCCCCCAGACTGGGTACAGATAGTCATGCTTGCTCTTTTGGTCTCTCTCTCCAGGATAAGCCACATCGGCGGGCTCAAGACAAAAAGAGGAATGAGCTAGGTGAGTCAGCAGGGGATGCTGTGCAGGGCAGAAAGCAATCTAGTCTTTGCCTCAGTGATGCTGACCCAGGGAGAGAGCTCAACAATTATGTTAATGACCACATAACATCCTATTTATAAAACATCTGTTCTAGTCCCAGAAACTTGAAAGGAATTTTTAAATAGCAAAGTCAATTCCTTATTAGCTTTGCTTAAACACTGTGAAGGGGGTGCTTGGAACATGGCAATCCTTGTTAGCATGCGCTTTCCTCCCATTCACTTTTTTATGTATACAGGTGTTTTTTAAAATTGAAGTTTAGTTGATTTACAGTGATTCAGGCATACAGCAAAGTGATTTAGTTATACAGATATTTTTCAGATTCTTTTCTGTTGTAGGTTATAAGATATTGAATATGGTTCCCTGTATTATAAGTAGGTCCTTGTTGTTTATCTCTTTATATATAGTAGTGTCCATCTGTCCATCTCAAATTCCCAGTTTATTCCTCCACCCCCTCCCATTCACCTTTATTATTCACTGACCACCCTCCCTTTTTTTTGTTTGCTGACAAACTCCATCTGTAGTCTTAGCTGGCTGGGCACACCTCATGCCCTCTCCCGTTGATTCTGTGTCACAGAATCTTATCGTAATAGGGTGGTTTCAGCAAAGCATAGTCCACCTGAAAGGTAGAGAGCAGGAGATGCAGTTTGACCAAGGCAGAATTCTTTTTAGCCTGGGGTGGGGGTGGGGGTGGAAAGGCTGGATTCATGTATATGTTAACAGTGTCTGGGGGATCACAGTCATGATGAGTAATTTTTATTTAACATCTATTGTATATATCCTCTGAAGTAAACTGGTGACTAAAAACAGGATACTTCCTGTCCTTCCAGAGCTCCCAGGTGGGTAGTGGGAGACAGGGTTTGGCTAAGTTATCCTAGTTGAGGTGGAAGGAGTAGAGGGTTTTCTGGAGCATCACAGTAGGAGACCTGATGGGTCTGAGCCATCAGGGAAGGCTGCTCCGAGGAGGAGGCATTAAAGTGGACACTTGAAAGAGGAGGTGGAGTTAGATGGATGAGGAGGCAGGAGTGGTCCAGGCAGAGGAAACAGCATGTGCAAAGCCTCGGAAGCAGGAGGTGAGTAGGGCAAGACTTAATTCAAGAACTAGGGGGGACCTCCCAGGTGGTGCAGTGGTTAAGAATTTGCCTTGCAGTGAAGGAGGTGTGGATTTGATTCCCGGGGAGCAAAGATCCTGCATGCTGCACAGTGCGGCCGCAAAGTGAAAAAAAGAACTTGGTGTGGCCAAGAAAAATAAGCTCTTCTCTCAGAATCGATGTAACGATTCAGTTTCATATCTGTCATTCCATCTATCTATCTTGATAGATAGATATCTGTAGATAGCTATAGTTCTATATCTATAGCTACAGGTACTTCAGCTTTATTTGTAATAGTTAAAAATTAGAAACAACTCAAATATGGTCAACAGTGGGAATACATATATGATATATACTCTATATGTATATAATGTAATAGTATATATGTATAAAATCAGCTTTATAAAAAAATGTATATATTAGCTTTACTGGTCAAAACCCAGAAACAACCCAGATGTTCTCAGTAGGAGAAAATATATATGAATGTGTGTATATATCCACTATATAGATGCTGAAACAATATGTATATGTTCACATATATGTTTGCATATATATATATATATACATACTCTTGCTCATATCCTTTTCATATGGATATATAATTACATTTTCTGTTGAGACAGAAATATGTAATTTTCTATAATTTCCTATTGAAATAGACATAATGTATATATAATTTTCTATGAGACAGAAATATTTCTATTGAGACAGGAAATACATACCATAAGGTGTGTAAGATGAATAAATCTTAGAAGTATGGCTCACTGAATCTCTACCCATGTAACCACCACTCAGATCAATGTATAGAACACTTTCATCATCACAGAAAGTTTTAGTGGATGGAGCTGGTCATACTCAGCACTAGTCTGTCCTGTCTCCCAGAGGGAACCACTTTCTGACCTCTGTCAGCATAGATTAGTTTTGCCTGCCCTTTAATTTCATACAAATGAAGTTGTATAGCATGGACTCTCACAGCATATTAGTGTATCTGCTTGAAGCAGTCACTTGTTCTTTTTCATTGCTGTATTGTATTCCACGATATGGTTATTTCATGCTGTGTTTATCCATCTTCTTAAAGACATTGGGTATGTTGCCAATTTTTTGGCTCTTGTGAATACAGCTGCTGTGAACATTCTTCATCTATGACTCTCTGGGGACCTGTGTTTCGTTTCTCTGGGTGATGTATTCATGAGTGGAATTAGCTTCCGTGAATACTGCCCAGCAGTTTTCCAAAGTGGGTTCCTACTACTCATGCAAGAATGAGCTGTGGAGTAATGGCCACCCTTCCCGTTTATGCAAAAAAAAATTATTTTAGATGTTTTCATATTAAAAACTTCTTCAAATTAAAAAAAGAAGAAGAATCCAGGAATCCAGGTGGCTTCCAGTTGCTCCACATCCTTGCTGCCACTTGGTGTTGTCAGTCTTTTTAACTTTTGCCATCCTGTTGGGTGGTGAGACTTGGGTTTGAAAGTCTTGGACTTTCACTGTATCATCCCCTCCCCTCCCCTCCAGGCCTGCCCAAGATGGAGGTGTGCCAGGAATACTATGGGCTGCCCCCACCCCCTGGAGCCATTGGACCTTTTCTACGCCTCAGCCTGGGAGACATCGTGGAGCTCACTAAGGCTGAAGCCGAACAGAACTGGTGGGAGGTACAGGATGCGGCCATGGGAATGACCTGGAAGGACCTGAACGTGGGGTTAGGGTGTAGGTGGCCTTGGGAATGGGATCATGCTCCCACTGGACTCTGGCAATGGAAGTTTGCTCCAGGCAGGGTGATGTCTATGGGGATTTCTGGGGTTGACCTGGCCCTTCTGGGCTGGTGGTATTCCCAGAAGTTGATACTGGTTGGTCCCTCTCTGGGTCATTACAGGTCATGGAGAGATAGATGACCAAGCAGAGTGGCTGTTGGGTGAAAGATGGATACACACAAGCATTGTGGCTGCCTGTAACCTCTCTGTCCATCTCTCCCTTCCATCTTTTTAGGGAAGGAATACGTCTACCAATGAAGTCGGCTGGTTTCCCTGCAATAGGGTCAAGCCCTACGTGCATGTGAGTGCCTCAGTCTGGTTGGAGTAGGGCACAGGGGTGCAGAGTGGGTCCTGTGAGGGTGGGAAGCATCGAGGGGAATGCTCCTGAGATCAGGAGGGACTGCCCATCATGGCATGTCACTCCCCACCTTGCTGACTGAGCCCAGAGAGCGGTTCACCCTGGTAAGGATGACCAATCCTTTTCTCCTTGGTTCTTTTTATTTTTAACATTTCAGGTTTTATTACATACACATGAACATATGACTTTTTAAAATTAACCTTTAATTTTGTTTTGGAGTATAGCCAGTGAACAATGTTGTGACAGTTTCAGGTGGACAGAAAAGGGACTCAGTCATACATACATGTATCCATTCTCCCCCAAACCCTGCTCCCAACCAGGCTGCCACATAACACTGAGCAGAGTTCCCTGTGCTATACAGCAGATCCTTGTTGGTTATCTATTTTAAATATAGCAGGGTATACATGTCCATACCAAACTTCCCAACCCTCCCTTCCTCCCATCCTTTCCTCAGCAACCATAAGTCTATTCTCTAAGTGCCTGTGAGTCTGTTTCTGTTTTCTAAATAAGTTCATTTGTATCATGTCTTTTTAGATTTAGCATAAAATGGATGTCATACGATGCCTCTGCTTCTCTGTCTGACTTATTTCACTCAGTATGACAATCTCTGTGCTTAGTTGCTCAGTCATGTCTGACTTTTTGTGACCCCATGGACTGTAGCCCGCAGGCTCCTCTGTCCATGGGGATTCTCCAGGCGAGAATACTGGAGTGGGTTGCCATGCCCTCCTCCAGGGGATCTTCCCAATCCAGGACTCGAACCCAGGTCTCCCACATTACAGGCGGATTCTTTACCATCTGAGCCACCAGAGAAGCCAATCTCTAGTTCCATCTATATTGCTGCAAATGGCATTATTTTGTTCTTTTTAATGGCTGGGTAATATTTCATTTTATATATGTACCACATCTTCTTTGTCCATTCCTCTGACAATGGACATTTAGGCTGCTTCCATGTCTTGGCTATTGTAAACAGCACAGCAATGAATACTGGGGTCTGTATGCAGGCCAGGAAGCAACAGTTAGAACTGGACGTGGAACAACAGACTGGTTCCAAATAGGAAAAGGAGTACGTCAAGGCTGTATATTGTCACCCTGCTTATTTAACTTCTATGCAAGGTACATCATGAGAAACGCTGGACTGGAAGAAACACAAGCTGGAATCAAGATTGCCGGGAGAAATATCAATAACCTCAGATATGCAGATGACACCACCCTTATGGCAGAGAGTGAAGAGGAGCTAAAAAGCCTCTTGATGAAAGTGAAAAGAGGAGAGTGAAAAAGTTGGCTTAAAGCTCAACATTCAGAAAACAAAGATCATGGCATCCAGTGCCATCACTCCATGGGAAATAGATGGAGAAACAGTGGAAACAGTGTCAGACTTTACTTGGAAGGGGGGGGGGGGCTCCAAAATCACTGCAGATGGTGATTGCAGCCATGAAATTAAAAGATGCTTACTCCTTGGAAGAAAAGTTATGACCAACCTGATAGTACCTAGATAGTATCAAAAGCAGAGATATTACTTTGCCAACTAAGGTCCGTCTAGTCAAGGCTATGGTTTTTCCAGTAGTCATGTATGGATGTGAGAGTTGGACTGTCAAGAAGGCTGAACGCCAAAGAATTGATGCTTTTGAACTGTGGTGTTGGAGAAGACTCTTGAGAGTCCCTTGGACTGCAAGGAGATCCAGCCAGTCCATTCTGAAGGAGATCAACCCTGGGATTTCTTTGGAAGGACTGATGCTAAAGCTGAAGCTCCAGTACTTTGGCCACTTCATGTGAAGAGTTGACTCATTGGAAAAAACCCTGATGCTGGGAGGGATTGGGGGCAGGAGGAGAAGGGGACGACCGAGGATGAGATGGCTGGATGGCATCACTGACTCGATGGACGCGAGTCTGAGTGAACTCCGGGAGTAGGTGATGGACAGGGAGGCCTGGCGTGCTGCAATTCACGGGGTCGCAAAGAGTCAGACACGACTGAGCGACTGAACTGAACTGAATGAAACTGTATCCTTTTGGACCATGTTTTTCTCTGTATATGTGCCTAAGAGTGGGATTTCAGAGTCATATGGTAGCTCTATTTTTAGTTTTTTAAAGAACCTCCATCCTTGAATCTTCTCCATCACTTGGGGAAGGAGCAGGGGTTCAGAAGGCTGGCCAACCCCTGCATTCCTTCAGAGGCACCAAACAGAGTCCTCTACGGGGTCACGTCCCCTGTGCCTCCTTGCGCAGGGAGCAGACCTGCCCACCGGTCTGCCCGGCGCTTGTCTTTCTTCACCTGTTTCCCACTCTCTTGATTTCCTCATCTTGATAATGACTTCAAATCTTCCCCACTCTCCCAAACCTCACGCTTCCTCACTACCCCACTGCCCGCTTTGTAGCCCTCGTAGGAGCCTGCAGAGAGACAGTCCCTCCCATTTTTTTCTTTCATTTTATGTTATTTCAGACTTCCAGAAAAGTCGAGAATAATGCAAAGAACACTCATATATCTGTTAGTCAGATCAATTGTTAACATTTTTTCTCATTGGCTCTGTCAATATTTTAATCTTTCTCTGAACATTTTATTTATTTAGAAAATATCTATTATTTATTTTTTCTTGAGACTCTTCAAAGTAAGTTTACAGACACATTTCCCCTTTAATCTGAATACCTGCCAAGAAGAGTAACTTTCTCTTGTGTATACATAGCATGATTTTTGAAAACATGAAATTCAGCATGGACATTCTACTATTATAAATTATCACATATTAGAAATTATAATATATAAATTATATATTACATAATTCAGAGTATGTATTTACACTTTACCAATTTTCCAAAAACTATCTTTTGCTTTTTTTTTTTGGCTTGGGGTCCTTTCTCCATTGTGGAGTTGCATTATGAATTTCTAACTCCATCATTCCTCCTAAGTTATTAGCTGATATTCTATTGTAAAGAACTGTCTCTTCTATGTATCTGTGTATTATGTATGTATCAATCAATCAATCATCTTTGTATCTATTAATCTATCACTCACCTGCATATCTGTGTATCTGTGTGTCTATCCATGTATCCATTTGCATCTATGTATCAATTATCTATGGATCTAATAATCATCTATGTATGTACCAATCAATCATCTGTGTATCTATGTCCTTGTGTATGCATCCATTATCTGTGTATCTATCTATATAGCCATCTCTGTATCTATCAATCATTTTATGCATCTATCTGTGTATCTGTTTGTTATCTATCTCAGGAAATGTTCCTGGATTTTTATTTTAATATTGTCCCGGCCTGGACCAGTGGGCTTAGGTCTTCCCTGGTAGCTCAGACAGTAAAGCATCTGCCTGTAATGCAGGAGACCTGGGTTTGATCCCTGGGTGCGGAAGATCCCCTGGAGAAGGAAATGGCAACCCACTCCAGTACGCTTGCCTGGAAAATTCCATGGATGGAGGAGCCTGGGAGGCTATAGTCCATGGGGGTCGCAAAGAGCTGGACATGATTGGGCAACTTCACTGGTTCACTGGACCAGTGGGAGCCCCTTCAGGCTGGCTCCTCTGTCCTTTTGACATAACCTCATTGTTCTCTGAGCTCTTCCTTACTTTTTAGCACAAGAGCAGACTGCTCTTGTACTCTTTCTGCCCCAATCTTGGAATCGACCATTTTCCCAAGGAGCCAAGATCCTTTCAGTGGGACTTGGCATTCACACGTCAAGATCTGAACGTCTTTCCAGTTACTGCCTACACTCGTAGCTGCCTCTTTAAAGCTGATTCATTTGGGAGGGGCGGACTGATCTCTCCCACTGGATTCTGGGGCTGTATTTCCAGAGAAGAGCACAGTGCCCGGCACATAATAGACACCCAATACATGATGGTGGAATGAGTGATTGCAGTGTCCTGAAGTCTGTTGCCCTGCTGACCCCTTCCCCTAACTCTCGGTCTTTGTCTGTGTCCCCAGGGTCCCCCCCAGGACCTGTCTGTTCATCTCTGGTGAGTACGAACCATCTTTCTTATTTTTAACTTGGGGTGTGTTGGTTTGGATGTTTGGGCTGGACATTGGGGTGCCACAAGGGGCTGCAAACAAGTCAGTTATTCATTCTTCAAACTTTCAGCCTTAATGAATGAATAACAAGTCAGTTATTCATTCTTCAGCCTTAACTGCTGGGTCCAGCCCTACACTGGGGGCTGCTGAGGAGAGAGCACAGACCAAAGAGGGTCCTTGACTTTGGGATATTAGGTTCTCATGGAAAGAAAATGATGGTGACAATATAATGGGAGCTTCTTCTCCTTCTCCACCTGCCTTTTTTTGAGAACCTACTGCTTAGAGTACAGTGAGGGATGGAGGTTTATACTGTTGCTTTGGAGCCCACTGACTTCGGTCCCAATCCTGACTCTAACATTATCCAGCTGTGTGCCCTTTAGCCAGTAACTCAGCTTCTCTGCGCTTCAGCTTTCCTCCCTGGAAAACAGATTGGTAACAATATCTGATTCATAGGGCTGTTAAAAAGTTTCCATGAGCCTGTAAAGTGCTTAGCTCTATTCCTGACATGCAAAAAGCACTTTATTATCTATCCAAAAAATAGATAGATAGATAGATAATAAGCTTTTAAGCTTATTAAAAGCTTAATAAGAATGAGCTATTTCTATTAGCATTAGCTGTTATGACCACATTTCACCCATTGTAAAATGCATATTTTTCCCTCTCACTATTTAACGCCTCTGGCATTGGAATGGCTCTTACAATTAGTGGTGTCTCAGTTCTTCTGCCTAATTTTATGGGTGCGTGTGTGTGCCAAGTCACTCAGTCGTGTCAGACTCGGTGACCTCTTGGACTGCAATCTGCCAGGTTCCTCTGTCCAAGCAAGAATACTGGAGTGGGTAGCCATTCCCTTCTCCGGGCAGATTCTTTACCATCTGAGCCACTAGGGAAACCAGTAATTTTTATTTCACAATTGCCCGTGAAAGCATGGTGTATCTTACAATGATTGGTATCTTAGACTTGACGCACTGTGATACTGTTTTTATGACCACTGTATCAGCATTTTGAGGGCAATTCTTGAATAATGCTTTGAGTGCATACTCTTCTTAATCTCTTTCTGCAATGGAGGAAACCAGGACTCAGAGAGCAGCAAGTAACTTGTTCAGTGTCGCAAAGCAAGGAAGTGAAAGAGGTGGGATTCGAACCTGAGACTGCCGGACTTCAAAGCCCAACCTTATTACACAAAGGGTCTAATAACGCCACCGTGTGGTGAACACTCACCACGTATGAGGTGCTTCAACTGCGTCTTTGCCTTTTGTCGAAAATGTTCCTCTGTGATGGGCAGTTTTATCTCCTCTTTTCAGAGAAGGACATTAAGACTGAGAGAAGCACACTCGGGTCCCGAGGTCACAGGGCAGCTGGGTGGCGGATCCAGGGTTTGAACTGTGCTCACCTGAGGGAGGGTGCTCACTCTATCCCTGCCCGGCCAGATGCGGTAAAATGAGGCCACTACTGCCGGAGCTGGGGCGAGGAGAGAGCGAGACCCTGACTTTGGGTGCAACAAGGGTTTAAGGGGGTGCCAGAAACTCAGCCTTTGAGAGCCACACTCTTTTTTTTTTTTTTTTTTTTGTGAGAGCCGTACTCTTTTAATGTGATGGCAATCCGCTCCAGCACTCTTGCCTGGAAAATCCCATGGACGGAGGAGCCTGATGGGCTCCAGTCCATGGTGTCGCAAAGAGTCCGACACGACTGAGCGACTTCACTTTCACTTAAAAAAAACAAAAGCAATGGGGAAAAAACAGCTATGATGGGCAAACTATCAAAACTGTAAATCAAGGCAGGATATGACAGGGCTGGGAGTAGGGAAAGGTGAATTGTGGTCAGCCAGGCACGTGCAGAGTCAGGTCTTGTCCTTACTTAAAAAGTTTTGACATTTTATTCATCACAGATTTTTTTTCAATTTAGCTTTAAAATTGAGGTAAAATTCACATGACATAAAACTAACCATTTAAAGTGGCATTTATGTTATTATTTACACTTATATTACATATTCACATTTATCAATATAATTATATATTGCATAATATAGTTAGCTATATATTAAAACATATAATGTAATTATATATATAATTAATACATATTAGGTTATATGTTTATATTATGGGAAGCCCTGGTGGCTCAGCAGTAAAGAATCTACCTGCCAATATTTGACAATGCAGGAGATGCGGGTTTGATCCCTGAGTCGGGAGGGTCCCCTGGAGAAGGAAATGGCAACCCACTTCAGTATTCTTGCCTGGGAAATCCCATGGACATAGAAGCCTGGCCAGCTATACTGCATGGGATTGCAAAGAGTCAGACATGATTTAGCGACTTAACAACAAAAATGTATGATTAACATATATTATTTATGTTATATTCACACTTAGAGCATATAGGCATATTCACACATATATTATCTGTAATTATATGGTATATAATATAAATTGTTATATATTTACATACACATTCATTTCATACTAATTCCATACATACTATCTATAATTATATAGTATATAATTAATATATATTACTTGTTATATATTAATGTTTATATTTATAGCATTAACACATTGACTTCATATTTATATATCACTTATAATTATGTGTTATCTATAGTTAATATATATTTTTGTTATATACTTAAATGTATGCTATTAATATATTCATGTTCTTGCCTATACATCATATATAATTATATATTATCTATAATTAATATATATTATTTCCACTGTATATTTGCACTTACAGCATAGTTATATTCATAGTCACATCTCTATTTATTTTTCACATTTATATTACATGTACATTTACAATGGTATGCAACCAGCACCTCTCTCTAGCTCCAAAACATTTTCATTGCCCCCAAAAGAAATGCCGCCCTTGTTAGCAGTGACCCTTCCTCTCCCTCCCCAAGCCCTGACAACCATGAACACACTTTCTGTGTCTATGAATTTGCCAGTTCTGGGTGCTTCATATAAATGGAATTCTGCACTGTGTGCCCTTTGTGACTGGCTTCTCTCACTCGGCACCTTGTTTTCAGGGTTCATTCATCTTATAGCATTTAATCAGTATTTCATTCCTTCGTATGGCTGCTTTTGCGATTTAGAAAATATTTCATTAAAGTGCTACTTATTTTCTTTGTTGTTATTTATCCTGTTGACTGACTTTTTTGGCTTGCCCTTTAATTTTTGTACCTGAGGCTGTGTCTCACTCTCCTTATCCTGTTTCCATCCTGGTGACCACAAAGATGGGCAGACAGTGGACACTCAGTAATACCTTTCCAGAAATGCCAAATTTCAGAGTAAAAGGGAAAAAAAAAACCCCACACCTGTTTTTCTATACTCATACTCTCAATAGTTCTGAAACCAAATGTGTGTGTGTGTGTGTGTGTGTGTGTGTTTAATTCTCCGCACCTGACAATTCTCTAATTCTACAGACACCAGCTTGGGTGTGCTACGATTCTATTCGATTCTGACACGATTTGTCTGGAGTTAGCGACAAATCCCATAGATTAAGGGCTTGGTTTCTAGCTTGGTTTGCCTAGCTCACATGGTAAAAAAAATCCACGTGCAGTGCAGGAGACCTGGGTTCAATCTCTGTGTTGGGAAGATTCCCTGGAGAAGGAAATGACAACCCACTCCAGTATTCTTGCCTGGAGAATCCTATGGACAGAGGAGCCTGGCGGGCTGCAACCCATAGAGTTGCAAAGAGTTGGACAAGACTGAGTGACTAACACACTTCAAAAGACAGCCCTCCACTTCAGATGACAATCACAAGCCTGGGTCACCCAGACTTCTGACCCACCAGCTACAAATGGGAGCTTCCCATAGCCCCCTCCTTGGGTTTGATAATTTGCTAACACAAACTCCCAGAATTTGTAGAAACAGTTTCCTTACTAGACTGTTTATTATCAAAGGATTCAAATCCGGATCAGTCAGATGGAAGAGTTGCTTGGGGCAAGGTATGGGGAAATAGGACTGGGCTTCCACACCCTTTCTGGGCTTGCACCCACCCACCCCACCCCTAGTATCTCTCTGTGTTCACCAACCTGGAATCTCTCCAAACACTTTGGTTGGGACTTCCCTGGTAGTCCAGTGGTTAAGACTTTGCACTTCCCTGGTTGTCCAGTGGTTAAGACTTTGCACTTCCCATGTAGAGGGCACAGGTTCGATCCCTGGTCAAGGAAGTTCAGTTCAGTTCAGTCGCTCAGTCATGTCCAACCCTTTGCGACCCCATGAATTGCAGCACGCCAGGCCTCCCTGTCCATCACCATCTCATGGAGTTCACTCAGACTTGCGTCCATCGAGTCGGTGATGCCATCCAGCCATCTCATCCTTGGTCGTCCCCTTCTCCTCCTGCCCCCAATCCCTCCCAGCATCAGAGTTTTTTCCAATGAGTCAACTCTTCTCATGAGGTGGCCAAAGTACTGGAGTTTCAGCTTTAGGATCAGTCCTTCCAAAGAAATCCCAGGGTTGATCTCCTTCAGAATGGACTGGTTGGATCTCCTTGCAGTCCAAGGGACTCTCAAGAGTCTTCTCTAACACCACAGTTCAAAAGCATCAATTCTTTGGCGTTCAGCCTTCTTGACAGTCCAACTCTCACATCCATACATGATCACAGGAAAAACCATAGCCTTGACTAGACGGACCTCAGTTGGCAAAGTAATGTCTCTGCTTTTGAATATACTATCTAAGTTGGTCATAACTTTTCTTCCAAGGAGTAAGCGTCTTTTAATTTCATGGCTGCAATCACCATCTGCAGTGATTCTGGAGCCCCCCAAAAATAAAGTCTGACACTGTTTCCACTGTTTCCGCATCTATTTGCCATGAAGTGATGGCACTGGATGCCATGATCTTCTTTTTCTGAATGTTGAGCTTTAGGCCAACTTTTTCGCTCTCCTCTTTCACTGTCATCAAGAGGCTTTTAGTTCCTCTTCACTTTCTGCCATAAGGGTGGTGTCATCTGCATATCTGAGGTTATTGAGATTTCTCCTGGCAATCTTGATTCCAGCTTGTGTTTCTTCCAGTCCAGTGTTTCTCATGATGTACCTCGCATAGAAGTTAAATAAGCAGGGTGACAATATACAGCCTTGACGTGCTCCTTTTCCTGTTTGGAACCAGGCTGTTGTTCCACGTCCAGTTCTAACTGTCAAGGAAGTAGGGTTCCACAAGACGAGTGGTGGTGGTTGGGAATCCCCACCCCCACCCCCACACCCCCACAAAAAAAATGATTTGGTTGGAGTTCGGTTGAGGCATCTTTATATAGACAAGATTGATTAAATTATGGGTCGCTAGTGATGGACTCAACCTCCATCTCCGCAGGTGTGGAGGTGGGGCAGGGCTGAAAATTTCAAGCCTCTAATCACATGGCTCTTCTGACTACTAAGCCTCATCCTGAGGCTATTAAAGAGCCCCCAGGGGCTTCCCTGGTCTAGTGGCTAAAACTCCAAGCTCCCCATGCAGGGGGCCTGAATTTGATCCCTGGTCAGGGAACTAGATCCCACATGCAGCTAATAGTTTGCAAGCTGCGACAAAGACTGATGATCCTACATGCCTCAACTAAGACCCAGGGCAGCCAAGTAAAAACAAGTAAATATTAAAAAGAGAAGAGCCCCAGTCAGCTTGGGCTTCCCTGGTGGCTCAGAGGTAAAGAATCTGCCTGTCAATGAAGGAGAAACAGGTTCTATCCCTGATCCGGGAAGATCCCACATGCTGTGGAGCAACTAAACCCGTGTGCCCCAACTATTGAGCTTGTGCTCCAGAGGCCGGGAGCCGCAACGACTGAGCTCATGTGCCACAACTAGAGAAAAACCTACACAGACAACAAAGACCCAACACAGACAAAAATAAAAATAAATAAAAATTTTAAAAAGATATATTACTTTGGAGATGCCAAAGGTTTTAGGAGTTATATGGAGAAGGCAATAGCAACCCACTCCAGTACTCTTGCCTGGAAAATCCCATGGGCAGAGGAACCTGGTGGGCTGCAGTCCATGGCGTTGTGAAAAGTCGGACACGACTGAGCGACTTCACTTTCATTTTTCGCTTTCATGCACTGGAGAAGGAAATGGCAACCCACTCCAGTGTTCTTGCCTGGAGAATCCCAGGGACGGGGGAGCCTGGTGGGCTCTGGTGTCTATGGGGTCGCACAGAGTCGGACACTACTGAAGCGACTTAGCAGCAGCAGCAGCAGCAGCAGCAGCAGCAGCATGCTAGGAAAGGGTGGAGAGCATAGAGAGCAAATATATTTCTTCCTGTATCGCACTGAGACATAGCTACACCCAAAGGCTTGTGTTGTCTCCTGCAATCCAATTGTGAAAGCTTGGGTGTGACTTAAGGTGTCTAATGGCCACTGCCTCCCCCAGGTTTACCTATCAGAGTTATGTGAACCTCTCTTCTTGGTATGTTTTGACAGGTACGCTGGCCCCATGGAGCGAGCCGGGGCGGAAAGCATTCTTACCAACCGCTCGGATGGGACGTTCTTGGTGCGGCAGAGGGTGAAGGATGCTGCAGAATTTGCCATCAGCATTAAGTAATTTCTTCTTTCCTGGCCTGTTTCCCCTTGTGAGCTGAGCACTTCAGGTGCTTGGGAAGGATGAAACCATTTGGGTATTGTTTCCGAGGGCTCTGAGGAGCGCCAGTACCAGTCCTTTATGTCTCAGCACAGGAAAAGAATTCATCGAGAGGCAAAGTGATAGATATGAGGTGACTTATTAGGATGGGATGCTTGTGAGGTTTACAAAAGGGTGGGCCAGAAATGCTCTGCCGCACAAGCTGGAATCAAGATTGCTGGGAGAAATATCAATAACCTCAGATATGCAGATGACACCACACTTATGGCAGAAAGTGAAGAAGAACTAAAAAGCCTCTTGATGAAAGTGAAAGAAGAGAGTGAAAAAGTTGGCTTAAAGCTCAATATTCAGAAAACGAAGATCATGGCATCTGGTCCCATTACTTCATGGCAAATAGATGGGGAAACAGTGGAAACAATGTCAGACTTTATTTTGGGGGGCTCCCAAATTACTGCAGACGGTGATTGCAGCCATGAAATTAAAAGACGCTTACTCCTTGGAAGGAAAGTTATGACCAACCGAGATAGCATATTAAAAAGCAGAGACATTACTTTGCCGACTAAGGTCCGTCTAGTCAAGGCTGTGGTTTTTCCTGCAGTCACGTATGGATGTGAGAGTTGGACTGTGAAGAAAGCTGAGCGCCAAAGAATTGATGCTTTTGAACTGTGGTGTTGGAGAAGACTCTTGAGAGTCCCTTGGACTGCAAGGAGATCCAGCCAATCCATTCTGAAGGAGATCAGCCCTGGGTGTTCTTTGGAAGGACTGATGCTAAAGCTGAAACTCCAGTACTCTGGCCACTTCATGCGAAGAGTTGACTCATTGGAAGAGACTCTGATGCTGGGAGGGATTGGGGGCAGGAGGAGAAGGGGACGACCGAGGATGAGATGGCTGGATGGCATCACTGACTCGATGGATGTGAGTCTGAGTGAACTCCGGGAGTTGGTGATGGACAGGGAGGCCTGGCGTGCTGCGATTCATGGAGTCGCAAAGAGTCAGACACGACTGAGCGACTGAACTGAACTGAAGTGAAGAACTCACTGGGCTACAATTTCATAAACAAAGGACCGGTGGGGAGGGGGAAGAGAACTCCTTTGACTTTCCTGAGTAGATAGCTGTCATGCTTCCAGCATCAGCTCCTCCTCCCCCAGGTTGAGCAGGGGAGTTTTCTTGTCCCTGTGTGGTCTGCAAATTATTGTTCTTGTGAGCAGAGAGCATGTCCTAGGATTCATTAACTTACTGAGCTCACTGGGCAGGAGGTGGGGCTCATGCCACCATTGTTTTATTGTTTTGGGTCATGTCCCGAGCCTCTGTTACATGGCTGTGTGGCTAAGCAAGCCTGCTTGGTTTTGTGGTTAAGCAAATCTGCTTTCTTGAGTAATCATTAACTTACAGGGGTCTCCCATATTTTTCTATTTACAATCCCCTAGTGGGATTGACTGTTTAATCACCTACTTTGTCCCTTTACTCTGTCCCTGTCAAGATGATTGACTATTGTACGTTAACAACAGTCACTTTTATTGAGCTCCTGTAGGGTCCTGTGTGTTTTTAATTTTTGTTTTTTATTTCTTTTCATTGATTGGTAACCCACAGAAAAAAGATATGCTTCTTAAGCAAGGCTCTAAGGGGACATTAAGCGTACTCTTTGTGTTGTTCAGTGGCTATGCAGTGTCCGCCTCTTTGTGGCCCCATGGACTGCAACACACCAGGCTTCCCTGTCCTTCACCATCTCCCGGAGTTTGCTCCAACTCATGTCCATTGATCGGTCATGCCATAAGAGGCAGAAATGCAGTCTGGATCCAAGTCTTGCAGACCCTGGCTGTGCTGCCTTTCTGTTTGTTTTGGGTGCAGCTTCTTTCTTCTGGTGACTCGTTTCCTTGTTGGTTTTTTCATTTTGTCTTGTGATGATAAGTGGGGCTTTCCCCATGGGTATCTTTGCTGCTTGAGTCTCCAGAGATTTTGCATTTGCTTCTGTTGGGAATCACCAACAAGTTTACTTCTTTATCAGATTAAAATAGCTCTGTTTCATTCCTTAGTTTCCCAGTCTGTACAGGTGGTTTAAGTATAAATGCTAAACCCATAAGAAGGTGAAGTTAAGGTGATGAATTCTTAAGTGTGACTTCCCTATTTTGAGTCTGAGACAAACAAGCTTTCACATGGCCCCTGCTGTGCTGATGGGTGGAGTTTTTCTAGAACACCTTCTCCCCCCTGGGTTTTGGACATGATAGTCCAGCCTTTGGGAATGAAGGTGGGTCTCAGTGCCAACTCTCTACCCAACAAGGACACAATAACTCATCTCATATTTCTATGTGATCAAGATGTACGCTCTAGGGAATTCCCTGGTGGTCAGTTGGGGGCTGCCCTGCTTGCAATGTGGGAGACCCAGGTGTAATTCCTTGGTCAGAAAGATCCCCTGGAGAAGGAAATGGCAACTCACCCCAGTATTCTTGCCTGGAGAATTCCATGGACAGAGGAGCCTGGTGGGCTACAGTCCACGGGGTCACAGAGTTGCACACGACTGAGCAACTAACACTTTTACTTTCCAGTGTCAGGACTTTTGAGGGCCCTCGTTGGATCCCTGGTTGGAGACCCTGCAAGCTGCATTGCCCAGCCAAAATTGAATTGACACAGACTTTTAAGTTTCATCCTCATTTTGTCCTTTGGGGGATTTCCCTTACATTTTTTTTTTGTTTGTTTTTAAGAGTTCAGCATTCTTCTCTCAGCATTTCTAGGGGTGTTTTGAAGTAGGAGATTTTTTTTTGGTTATCTAGTTCTTCATGTAAACAGAACCACTCCTGCCAATTCATGTCTTTTTCCGCCCTATTGGTGGGAATGGATTCTCTTCTACGCCCTTTAGATTCTATGGTCCTTTATATTGGTCGAAGTGGAGATTTCATTCAATCTATTCTAGAAGGATGCCTTGCTTACAGAGTCTATTTGACTTCTCAACAACCCCGAGTTAAAGAAGATGATTCCTATTACACAGAGGAAGAAATGAAGGCTTAGAACAGCAAAGTCTCCAGGGAAGGGATTCTGTTGGTTGCCAGTGGTTGCCTGTTCCCTCCAATAGCCAAGTACCCTTCTTCCTTGGTTGGGGTGGGAGGCGGGGGGTGGGCTGAGACTCGACAGGAAATGGGCCTGAATTCCCCGACTCAGGTCTCAGTGACATCTTGCTCTGTTTCCCTGCTTGCAGGTATAATGTTGAAGTCAAGCATATTAAAATCATGACAGCAGAAGGACTGTACCGGATTACAGAAAAGAAAGCTTTCAGGGGGCTTACGGTAAGGGTCAACCTGCCCCTAACCCCAGTCTTTCAGAGTCTAACTTGGACCCTCTCTGAAGCTCCACCTTAGGACCCCTTTTCCTCCATCCAGAATAACCGCTCCAAGAGGCACTATGGAGCAACTGGCTTTAAACTTGTTTTTCTTATCGCCAACAATGAGAATAATATTAACAACGGTAGCTTCAGTGATCACTTGCAAAGCACTTGTTAAGCGCCAGACATATTATCACTAGGACTGCAGGTCATTCGCTCAGCTCTGAGTTCCCATTTCACAGATGGGAGAAACTGAGGTTTAGTTCTCATCTGGTATCACAGAATGGCAGAGTCTCTGTTTTTGTCAGACATCAGGAGTTAGTTCTTTTTGTAAGGCAGACATAGAGACGCAGACATAGAGAACCGGTGTGGAGAGACACCAAGGTGGGAAAGAGGGAGTGGGATGGACTGGGAGATTGGGACTGGCGTATATCCACTAACATGTGTGAAACAGAAGTGTAATGAGAGCCTGCTGTATAGCGCAGGGAGCTCTACTTAGTGCTCTGTGGTGACCTAAATGGGAAGGAAATCCAAACAAGAGGGGAGATATGTATATACATATATACACATAGAGCTGATTCACCTTGCTGTATAGCAGAAATGAACACCACATTGTAAAGCAACTATACCCCAATTTAAAAGATTTAGCTCTTCTTAACCTGTTTAATGACCATTTCATGGAGAATCCAGAGGCTTTTCAAGTGTTTTTGCTTCTATTTGTTGCCGTGCAATTTTGGGCTAGCTTTTAGACCTCTTAAGCCCATTGATAAGGCTCATGGATCCTACCTGTGGTTTGTGGATCCTTGAGGAGCTTTGAATTCTCTGGAAAAAAATCTAGAATTTTGCATATATCTGCATTTTTTTTTTTTTGAGGAAGGTGTCTCAAATTTCATTTGAGCTTCAAACAGATCCTTAACTCCCCCAAAGGTTAGGAACTAGTCACTCATTCCACATATCTTTTTCTCCCCCAAACTTTTTGTTATGAAAATTTTTCCTCCCTCCGTTTTTTTTATTTCTGAAAAATTACTGAGATGTTACTGGAATAGTGTCATGAATATCTGTGGGCCTTTCACCTGGTTTTATTGACTGGTTGTTAATATTCTTCCTCTTTTGCTTTCTTTCTCTTCCTCTCTGCACACACACACACACACACACACACACACACACACATTTATTTTGCACTATTTAGGAGTAATTCACAGATATCAAGATCTTTCCTATAATTTAGAAAAATGGTACCAATGAACCTATTTGCAGGATATTAGAGACGAAGACATAGAGAACAGACTTGTGGGCACAGTGTGGGAAGGAGAAGGCGGGACAAACTGAGAGGGTAGCGTGGAAACATACCTACTGCCATGTGTAATGCTATGCTAAGTTGCTTCAGTCGTGTCCAACTCTTTACAATCCCATGGACTGTAGCCCGCCAGGCTCCTCTGTCCATGGGATTCCCCAGTCAAGAATACTAGAGTATGTTGCCTGCCCTCTTCCAGAACCATGTGCAGAATAGATAGCTAATGGGAAGTTGCTGTATAACACAGAGAGATCACCCTGGTACTCTGATGGCCTAGAGAGGCAAGAAGGGGTAGAAGGTGGCAGGGAGATTCAAGAGGGAGGGGACGTAAGTACCCTTAGAGCAGATTCACATTGTTGTATGGCAGAAACCATACAACAACTTTGAAACAACTTTGGAAACAATTATCCTCCAATTAAAAATAAAATTTAAAAATTCTTCCTATAAATACTTTAGCATGCTTATCTGAAGAGCCAAGACACTTTTTTTCCCCTCACCACCGTATCATTATCACAGTCAGGGAGTTGAACATTGATACAAAATTATTACCTAATACAGTGCGTTTTCCAAGCTCCCTGATGGCCGCAATTACGTTTATTACAGCCTTTTCATCCCCAGGATGTAATCA
The DNA here is from genome assembly GCF_016772045.2 of Ovis aries. Lineage (NCBI taxonomy): Eukaryota > Metazoa > Chordata > Mammalia > Artiodactyla > Bovidae > Ovis > Ovis aries. The sequence goes on along the minus strand of NC_056058.1, from coordinate 15,413,424 downwards.
GGGGACTCACGCATTGCATTCATGTCCTTAGTGTCTCTCTTAATTTTCGGGAGCTCCCCAGTCTTTTATTTATTTCTTTGATCTTTCATGACATTGGCGTTTTTTGTCTGTTTGTTTTCCAAGTGAGAGAATGTGTTAATCCAACAAAAATGAAATAAACAACCAGCGTTTTGAGTGTCTTTTCACACTTGTAATGAACTGGAAAAATATTTCAATTACATAAAACAACCATATTCTGTTAAAAAAGCCATTCCCATCACCTATGACGTTGTCATTTTAAAAATAATTAAATGTATTTAGAAGGATAATTGCTTTATAGTATTGTACTGGTTTCTGCCAAACATCGGGCTTCCCTGATAGCTCAGTTGATAAAGAATCTGCCTGTAATGCAGAAGGCCCCGGTTCGATTCCTGGCTTGGGAAGATCTGTTGGAGAAGGGGTAGGCTACCCACTCCAGTATTCTTGGGCTTCCCTGGTGCCTCAGCTGGTAGAGAATCCACCTGGAATGTAGGGGACCTGGGTTCGATCCCTGGGTTGGGAAGATCCCCTGGAGAAGGGAAAGGCCATTCACTCCAGTATTCTGGCCTAGAGAATTCCATGGACTCTATAGTCCGTGGGGTTGCAAAGAGTTCGGGCATGACTAAGCAACTTTCACTGCCAAACATGAACACGAATCAAGACACTGGCATTTTTGAAGTCTAGAACTCCTAAACATATAAAATATTTTGTTTTGCAAAATGTCCCTTAATTTTGACTTGCCTTTTCCCCCACTTTTAGGATGAGCTTGAACATTTCTGGGAGAAATAGTCATAAATGACACACATCTGACTCTTGAATTCAGATGAGTCTTATAGAGACTGGCCTTCCCTTGTAACTCGATTGGTAAAGAATCCAGCTGCAATTTGGGAGACCTGGGTTCAGTTGCTGGGTTGGGAAGATCCCTGGGAGAAGGGAAAGGCTACCCACTCCAGTATTCTGGCCTGGAGAATTCCGTGAACTGTACAGTCCATCGGGTTGCAAAAAGTTAGACATGACTGAGTGACTTTCACACATTCACACAGAGACCAGCTTTTGGCTACTACACTCTATCATTTGTCCTAGGACTGAATTCTGGATCTGTCCTTTTCTAGCTGTATGACCCTGGATGAGCCTTCTTTGTGACTCAGTTTCTCCATCTATAAAATAGGGGACTCATCAATGTATTTACCTCCCATGATTATTAAGAGATTTAAAAAAATATTTATTTTTTAAAACTAAAAAAATTGGGGCTGAGTCTTCATTTCTGTGCTCACTTTTCTCTACTTGCAGCAGGCAGGGGCTAGACTCTAGTTGAGGTACGCAAGCTTCTCATTGTGGTGGCTTCTCTTGTTGCAGAGCCTCAGAAGGCTCATGCGCTTCAGTAGTTGTGGCACATGGGCTCAGCACTTGCAGCTCCTGGACTCTAGAGCACAGGCTCAGTAGTTGTGGCGCAGGGGTTTAGTTGCTCCGTGGCATATGGGATCCTCTTGGATCAGGGATTGAACCCATGTCTCCCGCACTGGCAGGCAGACTCTTTACCATTGAGCCACCAGTTCAGTTCAGTTCAGTTCAGTCGCTCAGTCGTGTCCGACTCTTTGCCACCCCATGAATCGCAGCACGCCAGGCCTCCCTGTCCATCACCTACTCCCGGAGTTCACTCAGACTCACGTCCATCGAGTCGGTGATGCCGTCCAGCCATCTCATCCTCTGTCGTCCCCTTTTCCTCCTGCCCCCAATCCCTCCCAGCATCAGGGTCTTTTCCAATGAGTCAACTCTTCGCATGAGGTGGCCAAAGTATTGGAGTTTCAGCTTCAGCATCAGTCTTTCCAATGAACACCCAAGGACTGACCTCCTTTAGGATGGATTGGTTGGACCTCCTTGCAGTCCAAGGGACTCTCAAGAGTCTTCTCCAACACCACAGTTCAAAAGCATCAATTCTTTGGCGCTCAGCCTTCTTCACAGTCCAACTCTCGCATCCATACATGACCACAGGAAAAACCATAGCCTTGACTAGATGGACATTTGTTGGTAAAGTAATATCTCTGCTTTTCAATAACTATCTGAGCCACCAGAGAAGCCCCTAAATATTTATTTTTAATTAGCGGATAATTTCTTGACAATGTTGTGTTGGTGTCTGCCGTACAGTAATGTGAATCAGCCATAAATATGCACAGATCTCCTCCCCCTTGGGCCTCCCTTCCACCCCTCTAGGTTATTAAGAGATTTTGATGATGTGTGGTTGCACACTGACCAGCACACAGTAGTTGCTTCATAAATAACATTTATTATTATTACAATTATCTGTAAAAATAGAGCTCTTGATGCCCAGAGGGTGGAGGGGGGTTTGGTTTTGGTGAACTGGTCATCAAGCAAGTTGATTATTTGGTAAGGTTGTCATTAAACAAACTGGATATTAGGAGAACTGTCTTGAGACAATGTGATTTCTTCCCCATAAAATGGTCCTGGCCTCTGGGAAGGGAGTCAGCTCCCTGTCACAGGTAGCTTTCAAGGAGTCTGTTGCCAGGGAGTGCAGAAGAGGGGTCTGTTTCACACAAGAAGTTGGACGTGGTTCCTTCCAGCTCTGCCTCCCTCCCTTGTGGGCTGGCCCTCTGGAAGAGCATCTGTCCCGTTCTCTTTCTAGGAGCTGGTGGAATTCTACCAGCAGAACTCTCTGAAGGATTGCTTCAAGTCACTGGACACCACCCTGCAGTTCCCCTTCAAGGAGCCTGAGAGGAGAGCCATTAGCAAACCACCAGGTAGGAGGCCTCCAGATGGGGCCTGTAGTGCCAGCTCCTTCCTGTTGTGGAGGGAACACTGGGGGATGCTGAGGACGTTGCTTCCAGTGGGCATGGAGAAGTCCTGTCTGTAAAAGAGCCTGAACTCCTTCCCACTTCCAGTTTGTCCCTTTGCTTCTGAGAGATCTGCATATCCATTTGCTTGGATGAAAGGGGTTACTTTCATATTTGGGAAAATGAGGATACAAGAAACCAGGAGGGTGCTCATCTGTATCTTTTAAGCCTTTAATTTTGTATTAAATCAGGTATTAATCAGTATCGATAACCTTCTCCTGGGCTTCCCTGGTGGCTCAGATGGTAAAGAATCTGCCTGCAATGCAGGAGACCCGGGTTCTATCCCTGGGTCAGGAAGAGCCCCTGGAGAAGGGAATGGCTACCCGCTCCAGTGTTCTTGTTGGGATAATCCCATGGATAGAGAAGCCTGGCGGGCTACAATCCATGGAGTCATAGATAGAGAGTTGGGCACGACTGAGTGACTAAAGCAATGATAAACTTTCTCCCACAGAAAGGCAAGATCTTTAGCACTCTCTTACTTCTGTTTTCCTTTGTATTGCTTACTAACCTGGTTTGTTGAAATTTTCTGGAATGTTGGCTGTTTTCTGTGAATGAAAACAATCATGCCTTACATTTTAGGAATTCTTTCTTCACCATTGCATTTCAGTTTGCAGAGTTGTTATCAAGCATTGTTTAAACTGTCTACATTTCTTATTTTTCATGTTTTCCTTCATTTTAAAAATTCCTTATTCTGATTCAAATTTTATTTTGCTGGAGTGCATTCTGGAGTACATTTAGTGGGTGGTGGAGTTTCTGAATTCTTACCTGTCCAGAAAAGAATTTTAAGATGGATTTAAAAATCAATGATTACAGTTCCCACTGAAAGAGCTATATTTTTGAGAAAGCAACACCAGCGCAACATCAGGACTCTAAGATGAAAATTGTCCTTGTTCTCATCGCTCAATCAAATGTTTTTGTCTGCACACTTCTTATTGGAAAATATATTCCATCAGCCTATCTGCAGAAATACTACAGACTGATTTTCTACAATATCACTTAATATCATACTTTGAGTTTTCCTGTGTCCTTTTCCCCCTTGCTTATCTTTCTCTCTCTTTTCTTGTTTCAAAAAAAAAAACACAAAACTATTTGTTTATTTATTTGGCTGTGCTGGGTCTTAGTTCGGCACCCAGGATCTTCCATTTTCATTGTGACCTCCAGGATCTTTTTAGTTGTGACATGCGGGATCTTGAGGTGTGGCATGTGACCACTTAGTTGTGACATGTGGGATCCAGTTCCCTGCCCAAGGATTGAACCTGGGCCCCCCGCATTGGGAGCACAGAATCTTAGCCACTGGGTCACCAAAGGAAGCCCCTCTCCTTCTCCTTTTTAACTCTTAGACCTCCTTAATATAATTAATATTATCTAGAATGGAAATTTCCACATCTTTCTTCTGTTTCTCTTACTATGAATATATGTGTGTGTTTGTTAGTTGCTCAGTCATGTCCAACTCTTTGTGACTCCATGGACTGTAGCCCACCAGGCTCCTCTGTCTATGGAATTTTCCAGGCAAGAATACTGGAGTGGGTTGCCATTTCCTCCTCCAGGGGATCTTCCCGACCAAGGGTCTCCTGCATCGCAAACTGTTCTTTACCATCTGAGCCAGCAGGAAAGCATGAATAGATACAAAACATTTTAAAGATCATATATGGTATTATCCTCTAAATTTGCACGCTGGTTGGGCTGGATGATTCTGGGAAGACAGCTGTCTTCCCTCAGAACACAGGGTGCCCAACACTCAGTTGAAAAAAGCATTGAGGGGTCATTTATCCCAGCGCATTCTCCTGAGAGCATTGTCCTCTGCAGGTGGTGGGCGGGTGGAAGGGCACTGCTCGGAGCTGTTTCCCATGTCTGCTCTCTGCCGTACAGCCGGGAGCACCAAGTACTTTGGCACGGCCAAAGCCCGCTATGACTTCTGCGCCCGGGACCGATCAGAGCTGTCCCTCAAAGAGGGCGACATTATCAAGATCCTTAACAAGAAGGGGCAGCAGGGCTGGTGGCGAGGGGAGATCTACGGCCGGGTGAGTTGGGGCGGGGCTCGGCAGTTATAGTGGAGCTGTCCTGGATGGTGGACTGGGGAGGGTGGGCAAGGGGGGTGTCCCTGGTTGGAAAGGAGGAAGGGAGAGAGATTTCATGTATGCATCTTGCATTTATTTATTGAGCACCTACTATGTGCCATTCTGCTGGGTGCCGAGGAGGCACAAAAGAGCACAGCGCCATCACTGCCCTACGAAACTCATAGTTTAGTGGGAAGTGTGGAACTGTGAACACACCCTCGTAAGAGCGAGCCGTCAAGATTGAGATGGGGAACCCCTGACTCACCCTGGATGAGGTCAGGACACCTGAGAGGCAAGCTGATCACTGAGGGATGAGTAAAGTTAGCCAGGTAAAAAGTCACAGTCGGGGGCGGGGAGGGGACCAGTGTGTTTTGCAAACAAACATCATGTGCAAAGGCCCTGGGGCGAGAGAGTGAATGGCATGTTTGGGGGAACCTGAAGGGAGGAATTTGTCTTATTCACGTCAGAGTCACCAGTGCCTAGAACAGTGACTGTCACGTAGTTGCTCAGTATTTATTGAATGCATGCAGAGGCAGACCAGCTGCTTTTGCCTTCTGCATTCTTTGCCTGAATTTGGACTTTCAGGAGGGAACTCAAATTTTCTCAGAAAGCTTTGCTTCTCTTTGCTTCTTATTTTCGCCTCACAAAGGCGGAGAGTCTTCTTTATTTCACCTGCTGATGAATTTCTAGTCTCCAGCCTATTGCCTTGCTTGTATCAGTTTCTCAAAAAATACTTGTTGAATGAAGATAAGGACAGAGGTTAGGAGCTTAAATTCTACCAGAGGGAAACATGAAAAGTGACCTCTGGATAATTGCTTAGGAGAACAGTTTTAGGAGCCATAGAAGGTAAATTTATTGTGCGATGGAGGACAAACAGAGTGTGAGGGAGCTGTCTGGGGTATTTAGGAAGGTCTGGGCTATGAAAAATTCATCCACCCATCCACCCATCCATCCATCCATTGTTCTATCCATCCATTCATCCATCCACCCACCCATCCATCCATCCATTGTTCTATCCATCCATCATTTTGTCCATCCATACATTGTTCACCCATCCATCCATCATCCATCCATCTATCTTTTCAACAAATATTTTTTACGTATTTACTGTGTTCCAGGAACTATTCTAGGTTTTTGGAACTCAGTGATGAATAAGACAGACAAAAATCCCTGCCCTGTTGTAGTGAAGGGAGGGGGAACAGAGAAAAGTCCATAAATAAATAACATGTATAATCAATTAGATGGTGAAAAGTGTTACGGAAAAGTAGTAAGTGGAGGTGAGGAGTGTCGGGGTGGGTGAGGTTTGCAGTGCTTAAATAGGATGGTTAGAAGTCCTTATGGGTAAGGTGACATGCTTAAATAGGATGGTTAGAAGTCCTTATGGGTAAGGTGACGCATGAGTGAAGGACAGGAGGGTGGGGGTCGGCTGAGGGTGTATCCGGGGAGGTACTTTCTGGGGTAGAAGGTGTGGCAGGGGCAAAGGCCCCGAGGTAGGAGGAAACCTGGCTGTTCCTGTCAAGGAGCAGCGGGAGAATGTGCAGAGAGGCCACCCTGACTGCTTCCCCGTCTCTTTCCAGGTTGGCTGGTTCCCCTCCAACTATGTGGAAGAGGACTATTCTGAGTACTGCTGAGCCTTGGCACATTGGCAGAGAGACAAGAGATTCCAGGCTCCAAGCCCAGGATGAACAGGCAGTGGGGCCAGGAGCTGGGACAGATCCTGGTGGGCTGAGAGTCCGCGGACTGTGGAGGGCTAGCGTCCAGCTGGCAGGGCTCCAGGGATGATGCCCTGCCATGGTTAATTTATAACACATGCATTTCCTCTTGGGTCCCCTTGAGAAAGTGGGGCTCCAGGCAACTACTTCCAATAAAATGATGAATGGATGGACTGTCAGACCTGCAAGGGGAATGGTGGGAGAGGGAGTTGGGACAGGCACAAGCCCCCATGCCTGCTTTCCAGCTCTGTCACCTTTCTCTATCATCTAAAATAAGCCCTCTAGGACTTAGAGAATGAACTTCTGGTTGCCGGTGGTGTCGGGTGGTGGGGGGAGGATGGGAGGGAGGGATAGTTAGGGAGTTTGGGATGGATATTACACACTGCTGTATTTAAAATGGATAACCAATAGGGACCTGCTGTGTGTAGCACATGGAACTCCACTGCTCGAGGTTGGGTGGCAGCCTGGATGGGAGGGGAGTTTGGGGGAGAATGGACATGGGTATATATATGGCTGGGTCCCTTCACTATTCACTTGAAACTATCACAACATTGTTTGTTAATTGGCTAGACCTAAATAGAAATTAAAAAAGTTTAGAGTATAAAAACAAATAAGGCCTGAAATATGGAAATGGGACTCCTATGTGGCAGGAAAGAATTTTACACTCACAGATTGTTGCTGTTCGGCCACTAAGCTGTGTCTGATTCTTTGCAGCCCCATGGACTGCAGCACGCCAGGCTTCCCTGTCTTTCACCATCTCGTGGAGTTTGCTCAAATTCATATCCATCGAGTCGGTGATGCTACCCAACCATCTCATGCTCTGTTGTCCCCTTCTTCTCCTGTCCTCAATCTTTACAGCATCAGGGGCTTTTCCAATGAGTCAGATCTTCGTTACAGAAGGCCAAAGTGTTGGAGCTTCAGCTTCAGTATCAGTCCTTCCAATGAATATTCAGGGTTGATTTCCTTTAGGACTGACTGGTTTGATCTTGTTGCTATCCAGAGTCCAAGACTCTTGCTCAAGGATCTTCTCAAGCACCGTAATTTGAAAGCAAAAATTCCTCGACGCTCAGCCTTCTTTATGGTCCAGCTCTCACATGTGTACATGACTACTGGAAAAACCGTAGCTTTGGCTATGTGGACCTTTGTCGGCAAAGGTTGTTTACAATGTTATGTTAGTTTCTACTGTACAGCAACGTGAGTCAGCTATGTGTATGCATGTGTCCCCTCTTTTTTGGATTTCCTTCCCATTTAAGTCACCACAGAGCACTGTGTAGAGTTCCAGCTGCTGTACAGAAGATTCTCATTATTTACCTATTTTACACACAGTATTGATAGCGTGTATATGTGAGTCCTAACCTCCCAGTTCATCCCACCCTCCCTCCTTTCCCCCTTGGTGTCCATTCGTTTCTTCTCGGCATCGGTATCTTTGTTTCTGTTTTGTGAGTATGATCATCTATACCATTTTTCTGGATCCCACATACATGTGTTAATATACAATATTTGTTTTCCTCTGTCTGACTTCACTCTGTATGACAGGCTCCAGGTCCATCCATGTCAAAAATATGGGACGCTTGACAAATTTGCTGTCATCCTTGCACAGGTGCTGTTCCAGTTTTAATATTTGTGCTGCTGATGTGAGCACCAGAATCTTTCCTTAGGCTTTTGAAACCCCGGAAATCACATCTTTGGTAGATTTCCTGAAGAAATAACTCTTAGGAGAAAAAAAATCTGTCACCTTGGGCTGAGTGTTGCTACTGTAACAAATGATTTCTCATCTCAACGTCGCATAATTCTTTCATGCACTGGCTTCAACTCTGCTGAAGAAGAAGCTTCTGGAAGGAGAAGGCACTGCAGCCTTGGGACGTGCCAGGCTTGTGGCAGGAGTAACAGAGAAATGACTGGACCACTCGGCGGTTTTCTCGTATTCTTGGGAATGAAAAGAAGACATCTCATTGGCCAGAGCAACATCAGTTGGCAAAGGTTTACTCCTCAACCAGGGAGAAGCAGTGAATACACGGAATAAAATCAGAACCTGCCAGAAGCCCTTTCTATCGTTCCTTCATTAATTCATTGACTTATTCACTCACTTGTGTGATAAGAAGGAATCTGTGATGCTGACTGTATTTGAAGATGGGTTCTTTAAAGAGCTAATTAAGTTAAAGTGACGTCATTAGGGTGGACCCTAAGTCAATGGGGCTAGTGTCCTTCTAAGGATTGGGATGCACCATCAACACCATCAACAGATGAATGGCTAAAGACGTGTACACACACACACACACACACACACTGGAATACTACTCAACCATAATACAAATGGAATCTTGTCATCTACAGCCACATGGATGGACCTAAAGATTACCATACTAAGCAAAGTGAATCAGAAAAAATAAAATACTGTATAATATCACTTATCCATGGAAACTAAAAAAAAAAGCCCCACAATTATTTATTTAGAAAATAGAAACAGACTCATAGATTTAAAAAACCTGTGGTTACCAAAGGGCAAAGAGGGATGAGAGAGATAAATCAGGTGTATGAGATTAACATCTACAGACTGTATAAAATAGGCAAACAATAAGGACCTACTCTATAGTATAGGGAACTATGCTCAATATCTTGTAACAATCTATATGGGAAGAAATCCGAAAAAAAGTATGTATAACTGAATCACTTTGCTGTACCCCTGGAACTAACACAATACTGTAAATCAGCTATACTTCAATTTGAAAAAAAGAAAAATGGGGTGGGTCTAGGGGAAAGAGAAATGAATGTGAGCCTTGTAGGTTCTGAAAATTACCAGGAGTTTACTGTGCTCAGAGAGGGAGGGAGAGTAAGGGGCTGGAGAAGTGGTTGGAGCCGCCTTGTTACACCCCCCACGAGGGACCAGGCAGACAGCTGCTGAAGGCGGCCACTTCTTACCGGCTGGCGGAGGTGAGGGGCGGCCTCAGGTGCGCCCTGGCGTGGCCTGTAGAGTTGGGTTCCCGGGAACAGCTGTCACCGAAATGTATTGGCATAGAGAGGTTCAGAGGAGCACAGGGCAAGGGGTCCAGAGGTTAAGAATCTGCCTGCCAATGCAAGGGACAAGGTTCAATCCCTGTTCTGCGAGAATCCCAACTATCGGGGAGCAAGTAAGCCCCTGTGCCGCAGCTCCTGAAGCCAGCGCTCTGGAGCGCATGATCCGCAACGAGAGAAGCCCCTGCAGTGAGAAGCCCACGCGCCGCAACAAAGAGCAGCCCTGCTCGCCGCAGCTAGAGAAAGTCCGTGCGCAGCAACAAAGACCCAGCGCGACCAATGAACGAACAAGTAGAACACAGGGCAGCCCCACGTTGCCCTAACCAGGAACTTCCCTGGCTCTGGCTGTCAGTTACATCAGCTGCCTGTGTTCTTGCCTGGAGAATCCCAGGGATGGGGGAGCCTGGTGGGCTCTGGCGTCTATGGGGTTGCACAGAGTCTGACGCTACTGAAACGACTTAGCAGCAGCAGCAGCAGCAGCCTGGGGATGCACGCACACAAACACACTGTATTAGTTTGCCACAACTGAGTACCGCAAACTGAATGGCCTAATTGTTGCCATTGTCGCTCGGTCGCCAAGTCATGTCTGACTGTTTGCAACCCCATGGACTACAGCACTCCAGGCTTCCCTGTCCCTCACCATCTCCCAGAGTTTGCCCAAGTTCATGTCCATCGAGTCAGTGATGCCATCCAACCATCTCATCCTCTGCCATCCCCTTCTCCTCCTGCCTTCAATTTTTCCCAGCATCAGCGTCTTTTCTAATGAATCGACTCTTTGCATCAGGTGCCCAAAGTATTGGAGCTCCAGCTTCAGCATCAGTCCTTCCAATGAATATTCAGTCCTGATCTTCTTTAGAATGGACTGGTTGGATCTTCTTGCAGTCCAAGGGACTCTCAAGAGTCTTCTCCAACACCACAGTTCAAAAGCATCTTTGGTGCTCAGCCTTCTTTATGGTCCAACTCTCACATCTGTACATGACTACTGGAAAAACTATAGCCTTGACTGTATGGACCTTTGTCAGCAAACTGATGTTTTTGCTTTCGAACACACTGTCTAGGTTTGTCATTGCTTTCCTGCCATGAATGGCTTAATTAAACCAAACAAACTGATTGTCTCACAGTTCTGGCGAGCAGAAGTTCAAGATCAAGGTGTCAGTGGGGGGCTGTTCTCCCTCTGAAGATGGTGGAGAGAAATCTGTTTCAGGCATCTCTCTCTCACACCTCTTGGGAGCTTGCCTTGTGGGAGCACAACTCCAGAGTTCACACAGCATCCTACTTGTGCGCATGTGTCCAACCTCTCCCTCCTGGGGACTTCCTCATGGTCCAGCTGTTAGGACTCCGTGCGTTCATTGCCAAGGACCAGAGCTTGATACTCAGTTTGGACAGTAAGATTCTCCAAGCCATGAGGCGAAAACAAAACAAACAAACAAAAAAAACAAAGACATTTCTCCTTTCTATAAGGACACTGGCTTCCCAATGGCTCAGTTGGTAAAGAATCCACCTGCAATGCAAGAAACATGGGTTCTATTCCTGGGTCTGGAAGAGACCCTGGAGAAGGAAATGGCAATCCACTCCAGTATTCTTGCCTGGGAAATCCCATGGACAGAGGACCCTGCCCTCCTACAGGCGGGCTACAGTCCATGGGGTCACAAAAGAGTCAGGCAAGACTTAGCAACTAAACCACCATAAGGACACCAATCTAACTGGATTAAGGGCCCCCTTACTCCAGTGTGGCCTCAAATTAACTCATCATATCTGCCAAGATCCTATTTCTCGATAAGGTCACATTCTGAGGTCCTGGGTGTTAGGTCTCTATTTGTGTGTGGGGGGTCAATGCAATTTAACCCATAACATACGTGATGGATATAAAGGCCCTTGTGATGAAACAGACACATAACAGGCCAAGCAGGTGCACTGACTGTCAGGAAGAAACACAGCCCCCCAAATACACAGACAGGCAAATACAGCAAATAGACTGGAAAGCAGGCGTGCAGGTGGACACAGAAGGACTCTGCCCACGTCTGATGGCAAGCTGACATCTCTAGGGATGCACACAGATTTCCTCCCCTCATTCATTACTCCAGGCCGACAGATCCCAGACCCCAGACACTCCCCTCCCTGAATACCGAAACTGACTGAAATAAGAGTAGAAACGCCTACACAGAGGTGCAGAAATACTGACATCCGCTTTCAACTGGCAATTCAGAGGTGCACCTGTCAAACTGATTTATAAAGATAGGTACGGAGACATGTGTCTACTCAGCCAGGTGCAGAATCACACCCTCAAGCACACACCATATGGTACCCGAAACAAGCAGACAGCTTGACAGATACAACATCCTCAAACAATACACCCTGCCCTGGGATCTTACTCAGATGAAGACATCCACAGGTGAAATTGGTGGACAGACTTCAAACACAATCAGACGTATATCCATTGGATCAAACAAGTGCATTTATAAACATCAGAAGATGGCCAACAAGCACATGAAAAGATGTTCGCCACCACTAATTATTCAGTCCAGTTCACTCGCTCAGTCGTGTCCGACTCTTTGCGACCCCATGAATCGCAGCACGCCAGGCCTCCCTGTCCATCACCAACTCCCGGAGTTCACTCAGACTCACGTCCACTGAGTTGGTGATGCCATCCAGCCATGTCATCCTCTGTCGTCCCCTTTTCCTCCTGCCCCCAATCCCTCCCAGCATCAGGGTTTTTTCCAATGAGTCAACTCTTCACATGAGGTGGCCAAAGTATTGGAGTTTCAGCTTCAGCATCAGTCCTTCCAATGAACACCCAGGGCTGATATCCTTTAGGATGGACTGGTTGGATCTCCTTGCAGTCCAAGGGACTCTCAAGAGTCTTCTCCAATACTACAGTTCAAATGCATCAATTCTTCGGCACTCAGCTTTCTTCACAGTCCAACTCTCGCATCCATACATGACCAGTGGAAAAACCATAGCCTTGACTAGACGGACCTTCGTTGGCACTAATTATTAGAGAAATGCAAATCAAAACTACAATGAGGCACACGTCACACTGATCAGAATGCACGTGTGCTAAGTAGCTTCAATCGGGTCCAACTCTTTGCAACCTTATGGACTGTAGCCCTCCAGGCTCCTCTGTCCATGGGATTTCCCAGGCAAGAATACCGGAGTGGGGTGCCATTTCCTTCTCCAGGGCTCTTCCTGATCAGATCCAAGGATCCAGCCTTTGTCTCTTGTCTCCTGCAGCGGCAGGTGGGTTCTTTACCACTAGCGCCACTTGGGAAACCCAAAGCCATCCGGTCAGAATGGCCATCATTCAAAGGGAAAAACAAAACCAAACCTGTAAATCTCTCTCTCTCTCTCTCTCTCTCTCACACACACACACACACACACACACACACACACACACACACACACACACACACACACGCGCGCGCGCTCGCAGATAGCCCCAAATTAAGCCACGCCTGCCCTCTGGTGGATATTGGGAATAGTGCACCCACCTCCTTGGCAGATAACTTGGCTTGGGGAAGTGGAGAGCAGGGTGTGTGTTTGTGTGGGTGTGCGTGTGCATGTGATTGTTCACAAGCCTGCTTATATGAGCCCAGGTTTGAACAACAGAAAGAGCCCTTGATACTTTTGGCCCTGCAGCATCATTACCCTGCCCAGAGGTACCCCCAATCCCACCCTCGATTCATTCACCCAAAAGTAAAGGGACGGGATCCATAGAGGTCTCATGTCAGAGTCATTGGATACAAACACTCACAGCTTCATGTGACCAGGTTGGGGCAAGAGGGAGAAACACAGAGTTGGAGGAGCCAAGAGGAATGAGTTTCCTGGAAGGAGAGATTGGATCTAGGCCTTTGGAGCATAAGCGTGTGTTTAAGGGCTTCCCAAGTGGCTCAGATGGTAAAGCATCTGCCTGCAATGCAGAAGACCCGGGTATGATCCCAGGGTGGGGAAGATCCCCAGGAGAAGGAAATGGCAACCCACTCCAGTATTCTTGCCTGGAGAATCCCATGGACAGAGAAGACTGGCAGGCTACAGTCCATGGGGTTGCAAAGAGTTGGATACAACTGAGCCACTAACTCTTACTAATTATACTCTTGAAAAGACCCCTGCTGTATGTACAGTGGGCTCTGCCCAGAACTTTTTACTGTGACACAAAGGCTCTTCCTAATTCTTTAATCCCTTCCAGGGCTCAGCTTGTGCTGTTGAGTTAGTACCCTGTATCTCTTGGAAGAGAAATATTAAATCCAAAGAAATGACTCTCTAATAGTGGAATGCCAATAAAGTCAGGCACAGGGCATTTTCTTCTTTCTTTTTGAACCTAGTTTATTGAGGTATCATTGACATATTAATATAAAAATTGTACACATTGAGTGTATACACAGCAATGAGTTTGGGGATACCTATCTACGCTGGTATTTCCCTGGTGGCTCAGACGGTAAAGTGTTTATCTACAATGTGGGAGACCTGGGTTCGATCCCTGGGTTGGGAAGTTCCCCGGAGAAGGAAATGGCAACCCTCTCCAGTACTCTTGCCTAGAAAATCCCATGGATGGAGAAGCCTAGTGTCCATGGGGTCGCAAAGAGTCGGACAGACTGAACAACTTCACTTTCTTTCACTTTCACTTTCTATCCAAACTGGTAGCTCAGATGGTAAAGAATCTGCCTGTAATGCAGGAGACCTGAGTTTGATCCCTGGGTAGGGAAGATGCCCTCGAGAAGTAAATGACAACCCACTCCAGTATTTTTGTCTGGAAAATCCCATGGACAGAGGAGCCTGGCGGGCTACAGTCCATGGGGGTCGCAAGGGGTCAGACCCCTACTGAGTGACTAACACACTCTTTCATCCTCCTACAAAAGCATCACCACTGTCTAGGCCATAAACATCTTCATCACCTCCCAAAATTGACTTCTGCGGTAGATTTCCACGTTGGGTTCCTATCACATTTCATGGGGACTGTTGACTTGATGAAAGCCTGTCCTTGGAGACTCAGGACAACGTTTGAGAGGAAACAGGAACGGCTTGGGTTCGGTGAAATGTTTTTGCACTGGGTTCCCGCTTCACCGATTTGAAGCTGTGTGCTGCCCTCTAGTGGCCATGGCGGATTCTAAACTTTCTACTTCTGTGACCAGGCTGGAGGGCGGGGTCTACATCAGGCTTACAAGTTTGAGCTTTGGGACTTACCTGGTGGGTACATGCTTCCTTGCGGGCACAGACGGCAAAGAATCTGCCTGCAATGCGGGAGATCCGAGTTCGATCCCTGGGTTGGGAAGATCCCCTGGAGAAGGGAATGGCAACCCACTCCAGTATTCTTGCCTGGAGAATTCCATGGACAGAGGAGCCTGGCAGGCTACAGTCCATGGGGTCACAAAGAGTCGGACACGACTGAGGCACTAACACACAGTGCATAGGAATCTTCTAGCCACTGCAAGGGACACAGTTTCGATCCTAGTCCAGGAAAATCCCACATGCTGTGGAGCAACTAAGCCTGGAAGCTACAACTACTGAACCTGCACGTAGCAACTCCTGAAGCCGGCACGCTGGGGTCCCTGAACTGCAGTAAGAGAAGCCACTGCAATGAGAAGCCCAACCATCACAACTAGAGAGTAGACCCTGCTCACCACAAGAGTGCGCCCACAGCAATGCAGAGCCGGTGGAGCACGTTAAAAAAAAAAAAAAAAAAAAAGACCCAGCTCAGCCAAAAGAAGTTGTAAAAAAGTTTGAGTTTTAAGCAGCAGGAGGATGGAGCCATGGGGTAAGGGGGTTTATTCAGTGGATGCTGGCATGGCACTTTACACTTGTCGCAGTTTATTTCAAGTCATTAGTATCATCATGTTCATTGACTTTTGTAAAGGTCTCCCCAACTTCCTACCCATTCTGCAAAAGCACAATCAATATCATATAATTCAGGCACCAAACTGAATCCTTAGGATGACCCATAGGACCTTATGTAATTTGCATTATTCTTCTTGTTCTGGCCACACTGACCTATGTAAACAGGAA
The DNA here is from genome assembly GCF_016772045.2 of Ovis aries. Lineage (NCBI taxonomy): Eukaryota > Metazoa > Chordata > Mammalia > Artiodactyla > Bovidae > Ovis > Ovis aries. The sequence continues at coordinate 15,397,779 of NC_056058.1, read as the reverse complement.
GGGGCAGGAGATAAGGCTGAGTAAAGATGTGACCTCAGTTTGAGTTTATTTGGAAAATATCTTCATGGAGGAAAAGGAGGTAGAGTAGCAGGGTAGAGAGTGTCTTGATGGTGGTGGGTGGTTATTATTGATCAGACAGCAGGGAAGTCATCTCTTACTTTTGAACTGAGACTCCAAATGAATGGAGAGAGTGCACCGTGGAAAAGCGAGGAGGAAAAATGTGTGTTTTAAACAGAGGAAATGAAAAGTGAAAAGGCTCTGAGGAGACTGTTGAGTCAGTACCCTGTATTTCCTGGAAGAGAAAGGCGTTTAGCCAAAGGAATGACTCTCTAACAGTGGAATTTCAGGCAAGGAAGTCAGATGTCAGACAGAGCTGCTTCTTCTTCTTCTTCTTCTTCTTTTTTTTAAACCCACTTTATGGAGGTATGAAGAATGAGTTTGGTGAAATCAAGAACTAGTAATAAGGCCAGAGTGGCTGAAATAGAGAAAAGAGAGAAGTAAGATGTTGGCAGAGACAAACCATGATGGAAACGGGATTTTTTTCTAACCCTGATGGGAAGCTGATGTTTCTATATATACTTGTGTTCTGCACAAAAGTGCTTTGTTGAGGGGACAAGGGGAGATCAAAACTCATCCTGAGTTAAGCTACAAGTTTGAAGATTTGTAAAAAGTTATAATATTTTATTGTGGTAAATATACATAATATATTGGATCCAAGTTTGGTTGGGTAACAGATTGTGGTGGTTGTTGTTCGGTCGCTAAGTTGGGTCTGACTCTTTGCCGCTCCATGGACTGCATCATCCCAGGCTTTCCTGTCCTTCACTATCCCCCAGAGTTTTCTCAGACTCATGTCCTTTGAGTCGGTGATGCCATCCAACCTTCTCATTTTCTATTGCCCCCTTCTCCTTTTGCCTTCAGTCTTTCCCAGCACCAGGGTTTGATGCTGAAGCTGTAATACTTTGGCCACTCAATGTGAAGAGCTGATCTGTTAATTATGTAACAGATAGATATAGCATATTTTGCATATCCACTCATCTGTTGACAGATATTTGGGCTGTTTCCACCTTTTGGCTTTTGGGAATAGTGCTTGTATGAGTGTTTTTTACATTTAAGTGGATGAAGAGGGAATTCCCTGGCAGTCCAGCAGTTAGTACTCAGCACTTTCACTGCAGGAGGATGGAGTCGATGCCTGAGACGGGAACTAAGATCCCACAAGTCGCATGGTTCAGCCATAAAGTTAAAAAGTGGTTGAAGAAAATCAAAACGAGCAATATTTCATGACATGTGAAAATCTCTGCCCATGGGATTTCCCAGGCAAAAATACTAGAATGGGTTGCCATTTCCTTCTCCAGGGGATCTTCCCGACCCAGGGATTGAACCTGTAACTCCTACATTGCAGGCAGATTCTTTACCAACTGGGCCACTCAGTTCAGTTCAGTTCAGACGCTCAGTCGTGTCCGACTTTTTGCAACCCCATGAATCGCAGCACGCCAGGCCTCCCTGTCCATCACCGTCTCCTGGAGTTCACTCAGACTCACGTCCATCGAGTCAGTGATGCCATCCAGCCATCTCAAACTCTGTTGTCCCCTTCTCCTCCTGCCCCCAATCCCTCCCAGCATCAGGGTCTTTTCCAGTAAGTCAACTAACTCTTCACATGAGGTGGCCAAAGTATTGGAGTTTCAGCTTTAGCATCATTCCCTTCAAAGAAATCCCAGGGTTGATCTCCTTCAGAATGGACTGGTTGGATCTCGGTGCAGTCCAAGGGACTCTCAAGAGTCTTCTCCAACACCACAGTTCAAAAGCATCAATTCTTCGGCACTCAGCTTTCTTGACAGTCCAACTCTCACATCCATACATGACCACTGGAAAAACCATAGCCTTGACTAGACGGACCTTTGTTGGCAAAGTAATATCTCTGCTTTTCAATATGCTATCTAGGTTGGTCAGAACTTTTCTTCCAAGGAGTGAGCGTCTTTTAATTTCATGGCTGCAGTCACCATCTGCAGTGATTTTCAAGCCCCCCAAAATAAAGTCTGACACTGTTTCTACTGTTTCCTCATCTATTTCCCATGAAGTGATGGGACCAGATGCCATGATCTTCGTTTTCTGAATGTTGAGCTTTAAGCCAACTTTTCCACTCTCCTCTTTCACTTTCATCAAGAGGCTTTTTAGTTCCTCTTCACTTTCTGCCATAAGGGTGGTGTCATCTGCATATCAGAGGTTATTGATATTTCTCCCAGCAATCTTGATTCCAGCCTGTGCTTCTTCCAGCCCAGTGTTTCTCATGATGTACTCTGCATAGAAGTTAAATAAGCGGGGTGACAATATACAGCCTTGACATACTCCTTTTCCTATTTGGAACCAGTCTGTTGTTCCATGTCCAGTTCTAACTGTTGCTTCCTGACCTGCATATAGGTTTCTCAAGAGGCAGGTCAGGTGGTCTGTATTCCCATCTCTTTCAGAATTTTCCACAGTTTATTGTGATCCGCACAGTCAAAGGCTTTGGCATAGTCAATAAAGCAGAAATAGATGTTTTTCTGGAACTCTCTTGCTTTTTCCATGATCCAGTGGATGCTGGCAATTTGATCTCTGGTTCCTCTGCCTTTTCTAAAACCAGCTTGAACATCTGGAAGTTCGGGGTTCACGTATTGCTGAAGCCTGGCTTGGAGAATTTTGAGCATTACTTTACTAGCATGTGAGATGAGTGCAATTGTGCGGTAGTTTGAGCATTCTTTGGCATTGCCTTTCTTTGGGATTGGAATGAAGACTGACCTTTTCCAATCCTGTGGCCACTGCTGAGTTTTCCAAATTTGCTGGCATATTGAGTGCAGCACTTTCACAGCATCATCTTTCAGGATTTGAAATAGCTCAGCTGGAATTCCATCACCTCCACTAGCTTTGTTTGTAGTGTTGTTTTCTAAGGCCCACTTGACTTCACATTCCAGGATGTCTGGCTCTGGGTGAGTGATCACACTAGGGAAGCCTGATAATATATATGTGCATGGATGTAGATGTATGTAGCGTATTGTAATAGTGATAATACAGCTGATGCATGTTTGCTGTGTATTTTGTTACTTTAAGTGCTTTGGCTAAGTGCTATGTTACTTCATTTAGTCCCTATGATTACTATTTGAAGTAGACATGTGTATTTTTTTAAATTAATTTTTAATTGGAGTATAGTTGATTTATAATGTTTCAGGCATACAACAAAGTGATTCAGTTATTGCTCCATCTATCTCTACATCATAATCATTTTCAGATTGTTTTCCTTTATAGATTATTACAAGCTATTGAATATAGTTTCCCGTGCTCTTCAGTTAAGACCTTTCCTTATTTTATAGACAGTAGTGTGTATCTGTTAAACTCTGAATTTTTCCCCTCCCTCTTCCCCTTTGGTAACCACTAGTTTGTTTTCTATGTCTGTGAGTCTATTTCTGTTATGTAAATACGATCATTTGTATCATGTTTTAGATTGCGCATATGGTATTTGCCTTTGTCTGATTTACTTCACTTAGTATGAGAATCTCTAGGCCCGTGTATGTTGCTGTAAATGACAGGATTTCCTTCTTTTTCATGGCGAAGTAGTATTCCATTGTATATATAGGCCACATCTTCTTTACCCACTCGTCCGTCAACGGACGTTTAGGTTCCTTCCAGAAGTAGACATATTTTTCAGTAGATGAGAACACTGAGGATCAAAGAAGGTGTCACATTTTAAGGTCACACGCTAAGCGGTTGGAGCTGGAATGTGAGTGAAATGTGTCACCGTCCCTGAACAAAACATGTTTGTTAAAGTTTTCAACTCCAGGTCCTCAGAATGTGAGTGTTCTCGGAGATGGCAGTCTTCACAGAGGTGAGGAAGTTAAAGGAGGTCATTAGGGCGGGCTCTGACCCGCAAGGACTGTGTCCTCAAGAGAAGAGGAAGTCAGAACACGGATACCTGAGTAGAGGGACGACTCTGTGAGGACAGAGGGAGAAGACGGCTGTCTACAAAACGAGGAGAGAGGCCGCAGGGAGACCCAGCCCTGCTGACACCTTGACTGTGGGCAACCGGCCTCCAGACCACGCGAGGACGTCTATCTGTTGCTTAGGCCACCTACATGTGTGCGGTGTGTGTGTGAGCTCACACGAGTACTCAGTTGCGTCTGACTCTTCTGCAACTCCATGTAGCCCGTCAGGCTCCTCCGTCCATGGGATTCTCCAGGCAAGAACACTGGAGTGGGTTGTCATTTCCTCCTCCTGGGGATCTTCCTGACCCGGGGATGAAACCCACATCTCTGTGTCACCTCTTTGGCAGGCTGTTTCTTTGCCTCTAGCACCACCTGTAGGACTTTGTTATGGAAAGCCCCAGCAAAGGAATGCGCTGATGCTAGTTCTATCTGCCAGGGTATTCTAAGCTCATGGACAGAATTATCCCTTGTTTGGGCTGTCTTGTTCTTTCTTGGCCATGCTGCGTGGGATCTCGTTTCTTGACCAGGGACTGAACCTTTGCCCCCTGTGTTGGAAGCACAGAGTCTTAACCACTGGACCTCCAGGGAAGTCCTCAAGGGTTGTCTCTTTCTGATGTTCCATTCCTTCCAGAATCTTTGACAGTTGCAGAGGCTCAGACCTGGAGGCCCACCTTCCTCTTACGCTGTTGGAGAATTGCTTCTTCAAATTCTGGCCCCTAATTACCCTGTGTTTGGGGAGCAAATATGAAGACTTCTTATTTTTCTCTCACAGCTCTGTCTGTCCACATCCTCTTCTGTTGATACTTTTGGTTCCGTCCAAACGAGGTCTACTTACAGTTCCTCTAGCCTTGAGATGGAATAATCACTAGAAAACCATTCGGAGAACTAAGTTTCTGCAGTTATTTTGCAGAGGGACAGTAGGTGTGCAGCAAAGCCTGCAAACACCAGCAATGCACTCAGAGAGGAATGTTCCATTAGATCACATGAGATTAAAACATGTTCACTGTGTAGGCTCACGGCTGTAACCATGTTGTTACTGTGGATGAAGAAGGACTTCCAAGGAACATTTCTTATCTGTCTGGGTGCAGTTAGGAAACACACGCTGTATTAGTGTTTGTGGTTTCATTTCAGTTTTAAAGGGAGTGTACATTTAGATTGCTTCTAAGCTTTCTGAGGTCTTTATAGTTGTGAAATAAGATCAGCTATCTATTTAAAAACGTATTTCTTTAGCTATGCCTGGCTGAAATTGGGGCATTGCAAGATCTCTGAACTATGCTGCAGCATGCCAGATCTTTAATCGCAACGTCAGGGATCTAATGACTTGACCAGGGATCAAATCCCCATCCCCTGCATTGAGAGCTCAGAGTCTTAGCCACTGGACTAAGGAAAGTCCAGGAAAGTCCCAAGATTAGCTATCTATTTAAACGAATGCTTCAGTGAAAAAGAGGACACAATTCGCTAGTGATCCTCTAAGCACATGTCTTCTGATCCCTTTATATAATATAAATATATAAATATAAATATCCATTTATATAATATAAACAATTTGGTCCCTTTATACATAGTATACAAAATCTAACAATTTGGTCTCTTCATGCGGCATGCACAATAAAATAATTTGACAGAATGCTGGGTACTCTTCATTTTGGAGTTAATCTTAGCAATTTTATCAAGAGAGTGATTTACATACAACAAACTGTTTGTTTTCACAGCGTAAGATTTGGTGCATTTGACAAACTCTGTTGCAATCAAGATAGAGAACATTCATGTCATTCCTCCTAAATTTTCTTCATCCTTCTGATCATCCTTCCCTCCCTCCACTCCGGGCCCTAGGCAATCCTGGACGATTGAATGTAATTTCATCTGGACTTCAACCTGTTCCTCTTTTTGTTGTTGTTGTTGTTTGTTTGTTTTTTAATGTGTTTTTTTTTTTTTTTTTTGCTGGCATTTGGATCTTAGTTCCCCAACCAGGGATCAAGCCCAAGCCCCTTGCCTTGGAAGCATGGAGTCTGAGCCACTGAACAACAAGGGAAGTCCCAGTACTTTCCTCTTGTTGATTTGCTTTGTATCTCACTGGATGGCTGTATGCCATGTTCTAAGAGTCATCCTAGGGAGTCATTGAACTGGGTATAGTTCTGAGGGATTGTCAGTAAATCACCCCTACTTGGCAGGGGTCTGAGGAGCCCAGGATAACTAGAAATCATTCAGAGAAAGCAGTGGCTCTGGCCTTTATCTCCTGTTTCCCTCTCAGGGTTCCTTTTCCTTTAGTCCAGGAGAAAGGCTACTGCTGCTCATCCCCAGATGCATCAAATCTCCGGTCATCTCTCTGGGGTCAGGGGAGGATCAGGACATTCACTAGTTCCCCTTTTTTCCTTCTTCTTTTGTTTCTTCATTTTCTAGGATACGGTGTCCCACAGAATCCCTTTCCAGGCCCTGTGATGCTCCCAGTCTTTGAAGGAAGCAGACTTGGTGGCTCAGACAGTAAAGAGTCTGCCTGTAATGCAGGAAGCCCAGGTTCTATCCCTGGGTCAGGAAGTTATCCTGAAGAAGGAAATGGCAGCCCACTCCAGTATTCTTGCCTGCAGAATTCCATGGACAGAGGAGCCTGGTGGGCTATAGTCCACTGGGTTGCAAAGAGTTAGACATGGTGGAGCAACTAACACTTCACTTTCATTCTTTCCAATAAGCATAGGTCATGCTGAATGTTGGGATTTGGGGAAGCACAGGAGAAATCCCTAATCTTGAAGTGGAGGGCAGGGAGGGTTTCCTGTAAGAGATGATATTTATATGGAAAATCTTCTTGGAGGAGATGATAAATACACTGGAAGGCTCCCTGGTGGAGGTGATAGTTACATGGGAAGTCCTTGGAAGAGGTGATATTTACACTGGAAAGCTCTGCTGCCCTCTCAAGAGGTGATATTTACATAGGAAACATACATAGGATATGGGACTCGTAAGTATCCATAACAGATCTCAGTTCTTAAGACAGTTCAGTTCAGTTCAGTTGCTTAGTCGTGTCTGACTGTGATCCCATGGACTGCAGCATGCCAGGCTTCGCTGTCCATCACCAATGCCCAGAGCCTACTCAAACTCAGTTCCATTGAGTTGGTGATGCCATCCAACCATCTCATCCTCTGTCGTCCCCTTCTCCTCTCGCCTTCAATCTTTCCCAACTCTTTTCCAATGAGTCCGTTGTTCACATCAGGTGGCCAAAGTATTGGAATTTCAGCTTCAGCATCAGTCCTTCCAATGAATATTCGGGACTGATTTCCTTTAGGATTGACTGGTTGGATTTCCTTGCCGTCCAAGGGACTCTCAAGAGTCTTCTCCAACACCACAGTTCAAAAGCATCAATTCTGCAGCACTCAGCTTTCTTTATAGTCCAACTTTCACACCCATACATGACTTCTAGAAAAAACATAGCTTTGACTAGATGGACCTTTGTTGGCAAAATAATGTCTCTGCTTTTTAATATGCTATCATAACTTTTCTTCCAAGGAGTAAGTCTTTTAATTTCATGGCTGCAGTCATCATCTTCAGTGATTTTGGAGCCCAGAAAAATAAAGTTTCTCACTGTTTCCATTGTTTCTGCATCTATTTGCCATGAATTGATGGAACCAGATGCCATGATCTTAGTTTTTCTGAATGTTGAGTTTTACGCCAACATTTTCACTCTCCTCCTTTACTTTCATCAAGAGGCTCTTTAGTTCTTCTTCACTTTCTGCCATAAGGGTGGTGTCATCTGCATATCTGAGGTTATTGATAATTTCCCTGGCAATCTTGATTCCAGCTTGTGATTCATCCAACCCAGCATTTCTCCTGATGTACTCTGCATATAAGTTAAATAAGCAGGGTGACAATACACAGCCTTGACATACTCCTTTCCCAATATGAACCAGTCTGTTGTTCCATGTCCAGTTCTAACTGTTATTTCTTGACCTGCATACAGATTTCTCAGGAGGCAGGTCAGGTGGTCTGGCATTCCCATCTCTTTAAGAATTTTCCACAGTTTGTTGTGATCCACACAAAGGCTTTGGCATAGTCAATAGAGCAGAAGCAGATGTTTTTCTGGAACTCTCTTGCTTTTTCAATGACCCAGTGGATGTTGGCAATTTGATCTCTGGTTCCTCTGCCTTTTCTAAATCCAGCTTGAACATCTGGAAGTTCACAGTTCACGTACGGTTGAAGCCTGGCTTGAAGAATTTTGAGCATTACTTTACTAGCATGTGAGATGAGTGCAATTGTGTGGTAGTTGAACATTCTTTGGCATTGCCTTTCTTTGGGATTGAAATGAAAACTGACCTTTTCCAGTCCTGTGGCCACTGCTGAGTTTTCCAAATGTGCTGGCATGTTGAGTGCAGCACTTTCACAACATCATCTTTTAAGATTTGAAATAGCTCAACTGGAATTCCATCACCTCCACTAGCTTTGTCCATAGTGATGCTTCCTAAGGCCCACTTGACTTTGCATTCCAGGATGTCTGGCTCAAGGTGAGTGATCACACCATAATGGTTATCTGGGTCATGAAGATCTTTTTTTGTAGAGTTCTTCTGTGTTTTCTTGCTGTCTTTTCTTAATATCTTCTGCTTTTTTTTTTAGGTCCATACCATTTCTGTCCTTTATTGAGGCCATGTTTGCATGAAATGTTCCCTTGGTATCTCTAATTTTCTTGCACAGATCTCTAGTCTTTCCCATCCTATTGTTTTCCTCTGTTTCTTTGCACTGATCACTGAGGAAGGCTTTCTTATCCCTCCTTGCTATTCTTTGGAACTCTGCATTCAAATGGGTATATCTTTCCTTTCTCCTTTGCCTTTAGCTTCTTTTCTTTTCTCAGCTATTTGTAAGGCCTCCTCAGACAACCATTTTGCCTTTTTACATTTCTTTTTCTTGGGGATGGTCTTGATCACTGCCTCCTGTACAATGTCACGAACCTCCGTCCATAGTTCTTCAGGCACTCTGTCTATCAGATCTAATCCTTTGAATATATTTGTCACTTCCCCTGTATAACCATAGGGAGTTGATTTAGGTCCTATCTGAATGGTCTAGTGATTTCCCATACTTTCTTCAACTTAAGTCTGAATTTGGCAATAAGGAGTTCATGATCTGAGCCACAGTCAGTTCCTGGTCTTGTATAGAGCTTCTCCATCTTTGGCTGAAAAGAATATAATCAATCTGATTTTGGTATTGACCATCTGGTGATGTCCATGTGTAGAGTCTTCTCTTGTGTTGTTGGAGACAGCTTAGTGTCTAATGGTGGAAGGGGGTTCTTAGGCTCCCCTGAAAGCTGACTCTGCCATGAGGGTTCTTATTTTGGGGTTGATTGATGGAGGGCATAGCAAAGGATGAGCGAGGGGAAGAGGGTTTGTGTGCAAACCCTCTAAGTTGTTTCTAATTCTTTGTGACCCCATGGACTGCAGGGCCAGGCTTCTCTGTCCTTCACTATCTCCTGAAGTTTGCTCAACTCATGTCCATTGAGTCAGTGAAACCATCTAACCATCTCATCCTCTATTGCCCCCTTCTTTTGCTTTCAATCTTTCGCAGCATCAGGGTCTTTTCCAATGAGTTGGCTCTTCTCATCAGGTGGCCAAAATATTGGACCTTCAGCTTCAGCATCAGTTCTTCCAATGACTATTCAGGTTTGATTTCCTTTATGATTGACTGGTTTGATCTCCTTGATGTCCAAGGGGCTCTCAAGATTCTTCTTAAGTACCACAGTTCGAAAGCATCAGATCTTTGGGGCTCAGCCTTCATTATGGTTAAGCTTTCACATCCATGTGTGATTACTGGGAAAACCATGGCTCTGACTATCTGGACCTTTGCCGTCAAAGTGATGTCTTTGTTTTTTAACATCCTTTCTAGGTTTGTCATAGTTTTCCTTCCAAGGACCAACCATCTTTTAAATTCCATGGTTACAGTCATGGTCCTCAGTGATTTTGGAGCCCAAGAAAATAAAGTCTGTCACTGTTTCCACTTTCCCCCCATCTATTTGCCATGGAGTGATGGGACCAGAGGCCAAGATCTTAGTTTTTTGAATGTTGAGCTTCAAGCCAACTTTTTCACTCTCCTCTTTCATCCTCATGAAGAGGCTCTTTAGTTCTTCACTTTCTGCCATTAGAATGGTATCATCTGCATATCTGAGGTTGTTGATATTTCTCCCAGCAATTTTGATTCCAGGTTGTGATTCACCCAGCCCAGCATTTCACATGATATATTCTACATGCTGCTGCTGCTCCTGTTAAGTCGCTTCAGTCGTGTCCGACTCTGTGTGACCCCAGAGATGGCAGCCCACCAGGCTGCCCCGTCCCTGGGATTCTCCAGGCAACAACACTGGAGTGGGTGGCCATTTCCTTCTCCAATGCAGGAAAGTAAAAATTGAAAGTGAAGTCGCTCAATCGTGTCTGACTCTTAGTGACCCCATGGACTGCAGCCCACCAGGCTCCCCTGTCCATGGAATTTTCCAGGCAAGAGTACTGGAGTGGGGTGCCATTGCCTTCTCTGATATTGTGCATAGAAATCCAATAAGCAGGGGAGGAGGGTAAGATGGAAGAAAGAGTTGAGCAAGGAGGTGGTCCTACCTGGAGCCTAGGCTTAGCCTGATCCCACAGGGCTCCCTGGAGCCTGAATAACACCCCCGAGTTGACTTCACCTTGGGGTGAGATTTGACCTTCATGACCATCGGTTATTGGCCATGGGTTGGGTCTGAGGGTTTGTGCAGGCATTGAACTGAAGAGCAGTTGTCTGCAGAAGAGGAAGCTGTGAGCTGTTAGCAGGCAACACCCACAGAAACTGAAACTGGGGGATGGGTGCTCCAGCAGCTAAAGGTGGCTGGACAAGGCCACCAGCAGTGTCCGTTACAGGAGACTTGGGTTAGTTTAGGATGACTGGAGCTTTGGAGGGATGAAGGAGCAATGAGGCCAGAGGCAGACCAGTATAAGGCTAGTCAGGGTGTTTTTGTGTGTGTGTGTTTGCATTGTTCTTCTTTTAATTTTTAAAAATTTACTTATTTTTAATTGAAGAATCATTGCCTATGATATTGTGTTGGTTTCTGCCATACATCAGCATGAATCAGCCAGAGGTATACATATGCCCCCTTCCTCCCTCCCGCTCCCGTCCCATCCCACCCCTCGAGGTTGTCGCAGAGTCCTGGTTTGAGTTCCCTGAGTCATACACCAAATTCCCACTGGCTATCTGCTTTACATATATTAGTATATATGTTTCCATGCTGCTCTGTTCATTCATCACACCCTCTCCTTCCTGCCCCTGTGTGCACAGTCTGTTCCTTAGCAGTGCCATCTTTCTAGGTTTCATGTATATGCACTAGTATACAATATTTCTTTTTCTCTTTCTGACTTACTCCACTCTGTGCAAAAGGCTCTAGGTTCATCTATCTCATCAGAACTGACTTAAATGTGTTCCTTTAAATGGCTGAGTAATATTCCGTTGTATATATGTACCACAGCTTTTTTATCCATTTGTCTGTTGATTGACATCCAGGTTGGTTCCATGTTCCAGTAATCATAAATAGTGCTGCAATAAACACTGGGGTCCATGTGTCTTTTTCAATTATGGTTTCCTCAAGGTATGTGCTCAGTAGTGGGACTGTTGGGTCATATGGTAGTTGCATTCCTAGCTTCTTAAGGAATATCCATACTGTCTTCCATAGCAGCTGTATCCATTTACATTCCCAGCAACAGTGCAAGAGAGTTCCCTTTTCTCCAAACCCTCTCCAGCCTTTATTGTTTGTAGAGTTTTTGATGATGGCCATTCTGACCAGCATGAGATGATATCTCATTGTAGTCTTAATTTGCATTTCTCTAATAATGAGCGATGTTGTCACCCTGCTTGTTTAACTTATATGCAGAGTACATCATGAGAAATGCTGGACTGGAAGAAGCACAAGCTGGAATCAAGATTTCCGGGAGAAATATCAATAACCTCAGATATGCAGATGACACCACCCTTATGGCAGAAAGTGAAGAGGAGCTAAAAAGCCTCTTGATGAAAGTAAAAGAGGAGAGTGAAAAAGTTGGCTTAAAGCTCAACATTCAGAAAACGAAGATCATGGCATCCAGTCCCATCACTTCATGGCAAATAGATGGGGAAACACTGGAAACAGTGTCAGACTTTAATTTTTTTGGGCTCCAAAATCACTGCAGATGGTGACTGCAGCCATGAAATGAAAAGACGCTTACTCCTTGGAAGAAAAGTTATGACCAACCTAGATAGCATATTGAAAAGCAGAGACATTACTTTGCCAACAAAGGTCCGTCTAGTCAAGGCTATGGTTTTCCAGTGGTCATGTATGGATGTGAGAGTTGGACTGTGAAGAAAGCTGAGCACAGAAGAATTGATGCTTTTGAACTGTGGTGTTGGAGAAGACTCTTGAGAGTCCCTTGGACTGAGAGCTATCCAACCAGTCCATTCTGAAGGAGATCAGCCCTGGGATTTCTTTGGAAGGACTAATGCTAAAGCTGAAACTCCAGTACCTCATGCGAAGAGTTGACTCATTGGAGAAGACTCTGATGCTGGGAGGGATTGAGGGCAGGAGGAGAAGGGGACGACAGAGGATGAGATGGCTGGATGGCATCACTGACTCGATGGACGTGAGTCTGAGTAAACTCCGGGAGTTGGTGATGGACAGGGAGGCCTGGCGTGCTGCAGCTCATGGGGTCGCAAAGAGTCAGACACGACTGAGCGACTGAACTGAACTGAACTGAACTGAACTGAGTGATGTTGGGCATCTTTTCATGTGTTTGTTAGCTATTTGTGTGTCTTCTTTGTAGAAATGTCTGTTTGGGTCTTCTGCCCACTTTTTGATTGGGTTGTTTGTTTTTCTGGTATTTAGTTGCATGAGCTGCTTGTATATTTTGGAAATTAATCTTTTATAAGTTATTTCATTTGCTGTTATTTTCTCCCATTCTGAAGTTTGTCTTTTTGCCTTGTTTATGGTTTCCTTTTGCTGTGCAAAAGCTTTTAAGTTTAATTAGATCCCACTTGTTTATTTTCGTTTTTATTTCCATTACTCTAGGAAGGAGGTCATAGGGGATTTATGTCATAGAGTGTTGTGCTTGTTTTCCCCTAAGAGTTTTATAGTTTCTGGTCTTACATTTAGGTCTTTAATCCATTTTGAGTTTATTTTTGCATATTATTTTTATTTTTTTATTATAATTTTTTATTGGAGTATTGTTAACTTACAAAGTTATATTAGTTTCTGCTATACAGCAAAGTGAATCAGTTAAACATATCCACTCTTTAAAATTCTTTCCCCATAGGAAGCAAGTGAGGGCGTAGTTTTGGAACCTGGGAGTACTTCACCTGGAGATCGAGAGCTGGGAGTCTTCTGTGAAGAGAGGCTGACAGGATCCATGGGGCTGGATGAACTCACCTAGTGAGAGTTTGTAATTCAGGGACAGAGTCAGTAGCATCTCAGGGGTGGGCAAAGGCAGATGATGGAGAGAAATAAGGAGTGATGAAATACTGAAATGATGTCTGCATTTACTTTATTAAAAAAATTAAGTTCTTCTATGAGGAAAAAAAAAATTCTTTCCCCATATAGGTTATTACAGAGTGTTGAGCAGGATTCCCTGTGCTATACAGTAGGTCCTTATTAGTTATCTATTTTATATGGAGTTGTGTGTGTATGTCACTCCCAATCTTCCAAATTATCTCCCACCTACCTTTTCCCTTATGACTCTATTTCTATTTTGTAAATAAGTTTATTTGTACCATTTTTTTTTCAGATTCCACATATAAGCAATACCAGGTGATATTTGCTCTTCTCTGTCTCACTCAGTGTGACAGTCTCGAGATCCATCCGTGTTGCTGCGAATGGTATTATTTTGTTCTTGTTCTTTAGTGGAGTAGCATTTCACTGTGTATAAGTATCCCGTCTTCTCTCTCTGGTCCTCTGTTGATGAACATGCAGGTTGCTTCTGTGTCTTGGCTGCTGTGAACAGTGCTGCTGTGAACACTGGGGTGCATGTATCTTTTTGAATTACGGTTTGCTCTGGGTATATATGGCTTCTCAGATGGTATATATGGTGGCTCAGATGGTAAAGAATCTGCCTGCAGTGCAGGAGACCTGGGTTCAGTCCCCGGGCTGGGAAAGCCCCTGGAGAAGGGAAAGGCTACCCACTCCAGTATTCCTACCTGGAAAATTCCGTGGACAGAGGAGCCTGGTGGGCTATAGTCCGTGCAAATAGTCAGACACAACTGAGTGACTGAGACTCTCACTGGGTGTATTAGGCAGGGTCTTGAGTGCTGAATTAATGAGCCTGCACTTCATCCTGAGGTTAATAGGGAGCCACAGGAGGATTTAGGGTGCAGGAGGAACATAGCTTAGTCAGGCAGGGCTGCCTGGAGCCACCCCTCACCCCACACTCTCTTTAAGAGTACAGTTGAGTGACGTCTCTGGGGCCTCTCCAAACTGACTTCTTGAGTCATGAATGTCCGTTCAATTTCCTCTTTGCCAGGAAAGTCACAAAGGTTAGTCTTCCGCAAGTCACTTGAGTAGAGTTGAACATTTCCTTCCCTTTCTTCTCTCCTTACGCCCCCGCTCATCCCTAGAGGATCTCTGTCATCCAGATTTCATAGCCTTGGTCACCTCTTTAGTGTTTGAAGGATGACTGGCACCTTCAATCTTCAATCACTCACCAGGACCCCAGACCCTCTCTGTGGCTGGTAGAATAATAAGCCTCCCTTCCAACCCCAGACAGGTTGATCCTAGTCCCCAGAAATGGTGAATATATGACTTTATACATCAAAAAGGACTTTGCAGGTGTGATGAAGTTAAGGATCCTAAAACAGGAGATTATTCTGGATTATCTGAGTAGGTCTAACGTACTCACAAAGTCCTTTTAAGTGGGAAGGAAGGAAGGTCAGAGAGAGAGGGAGATGAAGAGAGAGAGAGAGGATGAAGACAGAGAAATCTACCTACTTATTGCCTATCTATCATTTATCTATCCATCACCTATTGTCTGTCTATTTATCTATTGTTTGTTAATCTAGCTGTCTATCAATCCATCCAGCCATGGAGTGAATGTGTGTGATAGCGGGAGAGAGAGATAGATTTAGAAGATACTGCACTACTGGCTTTGAAGGTGGAGGAAGGGGCTTTGAACCAAGAAATATGGACCACCTCTAGCAGCTGGAAAAGACAGAGAATGGACTCTTCCTTAGAACCTCCGAAAGGAACTCAGCCCCCTTGGCACCTTGATTTCAGGCCCTCTAAGACTCGTTTGGTATTCTGACCTCCAGACCTGTAATGTAATAGATTTGTGTTGTCGCAAGCCACTAAGTTTGTGGCGATTTGTTTTGGTGCAGCAAGAAACCCATACACTGCCTCATCTCACCCCTATCACCCCTGGGGAATCTGTGCTTGATTGAAAAACCTTCTGATTCTTTAGTCCAGTCTCCGAAGGTCAATTCCTCCGTTGGTCCCAGACTCCCTGCCCACATCCAGACATTCCCCTCATTCTGCTGTTCCTCTCCGTCTCCACAGCCTTTGCCCTAGTCCAGGTCATTACCCTTTTCTTCTCCCCATCTCCCCACCCATGACCACATCCTGCCTGACACCCATGCTACACAGCGTGAGTGTTGTAAGACACCAGCGTGACCGTTACTCCCTTGCTGAAATGTCTTCTATTGCCCTACAGGGAAGGTCTAAACTAGCTCACACGTACTGGAAAGTCCTGCCTGAAATGAAATTGCTGACTCTTCCAGTTCGGTCATTACGGGTACCACACCTTTGATGAGTAACTGAGGCCACTTAGCACAGCGGGATAATAATAATGTCAATGATAACGGGTAGTGTTGAGCATTTTTTTTCTTTTTTGGTTAGGAAGGATTTAGGGTTTTATCACATTACACTTTAAACCCTGTGATATAATGATTATTCTTTAAAAAAAACTGACAAGGACTATTGCTTCTAAGTGTATCAGTTAGCTTTTGCTATGTAACAAGTTGCTCTCCAAATGTAACAGCCTTAAAACCACACATTTTTATTTTCTTTGCAGTTTCTGAGGGTTGGGAGTCTAAAGGTGGCTTAACTGGATAGAGTTGGATCAGGTCTTCTCAGGAGATCATTGTCAAGTTATTGGTTGGAATCTTAGCTCCCCCTCTTGCGGGCTTAGCTGCCCCTCAAGTGCTACTTGAGTGTCCCCACAACATGATAAGCTAGCTTCCCCCCAACCCCACCCAGTGAATTATCCTGGAAAGAAAGAGGGGAAACCACCACGACTCTTACAATCTCAGATGCCTCAGACACCACACAATGTTACATCTTTCCTTTTTCTGATCTTTAGAAGCAAGTCACTCTGTCTAGCTCATACCCAAGAAGGGAAGGATTAGGTTCCCCCTCTTGAAGGGAAGAACATCAAAGAATTTGAGTAACAGCCAAGTCTTGGAGCTTTCCCTGTGTGCCAGGCTCTCTCCTAAGAATGTCACAGCCACTCCTCTGATGCTCACTTCAACCCCAAGAGATAGAGCCTACTATTATCAAGCCCATTTTATAGACGGTAATGTTGAGGCAGAGAGAAATTAAATGCTGGAGAGGGTGTAGAGAAAAGGGAACCCCTCCTACATTGTTGGTGGGAATGTAAATGATATAGCTACTATGGAGAACAGTAGAAAGTTTCCTTAAAAAATGAAAAAAAAAAATAGAGTTAGCATATGATCCTGCGTATGCCGTCCCTGGGCATTTATCTGAGAAAAGCACAATTCAAAATATATACGCACCCTGATGTTCATAGCAGCACTATTTACAGTAGCCAAGTCATGGAAGCAACTTAAATGTCCATTAACGGGTGAATAGATAGAGAAGATGTGATATGTTTATACACTGGAATATTGTGTGTGTGTATGCTAAGTCACTTTAGTCATGTCCAGCTCTTTGCAACCCCATGGACTGTAGCCCGCCAGACTCCTCTGTCCATGGGATTCTCCAGGCAAGTATATTGGAGTGGGTTGCCACGCCCTCCTCCAGGGAATCTTCCCAACCCAGGGATCGAACCCAGGTCTCCCACATTACAGGCAGATTGTCTACCGGCTGAGCCGCTAGAGAAGCCTATGAATACAGGAGAGGGTAGTCAGTCTTCTCAAGGGGCTCTTCCCCACCCAGGAATCCAATCCACGTCTCTTGCATCTCCTGCATAGGCAGGTGGGTTCTTTACCACTAGCCTCACCTGAGAAGCCCACAGTGGAATATCACTCAGCCATAAAAGGATGAAATGCCTTGTGCAGCAACATGGGTGAAACTTAGCATAGGAGACAGGAAGAGTAAAAGAAAAGCAGCCCCTGGC
The DNA here is from genome assembly GCF_016772045.2 of Ovis aries. NCBI lineage: Eukaryota > Metazoa > Chordata > Mammalia > Artiodactyla > Bovidae > Ovis > Ovis aries. Next base: position 15,380,531 of record NC_056058.1, on the reverse strand, counting down.
AAGGGCCGCAAGAAAGATTTATAATGAGCAACTGGATGCTATCAGGCATGAGACTCTTGGGACAAGTCCAGAGGAAGCAGTTCATAATCTTGAAAACAAGATATGGTTCTGGGGTCGGAAAACTGACCCCAGACTGTTTCTCAATTGGCGTCTCAGAGTCACGTGTTTTACGTATCTGGTGTAAAATCTATAGATGTGAATATTAGTCTTAGTTACTGATTAGTTATTGATTACTGTTTCCTAATTACTCAATGGCTAATGATCATTTTGTTCTTTGGCCCTGAAGGCCACACGAGTTAGAGTTTAACTCACCGCTTATTCTTTCATTCATGGCTGAAAGTATAATAAAGCTGGCTTGGATTCAGTTTCGGCACCTTCACTTTGGAGCGGTGTTGGTCCCCTGATCCTCGCTTTTCTCTGAATTCTGTGTCTCGTTTCTCATTCTCTCACCGTATCACGCTTTTGGAAACCCTGCTTGTCGAGCTGGTCTTGGCGCCTTAGATTATCATACTAAGTGAAATATTTAATACAATAAATCAGAGAAAGACAAATGTTAGATGATGTCACTCATAGGTAGAATCTAAAAGATCATACAGATGAATATATTTACAAAACAGCAACAGACTCGTCAACATAAACAGCAAAGTTATGGTCACCAAAGGGGAGGAGGGAAAAGGGATAAATTAGGAGTTTGGGGTCAAAATATACATACTACTATATATGAAATAGGTAACCAACAAGGACCTACTCTATAGCACAGGGAAATATACTCAATATCTTGTAATAATCTAAAATGGAAGAGAATGTTGAAAAGGAATATATATATATATGAATCATTTTACTACACACCTGAAATAAAACAAATTGTAAATTAACTATATTTCAATAAAAATAATAAAAAAGAAGAACTTGCCCAGGATCACACATAACCAGCAAGTCGTGCAGACAATATCCGAACCTTCAATAATCTGATGCCAGAATCTTGTGTTTATCTTCTTCTGCTGCTGCTGCTAAGTTACATCAGTCATGTCCGACTCTGTGCAACCCCATTGACGGCAGTCCACCAGGCTCCTCCATCCCTGAGATTCTCCAGGCAAGAATACTGGAGTGGGTTGCCATTTCCTTCTCCAATGCATGCATGCATGCTAAGTCGCTTCAGTCGTGTCCAACTCTTTGGGACCCTGTGGCGCTTCTCTTAAACATGACACTGCTCTGCTTACCCTTCTTCTCGGTGGACTTTGCGGGCTTGTAACTGCAGCCTTACCATGTAGGGTCTCTTGATGAATGGTCAGAACCACTGATGAATCTGCTTCAGTCATTGTAACTCCAAGGTGCTTATTTTGCCTTGCACAGAGCAGAAACGAGAATATAAAAACAAGCAGGGGGACTTTCCAGGTGGGCCAGCAGTAAAGACTGCATTTCCACACACTGTTGTATTTGAAATGGATAACCAGTAAGGACCTACTGAGCACAGGCAACTCTGCTCAATGTTATGTGGTAGCCGGGATGGGAGGGGAGCTTGGGGGAGAATGGGTACATGTATACGTATGGCTGAGTACCTTTGCCATTCACCTGAACCTATTACAACATAGTTTGTTAATTGGCTATGTGCTATGCTTAATCGCTCAGTCATGTCTGACTCTTTGTGACCCCATGGACTATAGCCCACCAGGCTCCTCTGTCCATGGGGATTCTCCATGCAAAAATAGTGGAATGGGTTGCCATGCCTTCCTCCATGGGCTCTTCCCAAATCAGGGATCGAACCCAGGTATCCTGCAGGCAGATTTTTTACTGTCTGAACCACCACTCCAATACAAAATATAAAGTTTTTAAAAAATGAATGAAAGAAAAAAATAAACAAAATACTAGGACAAAAAAAAAGACCGCACTTTCAATGCAGGGTGCAGAGGTTTACTGGTGGGTGAGCTAAAATCTCATATTTCTCATGATGTTGCCAAAAAATGAAAGAAAAAAAGCAATAAAGTAATATTTTTTAGAAACCATTGGTTCTACAAATAAATCTAGGACTGCTGCTGCTGCTAAGTTGCTTCATTCGTGACCAACTCTGTGCGACCCCATTGACGGCAGCCCACCAGGCTCCCCCGTTCCTGGGATTCTCCAGGCAAGAGCACTGGAGTGGGCTGCCATTTCCTTCTCCAATGCGTGAAAGTGAACAGTGAAAGTGAAGTTGCTCAGCCGTGTCTGACTCTTAGCGACCCCATGGACTGCAGCCTACCAGGCTCCTCCATCCATGGGATTAAAACTGTTTAAAAAATAAAAATGGCTATTATAAACAGTGCTGCGATGAACATTGGGAAACATGTGTCTCTTTCAATTCTGATTTCCTCAGTGTGTATGCCCAGCAGTGGGATTGCTGGGTCATCAGTTCAGTTCAGTTCAGTCGCTCAGTCGTGTCCGACTCTTTGCGACCCCATGAATCGCAGCACACCAGGCCTCCCTGTCCACCAACTCCCAGAGTTTACTCAGACTCAACGTCCATCGAGTCGGTGATGCCATCTAGCCATCTCAAACTCTGTGGTCCCCTTCTCCTCCTGCCCCCAATCCCTCCCAGCATCAAAGTCTTCTCCAATGAGTCAACACTTCACATGAGGTGGCCAAAGTACTGGAGTTTCAGCTTCAGCATCATTCCCTCCAAAAGAAATCCCAGGGCTGATCTCCTTCAGAATGGACTAGTTGGATCTCCTTGCAGTCCAAGGGACTCTCAAGAGTCTTCTCCAACACCACAGTTCAAAAGCATCAATTCTTCAGCACTCAGCTTTCTTCACAGTCCAACTCTCACATCCATACATGACCACTGGAAAAACCATAGCCTTGACTAGACAGACCTTTGTTGGCAAAGTAATGTCTCTGCTTTTGAATATGCTATCTAGGTTGGTCAGAACTTTCCTTCCAAGGAGTAAGCGTCTTTTAATTTCGTGGCTGCAGTCACCATCTGCAGTGATTTTGGAGCCCCCAAAAATAAAGTCTGACACTGTTTCCACTGTTTCCCCATCTATTTGCCATGAAGTGATGGGACTGGATGCCATGATCTTCGTTTTCTGAATGTTGAGCTTTAAGCCAACTCTCCTCTTTCACTTTCATCAAGAGGCTCTTTAGTTCTTCTTCACTTTCTGCCATAAGGGTGGTGTCATCTGCATATCTGAGGTTATTGAGATTTCTCTCGGCAATCTTGATTCCAGCTTGTGCTTCATCCAGCCCAGTGTTTCTCATGATGTACTCTGCATAGAAGTTAAATAAGCAGGGTGACAATATACAGCCTTGACATACTCCTTTTCCTATTTGGAACCACTATGTTGTTCCATGTCTAGTTCTAACTGTTGCTTCCTGACCTGCATATAGGTTCTCAAGAGGCAGGTCAGGTGGTCTGTATTCCCATCTCTTTCAGAGTTTTCCACATTTTATTGTGATCCACACAGTCAAAGGCTTTGGCATAGTCAATAGAGCAGAAATATATATTTTTCTGGAACTCTCCTGCTTTTTCAATGATCCAGCCATAAGGCAGGTCTATTTCCAGTTTTTAAGGAATCTCCACCCTGTTCTCTGTAGTGGCTGTACTAGTTTGCATTCCCACCAATAGTGTAAGAGGGTTCCCTTTTCTCCACACCTTCTCCAGCATTTATTGCTTGTGAACTTTTGGATAGCAGCCATTCTGACTGGCGTGAAATGGTACCTCACTGCGGTTTTGATTTGCATTTCTCTGATAATGAGTGACGTTGAGCATCTTTTCATGTGTTTGTTAGCCATCTGTATGTCTTCTTTGGAGAAATGTCTGTTTAGTTCTTTGGCCCATTTTTTGATTGGGTCATTTATTTTTCTGGAATTGAGCTGCAGGAGTTGCTTGTATATTTTTGAGATATACACAATAGAATATTACTCAGCCATTAAAAAGGATACATTTGAATCAGTTCTAATGAGGTGGATGAAACCGTACCCTATTATACAGAGTGAAGTAAGCCAGAAAGAAGAACACCAATACAGTATACTAATGCATATATATGGAATTTAGAAAGATGGTAACGATAACCCTGTATGCGAGACAGCAAAAGAGACACAGATGTATAGAACAGTCTTTTGGACTCTGTGGGAGAGGGCAAGGGTGGGATGATTTGGGAGAATGGCATTGAAACATGCATATTATCATACGTGAAATGAATTGCCAGATCAGGGTCAATGCATGATACAGGATGCTTGGGGCTGGTGCACTGGGATGACCCAGAGGGATGGTACAGGGAGGGAGGTGGGAGGGGGGTTCAGGATGGGGAACATGTGTACAGCTGTGGCGGATTCATGTTGATGTATGGCAAAACCAATACAATATTGTAAAGTAATTAGCCTCCAATTATAATAAATAAATTTATATTAAAAAAATAAAAGTGGAACTTTCATTCCAAAAACACAGGTGTGGTCTTTGCACCTAAGTTTTAGCTTAGAGCAGATGTTTTGGGAGCCTGCCCACACCTGTGATGATCTTCAAGGCATGCTAGACTAACACCTGCCAGTCACTGCATTTTGTTACCAGTAGGGTTGGTATGTTATGAACTGGAGCCCATTCTATCTGCTTGGAGGCCAGGTCTTGGGTTCTGTGTGTGTGCGTGTGTGCGCTCATCTGCTTGGTCGTGTCTGACTCTTTGTGACCCCATGGACTATAGCCTACCAGGCTCCTCACTCCATGGGATTCCTCAGGCAAGAATACTGGAGTGGAGTTGCCATTTCCTCCTCCTGGGGATCTTCCCGATCCAGGGATTGAACCAGAGTCTCCTGCGTCTCATGCGTTGGCAGGAGGATTCTTAATTGCTCAGCCACCTGGGAAGCCCAAGTCTGGGGCTGACACAGCCTTAATCGGTGACTTGCAGTAGCTGGTGGAGAAATACCCCAACTCCTTCGCCCCTCGGTTGGGATAACTCTGAAGTGTGCTCTAAGCTGCCTTCCAGACGTCCCCAGCCACCTTAAGTTTTAGTTTCTACTAGATAACTTGCTTGAGAACATCCACTGTATGTTCTTTCCCTTCCCTCTCTCACTTCCCCCATCCCCAGCTGGAGTTTTCTGGGGTCACCTCTCTGATGAACTATAATATATGGAAAACCCCAAAAGAACTTTTTGGCCAACCCAATGTTTTCACTAGAATCCTTGTCTCAGTGTCTAAATCTGGGGGACCCTAACTAAGACATTCCTAGATCACCATATTTATGAGATAGCGAGTGTGTGTGTGTGTGTGTGTGTGTGTGTGTGTGTGCTGGGTTGGGGATGGTGCTAGGAATGGGATATGAGTATCACTGTCCAGTGACCAGATATTGTAGGGAAATGAAAGCAAGTAAAATGGTGAAAACTCTAGACCTTGGAGTCGGAGGATCCTGGATTCAAATTTTGGGTCGAGGTAATCTTGGACAAGTCATGTCTCCTCTCCAAGCCTTGGTTTCCATTTTTTAAAAGTAATTTCATTTATTTATTTGGGGCTGTGCTGCCTCTTTGCTGCTGAACAGGCTTTCCCCTAGTTGTGGAAGGCAGGGGCTAATCTCTAGTTGTGGGGCACAGGCTTCCCATTGTGCTGGCGTCTCTTGTTGCGGAGCAAGGGCTGTAAGGCACTTGGACTATAGTAACTGCAGCTTCTGGACTCTAGGGCACCGGCTCAGTAGTTACAGTGGACGGACTTAGTTGCTTCTCAGCACATGGGATCTTCCCAGATTAAAGGTGGAACCCATGTTTCCTACATTGGCAGGTGGATTCTTAATCATTGAGCCACCAGGGAAGCCCTTGGTCTCCATTCTAATTGTACTTTTTTTTTTTTTTTTTGGTGAAATAGGCAGGGGTAAGAATCCTTACGATATGACATTGAATGATGATGAAATTAAAATTTATTGGAAACATGTTTCACACAGTGTCTGATGATCGATGGCTATGATGTTTGTATGGGGCAGGTTGAGAGGGAACCCTTGAGTTTGGGGCTTGCTTCCTTGAGGTTAGGTAGTGGTAGCTTATTTATTATTGGGTACAATAAAATAAACGGGCTTTCCTCAGTGGCTAAAGAACCTGCCTGCCAATGCAGGAGACATGAGAGATGCGGGTTCAATCCCTGGGTCAGGAAGATCCCCTGGTTGAGGGCACAGCAACCCACTCTGGTATTCTTGCATGGAGAATCCCACAGTGAGAGGAGCCTGTAGGGCTACAGTCCATGGGGTCACAAAGAGCTGGACAGGACTGAAGCAACTTAGCAGGCATGCAATAAAATGAGGTGATGAGAGATGGGAGATAGAGCTTGGTAGGGGTAAGGAAACAGTGAGTGGTAAGAAAAGAGAGAGGGGGAGACAGACCCACACGATGACACACTAGCCAGATGATCTTATCTTCATTGTGGAGAAAGGAGACTTCGAGGCTTGTCAGAGTGTCCTTTCTGAGTAGAGGCAACTCAGCAGAAAAGGGCGTGATGCTCGGCTGCCTTGAGCAATTCTCGCCCTGCCCTCCCCTTCTCTCCACGCCCTCAGTTGTTGAAAAGCCTGGGAACAGAGGAAAAGTACTCCTCTTTGAATGGCAGGACCTGCACGATGTGGAGCTTCAGTTTTCTCCTCTTTTGGGGTGAGTGTGAGGTGGAATAGGAGGCCTGGGGGAAACAGACTGTGAGGAGGAGGGGGGACCTCGACTGTCCAGCCAGGACATCATGATTCTAGGCCGGATGCTGTAGAACTTCACTGGGGAAACTTTGACTAAAAAGTCAGCCCAGGGAATTCAGCCATCAAGGAAGAGTTTTGTTACAGTCCTTCATTTGGCATGTATTTCCTGAGCACCTACTATGTGCCAGCTGCTGTTTTAGGCACCAGAGATAGAGCCGTGAATGAACAGACAAGGTTCCTGCCCTTGAGAAGCTGGCATACCGGCGAGAGGAGGCAGGAAGAAAGGAAACCTCTGACGGTAATAGCAACCTTCTAAGTTCCTCAAACGGACTGCATTCAACCTTCACTAAATTCCTCCGATATCAGGTCATGAAAAATCCCATTTTACAAAGGAGAAAAATGAGGCAAAAGAGATGAAATAACTTGCTCAAGCCCACTTAGCTTGTAAGGGGTTACAGCCAGGATTTAAAACTGGGCAGCCTGGTGACTCAGATGGTAAAGAATCTGCCTGCAATGTGAGAGATTCGAGTTCAGTCCCTGGGCTGGGATGATCCCCTGGAGAAGGGAATAGCTACCCCCTCCAGTATTCTTACCTGGAGAATTCCTTGGACAGAAGAGCCTGGTTGGCTACAGTCTATGGGGTTGCAAAGAGTTAGACACAACCCAGCAACTAACACTAACAACCTGGTTGCGGAGTCTGCAATTTTTTTCTAAACTGTGCTGCTCCAAATAACAAATAAACAAAAGCATTTCAGGGAGTGACAATTGCTAGGGAAAAAATTGCCACAGAGTGTGACTAGGGATTATGTGATGGGGGACGTCAGGGAAGCTATTTCTGAAGAACAGCGAGATGGAGTCAACCTTGTTATTTTTCTTCAGATGTCAGCTTTTTCTGGGTTTGATTTTTTACAGAAATATTTATTTATGTATTAGGCTACACCATGTCTCAGTTGTGGCATGTAGAATCTTTTTTGGTTTCCGCACATGGGATCTACTTCCCTGATTGAATCTGAGTCCCCTATATTGGAAGCTCGGAGTCCTAATCGCTGGATGACCAGGGAAGTCCTCTTACAACAAATTTTTAAACCCAAGCATTTTGACACTAGAGCTGATATGCTTAAACATGATGCCTTGCTGCCTCTAAAATAATTAAAGAGCAAGAGAATTTCAGTTAGAGATAAGGCTTTCTGATAGCTCAGTTGGTAAAGAATCCACCTGCAATGCAGAAGACCGGGGTTCAATTCCCGGGTTGGGAAGATCCGCTGGAGAAGGGATAGGCTACCTACTCCAGTATTCTTGGGCTTCCCTTGTGGCTCAACTGGTAAAGAATCCACCTGCAGTGCAGGGGACCTGGCTTCAATTCCCGGGTTGGGAAGATCCCCTGGAGAAGGAAAGGCTACCCATTCCAGTATTCTGGCCTGGAGAATTCCACGGACTGTATAGTCCATGGCGACGCAAAGAGTAGGACACGACTGAGTGACTTTCAAAAAACAAACAAACAAACAAACAAACAAAAGAAAGGTAGGAGTCAGGTTCCTTGGGACTTGCTGACTGGCAGGCTGCATTCGAAGGAGCAGGTCACTCGTGGACCTCAAGTGCTAACATGCAGACTTGCTTCTCTGACGTGTCAGCATTAGTGCTGGCCATTAGCACTCCAGCTCTGCCCTTAATATGCAGAGTGGTGACGATGACAGTGGTGATCGTGATGGTGGTGGTGGTGACAATGGCGGTGCTGAAGATGATGATGATGGCAAAGCTATGGTGGTGGCGGTGGTGACGATGAAGATGATGCACTTATGGTGGTGGTCGTGATGGTGACAGAGAAGAGCTTAATGCCGGAGTAGCTGAACTGCCTTTTAAACATTAAAAAAAAAAAAAAAAAACAAGAATTGTGGACTTCCCTGATGGTCCAGTGGTTAAGACTCTGTGCTTCCACTGCAGAGGGCCCTGGTGTCATCCCTCTACAGGGAACTATGATTCCCCTGTGCCGAGTGGCTTGGCCAAAATAAAATTAAGAATCGTCTTACCCTCCCATCCAATTTAATACTATGGATATATTATGAACTTCCCTGGTGGCTCAAATCGTGAAGAGTCTGCCTGCAATGCAGGAGACCTGGGTTTGATCCCTGGGTAGGGAAGATCCCCTGGAGAAGGGAATGGCTACTCACACCAGTATTCTTCCCTGGAGAATCCCATGGACAGAGGAGCCTAGTGGGCTATAGTCCATGGGGTCACAAAGAGTCAGACATGACTGAGCAACTAACACTTAACACATGGCAGCTGTATGGATATACCATATACTTATTTATATATTATATGCATAACTGTATGTGTTCTATATGTAAAAGAGCAAGATTCTTTTCATCTCTTCACAAGAGCCAAGGTTTGCCTTTTTAAGGGAGAGGTTATTTCCTTTGAGAATGCTTGTTTAAATGTATGTTTTAGAAAAAGAAAAAAAACTTGAACGGAGAGAAACCCAAGCTATAAGTTAGTAATTGTATTTAAGTAATTACAACCACTGAAACATGTGATTATAGTTTCAAAGCATTGAAATTTCTTTGCGAACAAGTTGTAGAGGCTCCTTCTCCAGCATGAAATAAACTGGAAGTGTAAGGATAAATCTCCCTGAGGCAGATACAGGCTGGAACTTGAGAACTTAGAAGGTGGACTTTCATTGTGTTGGTCTCCGTTTTCTATTTTGCCTTATAACTCTGATTTCATTGGTTCATAAACTTGAGTTTTACAGCCTGTTACTGAAAGGTGGTGAGCCCAGCTGCTCACTGCTCAAAAGCCAGCAAAAAGGCCAGGTTGGCGGAAAGTTTGCTTTATTTCAATGTTGGCAGCTGAGGAGGGAGGGCAGACATCTGCCCAAAGGCCAGCTCCCCTACACTGGCAGCCAGTGGGACAAGAGTTTTCATGGACAGAAGGAGGAGGCGACACGCAGAAACAGCATGGTCGTCTTTGACAGTCATCTTCAGTTTGGTCATCAGTGGTCTAACCAGTGTCACCTTGGTTGTTTTAGGTACAGCCAATCTTCAGTTCCAGGATGGGTTTATTTCCATCTCTTTGAGGCCAGTTCTCAGAATTGTGGCAGCTTATGCCATGGGTACTGTCTGGCCCTCATGCCGTTAACTTCTCCACCTGGTGGGGCTTTCAGAATAAGACAGCTCACAGGCTGTGGCTCAGAAAATTGTCTGTAGCACTTGAGAAGGAACTGAAAGTCCCTGACTATGCTTAATGACTGCATTAATCATTATTTGCTCTCCTTTGTTTCTGCCTGTTCTCGTTTCTTGGATTAAACTGATTCTTTAACTCAAATTTTCTGCAGATAAAAGGCAGGCAGAGGACATGGAGGTTGAGGGGAGGCACAAGGACTGTAGGGTCTTGCCCCATTTCAAAGCCCAGAAAAAAAAAAAAAAGTATGTTTTTGAAAATCAGCTGGAACTCTTCTTAATTGAAAAGGAAATGAAGGCAATACAAACAAAGTGAGAAACGAAGATAAAGTGCCGAAAAGCAGGAATGGTTGCTGTGAAGACTAGTTAATAACTCATGCTTGTCACTCAGCTGGGGCTTTCACTGAGGCTCATCAGATCTGTTTCTAGGGACTTCCCTGGTGGTCCAGTGGCTAAGACTTTGAGCTACCAATGCAGGGGACCTAGGTTGGATCTCTGATCAGTGAACTAGATCCTGCATGGCACAACTAAAGAGTTTGCCAGCCACAGTGAAGATCAAAGATCCCGTGTACTGCAGCTAAGACCTGGCGCAGCCGAATAAATTAATAAATATTTTAAAAAGCCCTGCTTCTATGAGACCACTCCAGGAGTAATTTTTCAGGTTGAGTCCAAAGAACTTCTTGATGCATCATGGTGTTTTTCTTTCTTCACAGGGTGTTGTGGTATATACACCTGGGGAATGCTCACATTACCCTCACTGGGATCAATGACAAGGCGTAAGTTGGACAAACAGACTCCATATGCCCAATGTGGTGGGGAGGAGCTGCTTCTGTCCCAGGAGGCTGCACCACTGCTGGACACTTGCCACGAGCTAGTTAGTCGCCAAGAAAGGGATAACATCCCGTCTCCTGGTTCCCGCCTGAGCTCTTTCCCTTGTACCTTAAAATTGCTGTGTGACCTCAGGCAAGTCACACAACCTCTCTGATCTTCAGTTTCCTCAGCTGCAAAATACAGGTAACAAGGGTTCCTATCCCACAGGAATGTTGTGAAGCTTAAACCCAAAGAGGTAACTTTGTCAATCATCTGGCTTCATAAATGGTGGTGCCATGGGCATGGGTATGGAGTTTAATCAAACTACAACTCAATGTGAAAAGAAATGCATTTCTGGATGTTTTGTTAAGTATTCTCATCTTCCACACAAGCTCCTGCTGGATTCAGGAAGAGAAACATTGTCAGTTCTTAATGTTGTCAGTGTCTCAGTTTTCTGGTTCAGCATTGTTTGGGAAACTCAGCCTATGTAGGAAGAGTTAATCTTTCAAATTTTCTCACCCTACTCTTGTTCCTACCAAGATGATGTGTGTGTGTTGTCCCAGAGGAAGCCTGTGGGATCTTGCAGCTGTGAAGTATGGACTCTGAATGAGTTGTTTTGTCCATTGGTAAAGCATGGTAACAACACTGGAGTAAACTAATGTATATTTACCCCTGGGAACTGGCTGGAAAACTTGTTGCATTTGTTAGAGTACCCCAAGCTACTGCAAGAAATACACTCCAGTCAGTGGCTCAAGAAAAAGAAATTTAATTCTTGTTTGTTCGAGTCCAGTGAGGATATCTCTTGCTAGTGCGTGGTTTTCTTACATGAAGTGACTCAGGAACCCAGATGCTTTCTGTTTGTGACTCAGCCACACTAGTGCCTTGGAATCTCTGCAGATAGGGGAGAAGGCACATTATTAAAACTCAGGCTTGGCAATGACACTTGTCACTTCCACTTAGGGTCACATGACCATGCCTGGATGCAAGGTGAGCTGGGAAACACAGTCCATGGCTGGGTAGTTGCCTTCTACTGTCAGTTTTATACCATAGAAAGGAAAGCGTGGAGTTTTTGTTTGATCTTGGGCTACTGAGCTATCTCTGGCACAGTTAGAGCCCATTTTAATGCAATACTATGCAGCTGTTGGAAAGCATGAGTTCAGTCATGTGAACTGACTTGGCAAGTTGCCCCAAACATTATTTTCTTAATTTTTTTTAAATTATAGAAATAAACATCCAAAGGTAGGAAAAATAGTATAACAAACTCTCAGGTACCTATTGCCCAACTTCAACACTTGGCAAATTTTGCTGCTCTTGGCTTGCAAGACTTACTGTAACATGGAAAAAAAAGTTATAAGCAGAACAGAGTGGTGGAAAAGAACTTTCAATGAACATGTTCTGGATCTGCAGCAGTCACTAGTCAGTGGGGCTCCTGAGAATTTGGAGTGTGGCTAGTGTAACTGAAGAATCAATGCTCCATTTTACTTAATTTTAATAGATTTCAGTATAAACAACCATCTACTGTATTGGACCGTATATTGCATGATACCATTCACATGAAGAAAATTGTGTGAATGTATACATTTATTTAACATATTTACATGACTGAGTTTGTGAACAGGACCTAACCTAGAAGTATTCCCTCTTTTTGACAGTGGTGATCTCTTGGTATAAAACAGAGCATAGGGAGATCTTCACTTTTAATTTTATATATTTCTGCATTGTTTGAGTTTTTTTACAATAAGTAATTATTATCTTCTTAGCAAAAGATGAAAGCAAATGAAACAACAGATACACAGCACTATATATAAAATAAATAAGCAACAAGGTCCTATTGTATAGCGCAAGGAACTATATTATTCAGTATCTTGAAATAATATATAATGAAAAAGAATATATATACATACATATATGTATATATATGAATCATTTTGCTATATCCCAGAAGCTAATACAACATTGTAAATCAACTACAATAAAGAAGGAAACAAAGTTCAGTTGAGTTGCTCAGTCGTGTCCGACTCTTTGTGACCCCCGTGGACTGCAGCACACCAGGCTTCCCTGTCCATCACCATCTCCAGGAGCTTGCTCAAACTCATGTCCAATGAGCTGGTGATGCCATCCAACCATCTCATCCTCTGTTGTCCCTTTCAGGATGAGCACCTGCTTTTGGTTAGTTTCCAAAGAAACAGAGTAAGAGATGAGGATGCTTGTGAGTAACTTACTAAGGGAGGACTCCCAGGAGACACTTGTAGGGGAGGAAGAGGAGCAGGGATTGGGGCAGGGGCAGGAACAAGTCATTGAGAAGGTGTTTCAGGAAAGTTTCAGTCACAGCCTGATCCTGCCAGGACCTCTGGAGTATGGATTACACCAGAGGCTGCTACACTCCCACGCGTGTCAAGCAGTGCTTCTAGGCCAGCGGGACAGTGTGAGATGGGACGCCAACTAGGTAAAGTTAAAGGGGGCAGCATCAAGGATGGCTGTCAGCCCCCATACCCATTTTTTTAAACTTTTTTTTTTTTTTTTTTTTACTGCACAGCATGTTTGATCTTAGTTCCCCCACCAGGGTTTAAACCTGTGGCTCCTGCGATGGAAGCAGAGTTTTAACCACTGGAAACTCCCTCACCCCCTTTTTAAGTGCTTCCCAGGTAGTGCTAGTGGTAAAGAACCTGCCTGCCAATCCAGAATGGTAAAGAGACATAAGAGACACAGGTTGGATCCCTGGGTGGGGAAGATGCCCTGGAGGAGGGCATGTCAACCCACTCCAGTATTCTTATCTGGACAACGTCATGGACAGATGAGCCTGGAGGGCTACAGTCCATAGGGTAGCATGGAGTTGGACATGATTGAAGTGACTTAGCACACATGTACCCTTTTTAAAAAACTGTTTTTAAAAATTGAAGTATAGTTAATTTACAATGTTGTGTTAGTTTCAGGTGTCCAGCAAAGTGAGATATATATATACCTTTTCATATTCTTTTCCATTATAGGTTATTGCAAGCCATTGAATATAGTCCCCTGTGCTGCATAATAGGTCTTTGTTGTCTATTTTATATACAATGGTGTGCATTAGCTAATCCCAAAGTCCTCCTTTATCCCTACCTGACCCCCTTTCCACTTTGGCAACCATAAATTTGTTTTCTATGTCTGTGGGTCGATTTCTGTTTTGTAAATTGTTATGCTCCGAGCCCGTATCTCCGAACCGACCGAGAGAGCAAGTCCACCACAGTATTGCAAACGCAAGAAGGGAGTTTGTTTATTTCTAGCGCGCTAGGGCCCAAGTCTCATCTCACACAAGGGAATCTGACAAGAGCCCCAAACAAAGGAGTATGGCGGCTTATATACAGGCAGTTCTTTGTCTCAGTTACAGGAGTAGCTGGCGTTACATGATTGGCCAGGCAGGATGAGCGCATATCCTGTCTCTTTTTGGTAAACATGACTCAGGTCCTAGAGACCGTCGTTTGGTCCCTAACATAAATAAGTTTGTCTGTATCATATACTTAAAGATTCCACATATAAGCCATGTCATATGATATTTGTCTTCCTCTGATTTACTTCACTTAGTATGATAGTCTCCCTTGCTGTTTCATTCTTGTTTTTGGCTGAGTGATATTCCATGGCACATATGCACCACATCTTTATCCATTCATCTGTGGATGGACGGGGGTTACTTCCATGTCTGGCTATTATGAATAGTGCTGCCATGAACACTGGTATCCACCCTTTGTTACCTGGCAAGGGGTGAAGAATTCATGAGGAGTTCCTTCCACCTCCCTGATGAAGGTAAATCCTCAGGAAGAGCCTGGGTTTTCCTCTTTACCTCTCCACTCCCACTTTCACAACTCACCAGGTGCACAGGGAAACAAGGAGCCTGGTTTGAGACAATGGGGCATGGCCAGCTCTCAAAAAATCTACTGACTTCTCTTTTCTTGCAGATGAGCGGCCACGGCGGTCATCCTCGAATGTTGGTAAGAGACTTCCCCAGCTTGAAGGCAATTAGACCTTGGGCAAGTGCCTCCGTCTCCTGGTTTTGTTACCTGATTAATATGTATAGTGTAACGTGTGTGTGCTAAGTCGCTTTAGTCATGTCTGACTCTTCGTGCCCACCAGGCTCTTCTGTCCATGGGATTCTCAGGCAAGAATACTGGAGTGGGTTGCCATGCCCTCCTCCATGAGATCTTCCCCACCCAGGGATTCAACCTACATCTTTCACCTCTCCTGAATTGGCAGATGGGTTCTTTACCACTAGCACCGCCAAAGTGCGGACTCAACTCCATGTGGAGGTGTCACGAGATGGGCTGTGGAATCACCTTTCCTGGGTATGAATCTTGGTTCTAGGGCTCACGCCCCGTGGCAACTGTCGCGGCAGTCTGAGCACATGTTGGAAAAGAATTTCCAGACACAGAGCATTTCAGAAGGGAGTATGCTTATTAACAGCAAGGAGCAGAGATAATAAAAGTGAAAGTGAAAGCCTCTCAATCATGTCTGATTCTTTGAGACGCCATGGACTGTAGCCCACAAGGCTTCTCTGTCCATGGGATTCTTCAGGCAAGAATACTGGAGTAGGTTGCCATGCGCTCCTCTATGGGATCTTCCCAACCAGGGATCGAACCCAGGTCTCTTGCATTGGCAGGTAGATTCTTTACCGTCTGAGCCACCTGGGAAGCCCACATATAAATATGTGTAAAGATTTATTGTAAGGAATTGGCTCGCATGATTCTGGCAAGATCTGCAGACCAGAGAAAATTTGGAGAACAGAGCAAAGGTGAAAGTGGCTAGTGGGACCAGGTCGAAGATGAGCCAGGAAGGCTGACAGGTGCCCGGTCACACAGGACTGACTGTGTTGCTACTCTGGTTTGGGATGGATTTGAGTTATGAGAGGTAGAGCTAGAGGAAAGCAATAGGAAACTCCGAGTTGAGAGATCACAAGTGGTAATACACCGGAAATCTGCAAAGAGAAGTTTTGCCTCTGCAGATGAAAGAGGAAGCTGGAAATGAGTAGAAAGAGAGAACCTGAGGCATTATGCAGGGAAGGGAAATAGACAAAGCATGTTGTAGGTGTCAAAGAGTCTGGCTGTCAAGACCTTAGTAATAAAAAGCCATAATTTTCATAGTTTTTAAAATCAATGAAATTTTAAATTGGCGTCTAATGACTTTACAATGGTGATTTCTGCTGGACAGTGAAGTGAATCAGCTGTAAGTATGCATGTATCCCCTCCCTCTTGGGGCCCCTGTCCCCCGTCCCACCCATCTAGGACACCGCAGAGCACTGAGCTGAGCCCCCTGTGCTAGACAGCAGTTTCCCACTGGCTGTCTATTTTACACATGATAATACCTATGTCAATGCTACCGTCTCAGTTTGTCCCGCCCTCTCCTTCCCCTACTGGGTCCACAAGTCTGTTTTCTGTGTTTGCGTCTCCATTCCTGCCCGTAAATAGGTTCATCAGTACCATTTTTCTAGATTCCATACACAAGCTTTAATATATGATAGTTTTTCTCTTTCCGACTTACTTCACTCTGTAAAACAGGCTCCAGTTTCATCCACTTTACTACAACAGACTCAAATTTGTTCCTTTTTATGGCTGAGTTGTATTCCATCATATAAATGTACCACAACTTCTTTATCCAATTCATCTGTCAATGGGACATCCAGGTTGCTTCCATGTCCTGGCTATTGTAAATAGTGCTGCAATGAATACTGGGATACACGTGTCTATTTGAATTATGGTTTTCTCAGGGTATATGCTCAGTAGTGGGATTACTGGGTCATATGGTCATTTTATTCCTAGTTTCTTCAGGCTCTACTACAAAGCTACAGTCATCAAGATAGTATGGTACTGGCACAAAGACAGACATATAGATCAGTGGAACAAAATAGAAAGCCCAGAGATAAATCTACGCATCTATGGATACCTTATCTTTGCCACAGGAGGCAAAAATATACAATGGAGAAAAGACAATTTCTTTCACAAGTGGTGGTGGGAAAACTGGTCAACCACGTGTAAAATAATGAAACTAGAACACTTTCTAACACCATACACAGAAATAAACTCAAAATGGATTAAAGATCTAAAGGCAAGACCAGAAACTATAAAACTCCTAGAGGAAAAGATAGGCAAAACACTCTCTGACATAAATCACAGCAGGATCCTCTATGACCCACCTCCCAGAGTAACGGAAATAAAAGCAAAAATAAACAAATGGGACCTAATTAAACTTAAAAGCTTTTGCACAATGAAGAAAACTATAAGCAAGGTGAAAAGACAGCCTTTAGAATGGGAGAAAAAAATAGCAAATGAAACAATTGACAAAGAATTAATGTCAAAAATGTACAAACAGCTCATGCAGCTCAATACCAGAAAAATAAATGACCCAATCAAAAAATGGGCCAAAGAACTAAACAGACATTTCTCCAAAGAAGACATACAGATGGTTAACAAACACATGAAAGGATGCTCAACATCACTCATTATCAGAGAAATACAAATCAAAATCACAGTGAGGTACCATCTCACACTGGTCAGAACGGCTGCAATCCAAAAGTCTACAAGCCATAAATGCTGGAGAGGGTGTGGAGAAAAGGGAACCCTCTTACACTGCTGGTGGGAATGCAGACTAGTACAGCCACTATGGAGAACAGTGTGGAGATTCCTTAAAAAACTGGAAATATAACTACCATACAACCCAGCAATCCCACTGCTGGGCATACACACTGAGGAAACCAGAATTGAAAGAGACTCGTGTACCCCAATATTCATCACAGCACTGTTTATAATAGCTGGGACATGGAAGCAACCTAGATGTCCACTGGCAGATGAATGGATAAGGAAGTTGTGGGACATATACACAACAGACTACTACTCAGCCATTAAAAAGAATGCATTTGAATCAGTTCTAATGAGGTGGATGAAACTGGAACCTATTGTACAGAGTGAAGTAAGTCAGAAAGAAAAACACCAATACAGTATATTAACATATATATATATGGAATTTAGAAAGATGGTAACAACGACCCTATATGCGAGACAGCAAAAGAGACACAGATGTAAAGAAGATACTTTTGGACTCTGTGGGAGAAGGCGAGGGTGAGATGATTTGAAAGAACAGCATTGGAACATGTATATTACCATATGTGAAATAGATGACTACTCCAAGTTCGATGCATGAAACAGGACACTCAAAGTCAGCGCACTGGGGACAACCCAGAGGGATGGGATGGGGAGGGAGGTGGCAGGGGGTTTGGGATAGGGGACACATGTACACCTGTAGCTGATTCATGTCAATGTATGGCAAAAACCACCACAATATTGTAAAGTAATTAGCCTCCAATTAAAATAGATACATTAATTAAAAAAAATCTCCATACTGTTCTCTGTGTGTGTGTTTGTGTTAGTCGCTCTGTTATGTCTGACTCTTTGTGACCCCATGGACTGTAGCCCGCCAGGCACCTCTGTCCATGAGATTCTCCAGGCAAGAATACTGGAGGGGGTAGCCATTCCCCTCTCCAGGAGATTTTTCCAAGCCAGGGATCAACCTTCCTCCTCTCCCTTGCAGCTCCACTCGGGGCTCTAACCCAAAGTCCTTCTTCTCCGCTGCCTAGATGTGAATGGGTGTGTAGACACCACCTTGTGTCCGGCGTATGCAACCTGCACCAACACTTCAACAAGTTACTACTGTGCTTGCAAGAGAGGTTTCCTGTCCAGCAATGGATTGAAGACATTTAAGGGCCCAGGAGTGGAATGCAGAGGTGAGTTCATGCCCCATCAAACCCCACCCCCTCCTCCCCAGCATTTGGTAGTAAAATCAGATAGAAGCTGGCTGGGCAGCAGATGTAGGTAGGTAAAAGCATTGTTTTCTTTCTTCCTTCTTTCCTTTGCCTCTCCTTCTTCCTTCCTTCCCCCATCTCTTTCTCTTTCTTTCTTAGTTTCTTTCTATTATAAAAATAATTCCTGGTCACTAAAATTTCTAATGATTTTAGAGGCAAGTGTTAGAATAAAAAAAGAGGAACTTCCTGGTGGTCCAGCTAAGACACCATGCTCCCAATGCAGGGGGACTGGGATTCGATCCCTGGTCAGGGAACTAGATTCCACATGCTGCACCTAAATATCCTGCATGCTGCAACTGAGACCTGGCAAAAAAAATTCTCATAAAAACAGAAAGAAAATTATGCTGTATGTCAATATACAGAAATAAACACTGATTTTCTTCCTGTCACCTCTCCATGCAAATAATTTTTAATATGTATTGAATACCAGGCCCTGTGTGAAGGTCTTTATGTGCATTTTCAATAGTATAGGCACTGTGATGATCTCCATTGTACAGATGAGAAAACTGAGGCTTGGGGAGCTAAAATGATTTGTTTAGGGTCATTGAACAATTGAACTGGAATTCAAAGCCAGGTCTTTTTGAGTCTAATGGCAGTCTCTCAACCACTTACCTATTTGTCACACTCCAGATGTGAGATATTGGGAAAATGTATTTAATCTCTCTAAGCTTCAATCTTTCCATCTGTAAAATGAATGTATAAGAGTACCTACCTTAAAGGATATTTGAGAAGATTAAATGCAGTAATGTATGCAGTGTGCTAAGCACATGTACAGTCCCAAGAGCTACTATTAATAGAAATAATAGAAACTAAAATAATTTCTAGAATGACCTAAATTTTTGGTCTGTATTCCTTATATTTAGACCCAAACTCTCCTCTTGACAGTAAAGGTCTGACTATGCCTCTGACATAATTTGCAAGGGTCTGCAATCTATTTCTGTAAGGGGCCAGATAGTAAATGTTTTGGAGACTGCAGTTTGTATGAGCTCTCTCTTAAGTACTCAATACTCCAGTTGTAGTGCAAAAGCAGCCATCAATGATATATAAATGAATGAGTGGAGGTGTGTTCTAATAAAACTTTATTTATTCAAACAAGTGACAGTCCAGATTTAATTCATGGGCTATAGTTTATTGAGCTCTGAACAAGATTTCCATTTAATAATTTATTTCCATTATTATAGTTCCCAGGGAGCTCCAAACATCCTTTTCTTAAAAAATTAGTTATTATTGAAATATAGTTGATTTAAAATATTATGTTAGTTTCAGGCATTATATATATATAGATAGATATGTATTCTTTTCCACTATGGTTTACTATAGGATATTGAATATCATTCCCTGTGTTATTCAGTAGGACCTTGTTTATCCATCCTATATATAATACTTTGCATCTGCTAATCCCAAACTCCCAATCTACCCATCCCCACCCTTGGCAACCACAAGTCTGTTCTGTATATCTGTGAGTCTATTTCTGTTTTGTAAATAAATTCATTTGTGTCATATTTTAGATTCCACATATAAGTGATGTCATATGGTATTTGCCTTTTTCTGTCTGACTTACTTCACATGGTATAATAATCTCTAGGTTCATCCATGTTGCTACAAATGGTATTATTTATTCTTTTTTATGGCTGAGTAATATTCCATTGTATATACATACCACACTTTCTTTATCCATTCCTTTGTCAATGAAAATTTAGGTTACTTCCATGTCTTGGCTATCGTAAATACTGCTGCTATGAGTATTGAGGTATATGTGTCTTTTTGAATTATATTTTTGTCCTGGTATACGCCCAGGAGTGGAATTGCTGGATCATAAGCAATTCTGTTCTTAGTTTTTTGAGGAACTGCCATACTGTTCTCCATAGTGGCTGCACCAATTTACTCTCCCATCAACAGTGTGTAAGTATCCCCTTTATCCACACTCTCTCCAGCATTTATTATTTGTAGAACTTTTAATGATGGGCATTCTGACCAGTGTGAGGTGGTACCTCATTGTAGTTTTGGTTTGCATGTCTCAAATAATTAGCAATGTTGAGTATTTTTTCATGTGTATTGGTCATCTGCACAAATGTTTTTTTAAAAAATCTTTGGGCTACAGTTTATGGGTTATTCAGTAAACATAGTAGACTTGTTGGGCTCTTGTTTTTAGATAAAGTATGGAAGAAACATTTCCCATCTAGAAAATGGTGGATACTACATAAGAATCTTATATACTCTTTGACCTGTGGTACCTAATACATTGTGAATATTTTATAGTTCCTTGTCAAATGAAGGAATGTGCTACCTTATTCCTTATGTCAGCTCTAGACTTACTCACCCTGCAGTTGATAGAAAATTAGGTGGTTCTAGTGTTTCATTACTTAAGGCTGAAATGAATGTTACTATCTTCATGATAAATACATAGAAAATATTTATTTAGGGTGATCTGGCAGAGCAGGGGTGAAGGAAATTAGGGGAGAACCACCCCTCAGATGGTAAGGAATCTGCCTGCAATGCGGGAGACCTGGGTTCAATCCCTGGGTCAGGAAGATCCTCTGGAGAAGAGAACAGCTATCCACTCCACTAGAAGTGCCTGGAGAATTCCATGGACAGTGGAGTCTGGCAGGCTCCAGGGGGTCACAAAGAGTTGGAGATGGCTGAGTGACTTTCACTTTCCTTTTCACCCCATGGTACTAAGACTGCACAATTCTATTGGCACTTTAATGAGTAAATATGTATAATGCGTTTGCAAAATGTTCTGGTTATCTATTTCTGGGTAGCAGCAAACTTTGTGCATTAAAACACCAATGATCATTTATTTTGCTCCTGAATGAATCTTCTACTTGGGCTGAGTTCACTGACAATGGCTTGACTTTGTTCCACATGGTGTCAGTTGAAGTGGCTCAACTGGGAGCTAGAGGATTCATTTTGGAAGAGGCTCACCCACAAGGCTGGAAAGCTGGTGATGGCTGTTGGCTGGTTGCTCTGCCAGGGCTGTGAGCTGGAGGTCTTAGCTCTTCTCCATGAGAGCTGTTTTTTTCATGGCTTATTGAGCTTCCTCACAGTATGGCAATTGAGTCAAGCATGAGCATCTCAAGAGAAGGTGTGGAAGTGTGTGATATTTTGATGACTTATCGTGGTAATTTTAATGACAGTGTCACTACCACCATAGTCACAAGTATGCTCAGATTCAAGTAGAGGAGATATAGACCCCACTGCTTGACAGAAGGAGTACCAAAAAAGGGCATTAAATTAAGGGTATACGAAATAGAAAGCATTGTTTCAACCATCTTTGGAAAATACAAACTGTATTTGAAGAAGATTTGTAACTCTCTTTTTCTCTCCAGATATAGATGAATGCTCTCAAAGGCCCACACCATGTGGCCCTAACTCAATCTGCAGAAATCTGCCTGGGAGATATAGGTGCAGCTGTATAACTGGTTTCTCTTCTCCCACTGGAAATAACTGGATCTCAGGAAAGCGAGGCCGTTTCACCTGTAGAGGTAAAGGGCTCAGACATGGGTCTTTGGTGGACAGCTCCTACTGTTAGGAACGTGTGTTCTAACTTTAGACAGCTAACGTTTTGTCTGCTCACTCTCCTCTACTGCTCTTCAGACTTTAATGAATGCCTGTCCCTTGGGGTCTGCCCAGAGTATTCTGAGTGCATCAACTCTTTGGGAAGCTACTGTTGCAGCTGCAAAGTTGGATTCACCTTTAAAAACTCCATCTGTGAAAGTATAGAGAATCTGATCTTTTTTACCTTCTCAATTAACGGAGAGCTTTGTTTGATGATCCTATGAAGTAAGGGTTATGATCCTCATTTCAGGAATGATCCAACTGAGGCTCAGAGAGGTAAAGTCCCTTGCCCAGAGATACACAGCTATTAAGTAGAAGAATGTGGATCTGAACTCCCATTGAGTGTCTACTGGTCTTCTTGATGGCTCAGTTGGTAAAGAATCTGCCTGCAATGCGGGAGACCTGGGTTTGATCCCTGGATTGGAAAGATACCCCGGAGAAGAGAAAGGCTACCCACTCCAGTATTCTGGCCTGGAGAATTCCATGGACAGTCTATGGGGTCACAAAGAGTCAGGCATGACTGAGCAACTTTCACTTCACTCTTCACTCTTGAGTTAAGCAGTGAATCAGGCAGGACTTGAGAGTAACAGGGAGCTCTATCATTAGCATGATTCACATCTTTCCACTCCTGAGGGGAGATATTAACAACATCTGGAGATATTTTTGGTTGTTCAAACTGGTGGTGGTGATGGGGTGGTTGGTGTTACTGTCATCTGGTGGGTAGAGAACAGAGATCCTGCTAAACATCCTCCAATGCACAGAGCAGCCTCCCTACAACCAATAATACCCTGGTCCTAAATATCAGTAGTCCTGGGGAAAGCTCAGAACCAAACATCAAAACTTTTTCGTAAAAGATAATTAAATGAAGACCTGAGAGTTCTTTTTCTTTCTTTCCTTCTTTCTTTCTTTCTTTCTTTCTTTCTTTTTTTTTTTAATACTTTTTGGCTGCTCCACATGGCATGGAGGGTCCTAGCTTCCACACCAGGGACTGAACCCGCACCCCTTGCATTGGAAGTGCTGAGTCTTAACAACTGGATCAGCATGGAAGTCTCACCTGAGAATTATTCTTGATTCTCCTTTCCCTTTCATATTAAATCTGTCATTATGTCATTGGGCAATTGCTGCTACTGTTAAGTCAATTCAGTCGTGTCCGACTCTGTGCAACCCCATAGACAGCAGCCCACCAGGCTCCCCTGTCCCTGGGATTCTCCAGGCAAGAACACTGGAGTGGGTTGCCATTTCCTTCTCCAATGCATGAAAGGGAAAAGTGAAAGTGAAGTCGCTCAGTCATGTCCGACTTCGCAACCCCATGGACTGCAGCCTACCAGGCTCCTCCATTCATGGGATTTTCCAGGCAAGAGTACTGGAGTGGGTTGCTGTTGCCTTCTCTGCATTCTATCTGCTAAATGTGTCTTAAATCTCTCCACTTTTCTCTCTCCTTGGTTTATGTACCATCATTAGTACTGTAACCACCTCACTAGTCTCTCCATTTTTCTAGTGTTACTCCATTAAATTTATCCTCCACACTGCAGCCAGAATATTCTCATGAAGAGATAAGGGCTCCATCTTCCCGAGTCTGCTGAAGCACTATTATATATTTAAAGGGAGGGTGACTCCATCAAGCAATGCATGGAGTGGCTAAGCTCTTATCATATCCTCTTTGCTTGGAGTTGGAGATTTTTACAGTCATCTATGACTTTTGCAATCTATTTGTAGCAGTTAGCTATTGCTGAGTAACAAAATCACCCTGAAAGTTAGTGACTAAAATAACAACCATTTATTTAGCTCTCTGGATTCCATGTGTTGGCAGTTTAGGTTCGGCTCTGCTGGTCAGTTCTTTCGGTTTCCACTGGGCTGGTCTATATGTGTTTCTGGGCAGCTGTGCGTCAGCTTCGCTGATCTTGGCTGAGCTGTCTCACATACCTGGAGCTCATCTGGGATGATCCATCTCTCTTCCATCTTGTCTTTTTTTTCATTAGCCTGGAGCTGTTCATATGGCACAAGTAAGGGGCCCAATGTAGGAATAGAAGGACATAGATTTCTCCATATCTAAGTTCTGAAGTAGCACCATGTTGCTTGCCCTGTATTGACTGGCTCAATGCAAGTCATAGAGTCAAGGGCTGGGGACCCAAACCCCACATCTGAAAGAGCAGAGTAGCAAGGTAACACTGTGTAGCACAAACCTCATCCAAAATAGTGGACATAGGGAGAATTAAAGGATGACAATGATCTGCAATCAATGATCATTATTGTTTGAAACTATTTGTCACTCTTTTGTGTGCATAAAGTTGGCCTGAATGTATTCTCATGGACATGCCTAACATCAAGGGAGGTTAGGGAGAAGGGGAAAGTCTGGATATTGGGGCAGGTCAGGTGGAGACAATCTCGTGTTTGTAGTGTCTCATCTTTGCTGCTTCTCCTTCTTTGACATGGGTTTTAATTTCTACTCACCAGATGTGGACGAATGTGCCAATCCCAGAAGTTGCCCAGAGCATTCGACTTGCCACAACAGTGTTGGAAGCTACTCTTGTGGCTGCAACCCGGGTTTTCAATCCAGAAGTGGAAGGAAAAGTTTCCAGGGTCGAGGAGAGATGTGTGAAGGTATTTACAGGGGTCTTCTGGGGAATCAAGTCCAATGTGTTTGAAAAGACAGGAGTGGTGGGGAGAAGTTGAGGTGGGTCTTAGCTGAGTTCAAAGCCCTCATATGCAAAGCTGAAACCAATAGCAATTGATTCATTCATGCATTCATTCAACAAACACTTCTTGAGCACCTACTATATGCCAAGCATTATTCTAGGGATGGAGGATACTGTGATAACACAGAAAAAAACATTTATTTTACTGGAACTTATTATCATGGTGACAGAATTAGACAACAAACAAAATATAATCATGTATTTGGGCTGAGTTTGCTGCTGATGGCTTGACATTCTTCCATGCAGTGACAGTTGTGTTGGCTCAACTGGGGGCTAGAGGATCCACGTTGAAAGGGGCTCATTCACAAGGTGAAGGTGGTGCTGGCTGCTGCCTGGCAGCTGTGCCAAAGTTGTAAGCTGGAGGTCTAAGTTCTTCTCCACGAGAGCTGTTTTTTTGCATGGCTAGTTGAGCTTCCGCACAGTATGGGAGCTGAGTCAAGCATGGGCATCTCAAGAGAACCAGGTGGAAGTGGGTGATATTGTGATGATGTGGCATGGTATTTTTATGACCTAGTGTCACCACCACCACAGTCACACACATCCTCAGATTCAAGGGGAGGAAATATAAACCTCATTAGTTGATGGAAGGAGTATCAAAGAAAGGACACTGAATTAAGGGCATTAGGAATGAAAGACATTGTTTCAACTATCTTTAGAAAATACAAACTATTTCCCAAGATGAAGAAAATTTGTAACTGTGACTCTGGAAATAATTGGATTCCTGGAAAGCCAGGTCATTTCACCTGTACAGGTAATGTGCTCAGGCTCTCAGGCGTGGGTCTTTTGTATACAGCTCCAATTGTGTTAGGTGTATATGTTTCCTGGGGGCTTCCCAGGTGCTAAAGAACCAGTCTACAAATGCAGGAGACACAGGTTTGATCCCTGGGTCCGGACGATCCCTTTGAGGAGGGCATGGCTACCCACTCCAGTATTCTTGCCTGGAGAATCCCATGGACAGAGGAGCCTGGTGAGCTACAGCCCATAGGGTCACAGAGACTCAGACAAGACTGAAGTGACTTAGCACGCATGCACACATATGTGTTCTTACCTTAGACACCTAATCTTTATATGCTCACTCTTCACCACTGCTCCTCAGACGTTAATGAATGCCTTTCCTGTGGGGTCTTCCCAGAGCATTCTGAGTGCACCAACTGTTAAGCTACCATTGCAGCTGCCAAGTTCAGTTCAGCTCTAACATCCTCAGTCAGTGAATGTGTGGAGAATCTGGTCTTCTTTAGCTATTCAATTAATTAAGAACTTCATTTGATGATGCTATGAGGTAGAGATTCTGATTTTCTACCTGATTTTGATTGGAGATATTTGAAGTCATCTCTGATGTTTCTGGTCTATTTGTAGGAGTTAGCTATTGCTGAGTAATAAATCATCCCAGAGGTTAGGGGTTGAGACAAACACCATTTCTTTGTCCCTTCACCATGTGTTGGCACTTTGAGTTGGGCTCTGCTGGTCAGTTCTTTAAGTGTCAACTGGGCTTGTTCCTGTGTGTGTGGTCAGTTGTGTGTCAGCTTTGCTGATCTTGGCTGGACTGTCTCACATTTCTGGGACTCATCTGGGATGATCCATCTCTCTTATACTTTGTCTTTTTTGTTGTTAGCCTGGGGTTTGTTCATATGATAGAAGCAAGGGGCCCAGTGTATAAGCAGAAACAAAGATTGGAAATGGCACCACTTTACTTCTGCTGTAGTTATTGGTTCAAAGCAAGTCACAGAACCAAACAGTGTGAAGAGGTGGTGAACCAAACCCCACATCTTAAAGAGAAGAGTGACAAGGTCGCATTGTGTAGCACGAGCCTCATCCCAAGACGTGGACATTGAGAGGAGTAAATGATGACAGCCATTTCTGCAATCAGTGATCATTATGGCTTGAAACTATTTGCCACCGTTTTGTGTGTGCATACAGTTGTCCACAGTTTATTCTCACGTCATGCCTCACTGCAAGGGAAGTTTTAGAGAAGGGGAAAATCTGGGAGCATCAGGTGGCAAACAGGTGGAGTGAATCTCCTGTTTGCAGTCCCCTGTCCTTGCTTCTTCCTCTGCCTTGATCTGAGTTTTCATTTCTACTCACCAGATGTGGACGAATGTGCCAATCCCAGAAGTTGCCCAGAGCATTCGACTTGCCACAACAGTCTTGGAAACTACTCTTGTGTCTGCAACTCAGGATATATATCCAGAAGTGGAAAGAAGAGTTTCCAGGGACCAGGGGAGACATGTCAAGGTAGGTGCATGGGTCTTCTGGGAAATCAAGTCCAATCTGTTTGGAAAGACAGCAGTGCTGGAGGAAGAGTTAGAAGTTGAGGTAGGTCTCAGCTGAGTTCAAAGTCTTGTTTGCGGAGCTGAAGCCAATTCATCCCTCATGCATTCATTCAACAAACACTTCTTGAGCACCTACTATATGCCAAGCATTATTCTAGGGATGGAGGATACTGTGATAACACAGAAAAAAAAACATTTATTCTACTGGAACTTCTCATCATGGTGAGAATCAGACAACAAACAAAATACAGTCATGTATTTGCGCTGAGTTTGCTGCTGATGGCTTGACATTCCTCCATGCAGTGACAGTTGTGTTGGCTCAACTGAGGGCTAGAGGATCCACGTTGAAAGGGGCTCATTCACAAGGTGAAGGTGGTGCTGGCTGTTGCCTGGCAGCTGTGCCAAAGTTGTAAGCTGGAGGTCTAAGTTCTCCACGAGAGCTGTTTGTTTGTTTTTTTTTTTCATGGCTAGTTGAGCTTCCGCACAGTATGGGAGCTGAGTCAAGCATGGGCATCTCAAGAGAACCAGGTGGAAGTGGGTGATATTGTGATAACTTGGCATGGTATTTTTATGACCTAGTGTCACCACCACCACAGTCACATGCATGCTCAGATTCAAGGGGAGGAAATATAAACCTCATTAGTTGATGGAAGGAGTATCAAAGAAAGGACACTGAATTAAGGGCATTAGGAATGAAAGACATTGCTTCACCTATCTTTGGAAAATACAAACTATTTCCCAAGATGAAGAAAATTTGTAACTGTGACTCTGGAAATAATTGGATTCCTGGAAAGCCAGGTCATTTCACCTGTACAGGTAATGCGCTCAGGCTCTCAGGCATGGGTTTTCTGTATACAGCTCCAATTGTGTTGGGTGCATTCATTTCCTGGGGGCTTCCCAGGTGCTAAAGAACCAGCCTACAAATGCAGGAGACACAGGTTTGATCCCTGGGTCCGGACGATCCCTTTGAGGAGGGCATGGCAACCCACTCCAGTATTCTTGCCTGGAGAATCCCATGGACAGAGGAGCCCGGTGGGCTATAGCCCAGACGGTCACAGAGATTCAGACATAACTGAAGTGACTTAGCACGCATGCACACATATGTGTTCTTACCTTAGACACCTAATCTTCATCTGCTCACTCTTCTCCACTGCTCCTCAGGTGTTAATGAACGCCTTTCCTGTGGGGTCTTCCCAGAGCATTCTGAGTGCACCAACTGTTAAGCTACCATTGCAGCTGCCAAGTTCAATTCAGCTCTAACATGCTCAGTCAGTGAAGGTGTGGAGAATCTGATCTTCCTTAGCTATTCAGTTAATTAAGAACTTCATTTGATGATGCTATGAGGTAGAGATTCTGATTTTCTACCTGATTTTGATTGGAGATATTTGAAGTCATCTCTGATGTTTCTGGTCTATTTGTAGGAGTTAACTATTGCTGAGTAGTAAATCATCCCAGAGGTTAGTGGCTGAGACAAACACCATTTCTTTGTCCCTTCACCATGTGTTGGCACTTTGAGTTGGGCTCTGCTGGTCAGTTATTTAATTGTCCACTGGGCTTGTTCCTGTGTTTGTGGTCAGTTGTGTGTCAGCTTTGCTGATCTTGGCTGGGCTTTCTCACATATCTGGGACTCATCTGGGATGATCCATCTCTCTTCTACCTTGTATTTTTCATTGTTAGCCTGGGGTTTGTTCATATGATAGACGCAAGGGGCTCAGTGTATAAGCAGAAACAAATAGGCTTCTTGAGGTCTAAGTTTGGAAATGGCACCACTTACTTCTGCTGTGCTTATTGGTTCAAAGCAAGTCACAGAACCAGATAGAGTGAAGAGGTGGTGAACCAAACCCCACATCTTAAAGAGAAGAGTGACAAGTCGCATTGTGTAGCACGAGCCTCATCCCAAGGTGTGGACACGGGGAAGAATAAATGATGACAGCCATTTATGCAATCAATGATCATTGTGGCTTGAAACTATTTGCCACGGTTTTGTGTGTGTATACAGTTGGCCAGAATTTATTCTCACGTCATGCCTCACTGCAAGGGAAGTTTTGGAGAAGGGAAAGTCTAGGTATTTGGGAGCATCAGGTGGCAAACAGGTGGAGTGAATCTCCTGTTTGCAGTCCCATGTCCT
This sequence comes from Ovis aries, assembly GCF_016772045.2. NCBI lineage: Eukaryota > Metazoa > Chordata > Mammalia > Artiodactyla > Bovidae > Ovis > Ovis aries. Next base: position 15,351,448 of record NC_056058.1, on the reverse strand, counting down.
TGCTTCTTCCTCTGCCTTGATCTGAGTTTTCATTTCTACTCACCAGATGTGGACGAATGTGCCAATCCCAGAAGTTGCCCAGAGCATTCGACTTGCCACAACAGTCTTGGAAACTACTCTTGTGTTTGCAACTCAGGATATATATCCAGAAGTGGAAAGAAGAGTTTCCAGGGACCAGGGGAGATATGTCAAGGTAGGTGCAGGGGTCTTCTGGGAAGTCAAATCCAATCTGTTTGGAAAGACGGCAGTGCTGGAGGAAGAGTTAGAAGTTGAGGTAGGTCTCAGCTGAGTTCAAAGTCTTGTTTGCAGAGCTGAAGCCAATTCATCCCTCATGCATTCATTCCACAAACACTTCTTGAGCACCTGCTATATAGAAAAGAACTATTCGAGGAATAGAGGATACTGTAGTGAGTAACACAGGCAAAAATATTTGTTCTCCTGAAACTCCTTGTTGAGGGTGGGGAGAACCAGATGATAAGCAACATACGTGCATGCATCCACTATTTGGGCTGACTTTGGTGAGGATGACTTGACTTTATTCCACAAAGTGTCAGTTGAGCTGGTTCAGCTGGGGTAGAAGATCCACTTTGAAGGGTTGCTCACTCACAAGGTGAAGCTGGTGCAGAATGAAGCTGTGGGCTGGAGGTCTTAGTTCTTCTCCACATGAGCTGTTTTTTTTTTTTTTTCTTTCATGGAGAATTAATTTTATTTATTTCTTTTACTTTACAATACTGTATTGGTTTTGCCATACATTGACATGAATCCACCACAGGTGTATACAAGCTCCCAATCCTGAATCCCCCTCCCACCTCCAACCCCATATCATCTCTGGATCATCCCCATGTACCAGCCCCAAGCATCCTGTATCCTGTATCGAACATAGACTGGCACTTCATTTCTTACATGATAGTATACATGTTTCAGTGCCATTCTCCCAAATCATCCCACCCTCTCCATCTCCCTCAGACTCCAAAGTCTGTTCTATACATCTGTGTCTCTTTTGCTGTCTCGCATACAGCGTCATCATTACAATCTTTCTAAATTCTATATATATATGTCAGTATACTGTATTGGTGTTTTTCTTTCTGGCTTACTTCACTCTGTATAATTGGCTCCAGTTTCATCCATCTCATTAGAACTGTTTCAAACGGATTCTTTTTAATGGCTGAGTAATACTCCATTGTGTATATATACCATAGCTTTCTTATCCATTCATCTGCTGATGGACATCTAGGTTGTTTCCATGTCCTGGCTATTATAAACAGTGTTGCAATGAACATTGGGGTACATGTGTCTCTTTCAGTTCTGGTTTCCTCGGTGTGTATGCCCAGCAGTGGGATTGCTGGGTCATAAGGCAGTCCTGTTTGCAATTTTTAAAGGAATCTCCACACTGTTCTCCATAGTGGCTGTACTAGTTTGCATTCCCGCCAACAGTATAGAAGGGTTCCCTTTTCTCCACACCCTCTCCAGCATTTATTGCTTGCAGACTTTTGGATCGCAGACATTCTGACTGGTGTGAAGTGGTACCTCATTGTGGTTTTGATTTGCATTTCTCTAATAATGAGTGATGTTGAGCATCTTTTCATGTGTTTGTTAGCCATCTGTATGTCTTCTTTGGAGAAATGTCTATTTAGTTCTTTGGCCCATTTTTTGATTGGGTCGTTTATTTTTCTGGAATTGAGCTGCAAGAGTTGCTTGTATATTTTTGAGATTAGTTGTTTGTCAGTTGCTTCATTTGCTATTATTTTCTCCTATTCAGAAGGCTGTCTTTTCACCTTGCTTATATTTTCCTTTGTTGTGCAGAAGCTTTTAATTTTAATTAGATCCCATTTGTTTATTTTTGCTTTTATTTCCAGAATTCTGGGATGTAGGTCATAGAGGATCCTGCTGTGATTTATGTCTGAGAGTGTTTTGCCTATGTTCTCCTCTAGGAGTTTTATAGTTTCTGGTCTTACATTTAGATCTTTAATCCATTTTGAGTTTATTTTTGAGTGTGGTGTTAGAAAGTGATCTAGTTTCATTCTTTTACAAGTGGTTGACCAGTTTTCCCAGCACCACTTGTTAAAGAGATTGTCTTTACTCCATTGTATATTCTTGCCTCCTTTGTCGAAGATAAGGTGTCCATAGGTGTGTGGATTTATCTCTGGGCTTTCTATTTTGTTCCATTGATCTATATTTCTGTCTTTGTGCCAGTACCATACTGTCTTGATGACTGTGGGTTTGTAGTAGAGCCTGAAGTCAGGCAGGTTGATTCCTCCAGTTCCATTCTTCTTTCTCAAGATTGCTTTGGCTATTCGAGGTTTCTTGTATTTCCATACAAATCTTGAAATTATTTGTTCAAGTTCTGTGAAAAATACCGCTGGTAGCTTGATAGGGATTGCACTGAATCTGTAGATTACTTTGGGTAGTATACTCATTTTCACTATATTGATTCTTTCAATCCATGAACATGGTATATTTCTCCATCTATTAGTGTCCTCTTTTATTTCTTTCAGCAGTGTTTTATAGTTTTCGATATATAGGTCTTTAGTTTCTTTAGGTAGGTATATTCCTAAATATTGTATTCTTTTCGTTGCAATGGTGAATGGAATTGTTTGTTTAATTTCTTTTTCTACTTTCTCATTATTAGAGTATAGGAATGCAAGGGATTTCTGTGTGTTGATTTTTATATCCTGCAACTTTACTATATTCATTGATTAGCTCTAGTAATTTTCTGGTGGAGTCTTTAGGATTTTCTATGTAGAGGATCATATCATCTGCAAACAGTGAGAGTTTTACTTCTTCTTTTCCAATTTAGATTCCGTTTATTCCTTTTTCTGCTCTGATTGCTGTGGCCAAAACTTCCAGAACTATGTTGAATAGTAGCGGTGAAAGTGGGCACCCTTGTCTTGTTCCTGACTTTAGGGGAAATGCTTTCAATTTTTCACCATTGAGGATAATGTTTGCTGTGGGTTTGTCATATATAGCTTTTATTTGTTGAGGTATGTTCCTTCTATTCCTGCTTTCTGAAGAGTTTTTTTTTTTTTATCATAAATGGATGTTGAATTTTGTCAAAGGCCTTCTCTGCATCTATTGAGATAATCATATGGCTTTTATTTTCAATTTGTTAATGTGGTGAATTACGTTGATTGATTTGCGGATATTGAAGAATCCTTGCATCCCTGGGATAATGCCCACTTGGTCATGGTGTATGAGCTTTTTAATGTGTTGTTGGATTCTGATTGCTAGAATTTTGTTGAGGATTTTTGCATCTATGTTCATCAGTGATATTGGCCTGTAGTTTTCTTTTTTTGTGTGGCATCTTTGTCAGGTTTTGGTATTAGGGTGATGGTGGCCTCATAGAATGAGTTTGGAAGTTTCCCTTCCTCTGCAATTTTCTGGAAGAGTTTGAGTAGGATAGGTGTTAGCTCTTCTCGAAATTTTTGGTAGAATTCAGCTGTGAAGCCGTCTGGACCTGGGCTTTTGTTTGCTGGAAGATTTCTGATTACAGTTTCAATTTCCATGCTTGTGATGGGTCTGTTAAGATTTTCAATTTCTTCCTGGTTCAGTTTTGGAAAGTTGTACTTTTCTAAGAATTTGTCCATTTCTTCCACGTTGTCCATTTTATTGGCATATAATTGCTGATAGTAGTCTCTTATGATCCTTTGTATTTCTGTGTTGTCTGTTGTGATATCTTCATTTTCATTTCTAATTTTATTGATTTGATTTTTCTCTCTTTGTTTCTTGATGAGTCTGGCTAATGGTTTGTCAATTTTATTTATCCTTTCAAAGAACCAGCTTTTGGCTTTGTTGATTTTTGCTATGGTCTCTGTTGTTTCTTTTGCATTTATTTCTGCCCTAATTTTTAAGATTTATTTCCTTCTACTAACTCTGGGGTTCTCCATTTCTTTCTTTTCTAGTTGCTATAGGTGTAGAGTTAGGTTATTTATTTGACTTTTTTTCTTGTTTCTTGAGGTATGCCTGTATTGCTATGAACTTTCCTCTAAGCACTGCTTTTATAGTGTCCCATAGGTTTTGGGTTGTTGTGTTTTCATTTTCATTCATTTCTATGCATAATTTGATTTCTTTTTTGATTTCTTCTATGATTTGTTGGTTATTCAGATGTGTGTTGTTTAGCCTCCATATGTTGGGATTTTTAATAGTTTTTCTCCTGTAATTGAGATCTAATCTTAGTGCATTATGGTCAGAAAAGGTGCTTGGAATGATTTCGGTTTTTTTTAATTTATCAAGGTTAGATTTATGGCCCAGGATGTGATCTATCCTGGAAAAGGTTTCGTGAGCACTTGAGAAAAAGTGAAATTCATTGTTTTGGGGTGAAATGTCCTATAGATATCAATTAGGTCTAACTGGTCTATTGTGTCATTTAAAGTTTGCGTTTCTTTGTTAATTTTCTGTTTAGTTGATCTGTCCATAGGTGTGAGTGGGGTATTAAAGTCTCCCACTATTATTGTGTTATTGTTAATTTCCCCTTTCATGCTTGTTAGCATTTGTCTTACATATTGCGGTGCTCCTATGTTGGGTGCATATATATATTTATAATTGTTATATCTTCTTCTTGGATTGATCCTTTGATAATTATGTATGCTGCCTACAAGAGACCCACCTCAAAACAAAGGACAGATACAGACTGAAAGTGAAGCGCTGGAAAAAGATATTCCACGCAAATAGAGACCAAAAGAAAGAAGGAGTAGCAATACTCATCTCCAATAAAATAGACTTTAAAACAAAGGCTGTGGAAAGAGACAAAGAAGGCCACCACATGAGCTGTTTTATCATGGCTCTTTGAGCTTCCTCACAGTATGGTGGCTGAGTCAAACACGAGCATTTCAAAAGAACAAGGTGAAGATGTGTGATAGTTTTATGACTTAGCACAATACTTTTATGAGCTAGTGTCACCACCGTATAGTCACAGAGATGCTCAGATTGAAGAGGAGGAGAAATAGAGCCTGCTCAATGGAAGACGTACCCAAGAAGAGACACTGAATGAAGGGCATATGGAAGAGAATACATTGTTTCAACCATCTTTGGAAGATCCTAGTTGTATTTGAAGAAATTTGTAACTTTGACTCTTTCTCTCCAGATATAAATGAATGTTCTCAAAGGCCTCCACTTTGTGGTCCTAACTCAATCTGCAGAAACCTTCCAGGAAGGTATGAGTGCAGCTGTTTGACTGGTTTCTCTTCTCCCACTGGAAATAACTGGATCTCTGGAAAGCCAGGTCATTTCGCCTGTACAGGTAATGAGCTCAGATTCTCAGGCTTGGGTCTTTTGTAGACTACTCCTATTGAGTTGAGTACATAGTGTGCTAAACTTGGACACCTAATCTTTGGTCTGCTCACTCTCCTCCACTACTCCTCAGACATTAATGAATGCCTCTCGCATGGGGTCTGCCCAGAGCATTCTGAGTGCACTAACTCTTTGGGAAGCTACCGTTGCAGCTGCAAAGTTGGATTCAGCTCTGGAAACTACACCTGTGAATGTACAGAGAACCTGATTTCTTTTAGCTACTTCCTTAATTAAGCACTTTAGTTGATGATCCTATGAGCTAGAGACTTTGATCTCCATTTTAGGAATGATCCAAATAAGGCCCAGAAAGGTAAAGTCATTAGCTCAAGGATACACAGCTAGTAAGTAGAAGAACATGAGTTTGAACTCTTGTTGAGGGCGTACTATGAGTTGAGCAGTGGGTCAAACAGTATTTGAGAGTACTGGAGGACTCAGTCCCTAGCCTGATTTTTGCCCTGCTGGGGGCAAGGGTGGTATTGACAATGTCTGGAGACACTTTTGCCAAGCTGGTGGTGGTGCTGTGTTGGATGTGTAACTGTCAACTGGTGGATAGAGGCCAGAGATCCTGCTAAACATCCTCCAATGCACAGAATAACCTTCCCGCAAGCAAGAATGCTTGATCCCAAATGTAAATAGTACTGAGATAGAGACAGTCCTTCCCAAGGAGATCTCAGACCCAAATGTTAGAACTTTTCCCTGAAAGGTATTTGCATGAAGACCTGTGAGTTATTCTTGATCCTTGCTCCTTTTCCATATTAAATGATTCATCATGTCATTGGGCAATCTACCTGCTAAATGTGTCTCGAATCTCTCCACTCTTTTCCATCCTTGGTTTAGGTCCAACATTATTGCAGCAGTCTTCTCATTGTTTCTAATGGTGCTCCCTCAGATCTATCATTTACACTGCAGCCAGTATGTAACACTCTCCCCTGGAGTTAAGGCCTCCAATTTCCTGAGTCTGCACAACACTATTATTTATTTATAGTGAGGATGAATCTTGGATACATCACCTTGAAGTTAGAGACATTTGAAGTCATCTCTGACATTTCTGATCTATTTGAAGCAGTTAGCTATCACTGAGTAACAAATCACCCCAAAAGTTACTGGCTGAAACAACCGCAATTTTTAATCTCTTTTTGGTGTTTTGGCACCTTAGGTTAGACTATGCTGCTCAGTTCTTCTGGTCTCCCCTGGGCTTTTCATGTGTTTGTGGTCAGCTGTGTGACAGCTTTGCCAATCATGGCTGGGCCGTCTCACATATCTGGGACTTATCTGGGATGATCCATCTCTCTTTCCCTTTGTCTTTTTCTTATTAGCCTGAGGTTTATTCAAATGGCAGAGGCAAGGGGCCCAATGTATGAGCAGAAGCAAATAGGTTTCTTGAGGTCTAAGTCTGGAAGTGGCACCGCATTGCTTCTGCCATTTCAATTGGACAGCGCAAGTTGTAGAGCCAGCTAGAGTCAAGGACTGGTCAACCAAACTGCACGTCTTAAAGAGAGGAGTGACAAGGTCACACTGTGTAGCACAGACTTCATCCCAAAGTGCCGACACAGGGAGGAGTAAAAGATGACACCCATTTCTGCAATCTATAATCATTACGGTTTGAAACAAAAGCCAGCCTTTTGCTTGCATACAATTGGCCAGAATTTATTCTCATGTCATGCCTAATTCCAAGGGAACTTAGAAAGATTGAGAAACTCTGGATATTGGTGGGGGGAACATCTGGTGGAGAACAGGTGGGATGAATGTCCTGTTTGCAGTGTTCTGTTCTCACTGCTTATTCTACCTTGACCCGGGCTTTCATTTCTACTCACCAGATGTGGATGAATGTGCCAATCCCAGAAGTTGCCCAGAGCATTCGACTTGCCACAACAGTCTTGGAAGCTACTCTTGTGTCTGCAACCCGGGTTTTCAATCCAGAAGTGGAAGGAAAAGTTTCCAGGGGCAAGGAGAGATGTGTGAAGGTATTTGCAGGGGTCTTCAGGGAATCAAGTCCAATGTGTTTGAAAAGTCAGAAGTTGTGAGCAGTTGAGGTGGGTCCTAGCTGAGTTCAAAGCCCTCATATGCAAAGCTGAAGCCAATAGCAATTGATTCAACAAACACTTCTTGAGCACCTACTGTATGCCAAGCATTATTCTAGGGATGGAGGATACTGTGATAACACAGGAAAAAACATTTATTCTACTGGAACTTCTTATCATGGTGAGAGAATCAGACAACAAACAAAATACAGTCATGTATTTGGGTTGAGTTTGCTGATGATGGCTTGACATTCTACCATGCAGTGACAGTTGTGTTGGCTCAACAGAGGTTACAGATTCCACGTTGAAAGGGGCTCAATCACAAGGTGAAGGTGGTGCTGGCTGTTGGCTGGCAGCTCTGCCAGAGTTGTAAGCTGCAGGTCTAAGTTATTCTCCATGAGAGCATGGCTAGTTGAGCTTCCTCACAGTATGGCAGCTGAGTCAAGCATGGGCATCTCAAGAGAACCAGGTGGAAGTGTGTGATATTGTGATGACTTGGCATGGTATTTTTATGACCTAGTGTCACCACCACCGCAGTCACAAGCATGCTCAGATTCAAGGGGAGGAAATATAAGTCTCCTTGGTCAATGGAAGGAGTATCAAAGAAATGACATTGAATTAAGGGCATTCGGAATGAAACACGTTGTTTCAACTATCTTTGGAAAATACAAACTATTTCCCAAGATAAAGAACATTTGTAACTCAGCCTGGAAATAATTGGATCCCTGGAAAGCCTGGTCATTTCACCTGTACAGGTAATGTGATCAGGCGCTCAGACATGGGGCTTTTGTGGACAGCTCTGATTGTGTTGGGTGCATACGTTTCCTGGGGGTTTCCCAGGTGCTAAAGAACCAGCCTACAAATGCAGGAGACACAGGTTTGATCCCTGGGTCAGAAAGATCCCCTTGAGAAGGGCATGGCAACCCGCTCCAGTATTCTTGCCTGGAGAATCCCATTGACAGAGGAGCCTGGTGGGCTACAGCCCATAGGGTCACAGAGATTCAGACACGACTGAAGTGACTTAGCACGCATGCACATATATGTGTTCTTACCTTAGACACCTAATCTCTATCTGCTCACTCTTCTCCACTGCTCCTCAGATGTTAATGAACACCTCTCCAGTCGGGGTCTTCCCAGAGCATTCTGAGTGCACCAACTGTTAAGATACCATTGCAGCTGCCAAGTTCAATTCAGCTCTAACATCCTCAGTTAGTGAATGTGTGAGAATCGGTCTTCTTTAGCTATTCAGTTAATTAAGAACTTCATTTGATGATGCTATGAGGTATAGATTTTGATTTTCTACTTGATTTTGATGGAGATATGTGACGTCATCTCTGATGTTTCTGGTCTATTTGTAGCAGTTAGCTATTGCTGAGTAATACATCACCCCAGAAGTTAGTGGCTGAAACAAACACCATTTCTTTGTGTCTTGACCATGTGTTGGCACTTGAGTTGAGCTCTGCTGGTCAGTTCTTTAAGTGTCGACTGGGCTTGTTCCTGTGTTTGTGGTCAGTTGTGTGTCAGCTTTGCTGATCTTGGCTGGGCTGTCTCACATATCTGGGACTCATCTGGGATGATCCATCTCTGTTCTGCTTTGTCTTTTTTGTTGTTAGCCTGGGGTTTAGTTTGTTCATGTGGTAGAGGCAAGGGGCCCAGTGTAGAAGCAGAAACAAATAGACTTCTTGACGTCTAAGTTTGGAAGTGGCACCGCTTTACTTCTGCTGTGCTTATTGGTTCAAAGCAAGTCACAGAACCAGACAGAGTGAAGAGGTGGTGAACCAAAACCCACATCTTAAAGAGAAGAGTGACAAAGTCACATTGTGTAGCACGAACCTCATCCCAAGGAGTGGACACAGAGAGGAGCAAATGATGACAGCCATTTCTGCAATCAGTGATCATTATGGCTTGAAACTATTTGCCACCGTTTTGTGTGTGCATACAGTTGTCCACAGTTTATTCTCATGTCATGCCTCACTGCAAGGGAAGTTTGGAGAAGGGGAAAGTCTGGGTATTTGGGAGCATCAGGTGGCAAACAGGTGAAGTGAATCTCCTGTTTTCAGTCCCATGTCCTTGCTTCTTCCTCTCCCTTGATCTGAGTTTTCATTTCTACTCACCAGATGTGGACGAATGTGCCAATCCCAGAAGTTGCCCAGAGCATTCGACTTGCCACAACAGTCTTGGAAACTACTCTTGTGCCTGCAACCCAGGATATATATCCAGAAGTGGAAAGAAGAATTTCCAGGGACCAGGGGAGACATGTCAAGGTAGGTACAGGTTGTTCTGTAGAATCAAGTCCAATCTGTTTGGACAGACAGCAGTGCTGGGCAAAGAGTTAGAAGTTGAGGTAGCTCTCAGCTGAGTTCAATATCTTGTCTACAGAACTGAAGCCAATTCATCCATTCATGCATCCATTCAACAAACACTTCTTGAGCACCTGGTATATAGAAAAGTACTATTGGGGGATGGAGGATACTGCAGTGAGTAACACAGGCAAAAATATTTGTTCTCTGAAACTCCTTGTTGAGGGTGGGGAGAAACAGATGATAAGCAACATACGTGCATGCATCTGCTATTTGGGCTGATTTTGGTGAGGATGACTTGACTTTGTTCCACAAAGTGTCAGTTGAGCTGGTTCAGCTGGGGGCTAGAAGATCCACTTTAAAGGGTTGCTCACTCACAAGGTGAAGCTGGTGCTGAATGAAGCTGGTGGCTGGAGGTCTTAGTTCTTCTCCACATGAGCTGTTTTATCATGGCTCTTTGAGCTTCCTCACAGTACGGTGGCTGAGTCAAACATGAGCATTCCAAAAGAACAGGTGAAGGTGTGTGATAGTTTTATGACTTAGCACAATACTTTCATGAGCTAGTGTCACCACTGCATAGTCGCAGAGATGCTCAGATTCAAGAGGAGGAGATATAGAGCCTGCTCAATGGAAGACGTACCCAAGAAGAGACACTGAATGAAGGGCATATGGAAGAGAAGACATTGTTTCAACGATCTTTGGAAGATCCTAGTTGTATTTGAAGAAACTGTGTAACTTTGACTCTTTCTCTCCAGATATAAATGAATGTTCTCAAAGGCCCCCACTTTGTGGTCCTAACTCAATCTGCAGAAACCTTCCAGGAAGGTATGAGTGCAGCTGTTTGACTGGTTTCTCTTCTCCCACTGGAAATAACTGGACCTCTGGAAAGCCAGGTCATTTCGCCTGTACAGGTAATGAGCTCAGATTCTCAGGCTTGGGTCTTCTGTAGACTCTCCTATTGAGTTGAGTACATAGTGTGCTAAACTTGGACACCTAATCTTTGGTCTGCTCACTCTCCTCCACTACTCCTCAGACATTAATGAATGCCTCTCCCATGGGGTCTGCCCAGAGCATTCTGAGTGCACCAACTCTTTAGGAAGCTACCGTTGTAGCTGCAAAGTTGGATTCAGCTCTGGAAACTACACCTGTGAATGTACAGAGAACCTGGTTTCTTTTAGCTACTCCCTTAATTAAGCACTTTAGTTGATGATCCTATGAGCTAGAGATTTTGATCTCCATTTTAGGAATGATCCAAATAAGGCCCAGAAAGGTAAGTGACTAGCTCAAAGATACACAGCTAGTAAGTAGAAGAACATGAGTTTGAACTCTTGTTGAGGGTGTACTATGAGTAGAGCAGTGGGCCAAGCAGTATTTGAGAGTACTGGAGGACTCAGTCCCTAGCCTGATTTTTGCCCTGCTGGGGGCGGGGGTGGTATTGACAATGTCTGGGGACACTTTTGTCCAAACTGATGGTGGCGCTGGATTGGATGTGTAACAGTCAACTGGTGGGTAGAGACCAGAGATCCTGCTAAACCTCCTCCAATGCAAGAATAACCTTCCCGCAAGCAAGAATGCTTGATCCCAAATGTAAATAGCACTGAGATAGAGACACTCCTTCCCAGGGAGATCTCAGACCCAAATGTTAGAACTTTTCCCTGAAAGGCATTTGCATGAAGTCCTGAGAGTTGTTCTTGATCCTTGTCCCCATTCCATATTTATTGACTCATCAGGTCATTGGGAAATCTACCTGCTAAATGTGTCTCGAATCTCTCCAGTCTTTTCCATCCTTGGTTTAAGTTCCAACATTATTGCAGCAGTCTTCTCACTGTTTCTAATGGTGCTCCCTCAAATCTATCATTTACACTGCAGCCAGTATGCAACACTCTCACCAGGAGTTAAGGCCTCCAGTTTCCTGAGTCTAAGCAACACTATTATTTATTTATAGTGAGGATGGATCTTGGGTACCTCATCTTGCAGTTAGAGATATTTGAAGTCATCTCTGACATTTCTGATCTATTTGAAGCAGTTAGCTATCGCTGAGTAACAAATCACCCCAAAAGTTACTGGCTGAAACAACCGCAATTTTTAATCTCTTGATTCCATGTGTTGGCACCTTAGGTTAGGCTCTGCTGCTCAGTTCTGGTCTCCCCTGGGCTTTTCGTGTGTTTGTGGTCAGCTGTGTGACAGCTTTGGCAATCATGGCTGGGCCGTCTCACATATCTGGGACTCATCTGGGATGATTCATCTCTCTTTCCCTTTGTCTTTTTCTTATTAGCCTGAGGTTTGTTCCAATGGCAGAGGCAAGGGGCCCAATGTATGAGCAGAAGCAAATAGGTTTTTTTTTGTTTTTTTTTTTAGTTTTTTATTTTTTAAATTTTAAAATCTTTAATTCTTACATGCATTCCCAAACATGAACCCCCCTCCCACCTCCCTCCCCATAACATCTTTCTGGGTCATCCCCATGCACCATCCCCAAGCATGCTGCATCCTGCGTCAGACATAGACTGGCGATTCAATTCACATGATAGTATACATGTTAGAATGTCATTCTCCCAAATCATCCCACCCTCTCCCTCTCCCTCTGAGTCCAAAAGTCCGTTATACACATCTGTGTCTCTTTCCCTGTCTTGCATACAGGGTCGTCATTGCCATCTTCCTAAATTCCATATATATGTGTTAGTATACTGTATTGGTGTTTTTCTTTCTGGCTTACTTCACTCTGTATAATCGGCTCCAGTTTCATCCATCTCATCAGAACTGATTCAAATGAATTCTTTTTAACTGCTGAGTAATACTCCATTGTGTATATGTACCACAGCTTTCTTATCCATTCATCTGCTGATGGACATCTAGGTTGTTTCCATGTCCTGGCTATTATAAACAGTGCTGCAATGAACATTGGGGTACATGTGTCTCTTTCAATTCTGGTTTCCTCGGTGTGTATGCCCAGAAGTGGGATTGCTGGGTCATAAGGTAGTTCTATTTGCAATTTTTAAGGAATCTCCACACTGTTCTCCATAGTGGCTGTACTAGTTTGCATTCCCACCAACAGTGTAGGAGGGTTCCCTTTTCTCCACACCCTCTCCAGCATTTATTGCTTGCAGATTTTTGGATCGCAGCCATTCTGACTGGTGTGAAGTGGTACCTCATTGTGGTTTTGATTTGCATTTCTCTAATACTGAGTGATGTTGAGCATCTTTTCATGTGTTTGTTAGCCATCCGTATGTCTTCTTTGGAGAAATGTCTATTTAGTTCTTTGGCCCATTTTTTGATTGGGTCGTTTATTTTTCTGGAGTTGAGCTGCATAAGTTGCTTGTATATTTTTGAGATTAGTTGTTTGTCAGTTGCTTCATTTGCTATTATTTTCTCCCATTCAGAAGGCTGTCTTTTCACCTTGCTTATATTTTCCTTTGTTGTGCAGAAGCTTTTAATTTTAATTAGATCCCATTTGTTTATTTTTGCTTTTATTTCCAGAATTCTGGGAGGTGGATCATAGAGGATCCTGCTGTGATTTATGTCTGAGAGTGTTTTGCCTATGTTCTCCTCTAGGAGTTTTATAGTTTCTGATCTTACATTTAGATCTTTAATCCATTTTGAGTTTATTTTTGTGTGCGGTGTTAGGAAGTGATCTAGTTTCATTCTTTTACAAGTGGTTGACCAGTTTTCCCAGCACCACTTGTTAAAGAGATTGTCTTTACTCCATTGTATATTCTTGCCTCCTTTGTCAAAGATAAGGTGTCCATATGTGTGTGGATTTATCTCTGGGCTTTCTATTTTGTTCCATTGATCTATATGTCTGTCTTTGTGCCAGTACCATACTGTCTTGATGACTGTGGCTTTGTAGTAGAGCCTGAAGTCAGGCAAGTTGATTCCTCCAGTTCCATTCTTCTTTCTCAAGATTGCTTTGGCTATTCGAGGTTTTTGTATTTCCATACAAATCTTGAAATTATTTGTTCTAGTTCTGTGAAAAATGTGGCTGGTAGCTTGATAGGGATTGCATTGAATTTGTAAATTGCTTTGGGTAGTATACTCATTTTCACTATATTGATTCTTCCAATCCATGAACATGGTATATTTCTCCATCTATTAGTGTCCTCTTTGATTTCTTTCATCAGTGTTTTATAGTTTTCTATATATAAGTCTTTAGTTTCTTTAGGTAGATATATTCCTAAGTATTTTATTCTTTTTGTTGCAATGGTGAATGGAATTGTTTCCTTAATTTCTTTTTCTACTTTCTCATTATTCGTGTATAGGAATGCAAGGGATTTCTGTGTGTTGATTTTATATCCTGCAACTTTACTATATTCATTGATGAGCTCTAGTAATTTTCTGGTGGAGTCTTTAGGGTTTTCCATGTAGAGGATCATGTCATCTGCAAACAGTGAGAGTTTTACTTCTTCTTTTCCAATTTGGATTCCTTTTATTTCTTTTTCTGCTCTGATTGCTGTGGCCAAAACTTCCAGAACTATGTTGAATAGTAGCGGTGAAAGTGGACACCCTTGTCTTGGTCCTGACTTTAGGGGAAATGCTTTCAATTTTTCACCATTGAGGATAATGTTTGCTGTGGGTTTGTCATAGATAGCCTTTATTATGTTGAGGTATGTTCCTTGTATTCCTGCTTTCTGGAGAGTTTTTATCATAAATGGATGTTGAATTTTGTCAAAGGCCTTCTCTGCATCTATTGAGATAATCATATGGTTTTTATTTTTCAATTTGTTAATGTGGTGAATTACATTGATTGATTTGCGGATATTGAAGAATCCTTGCATCCCTGGGATAAAGCCCACTTGGTCATGGTGTATGATCTTTTTAATGTGTTGTTGGATTCTGATTGCTAGAATTTTGTTGAGGATTTTTGCATCTATGTTCATCAGAGATATTGGCCTGTAGTTTTCTTTTTTTTGACATCTTTGTCAGGTTTTGGTATTAGGGTGATGGTGGCCTCATAGAATGAGTTTGGAAGTTTACCTCCCTCTGCAATTTTCTGGAAGAGTTTGAGGAGGATAGGTGTTAGCTCTTCTCGAAATTTTTGGTAGAATTCAGCTGTGAAGCCGTCTGGACCTGGGCTTTTGTTTGCTGGAAGATTTCTGATTACCGTATCAATTTCCGTGCTTGTGATGGGTCTGTTAAGATTTTCTATTTCTTCCTGGTTCAGTTTTGGAAAATTGTACTTTTCTAAGAATTTGTCCATTTCTTCCACGTTGTCCATTTTATTGGCATATAATTGCTGATAGTAGTCTCTTATGATCCTTTGTATTTCTGTGTTGTCTGTTGTGATCTCTCCAGTTTCATTTCTAATTTTATTGATTTGATTTTTCTCTCTTTGCTTCTTGATGAGTCTAGCTAATGGTTTGTCAATTTTATTTATCCTTTCAAAGAACCAGCTTTTGGTTTTGTTGACTTTTACTATGGTCTCTTTTGTTTCTTTTGCATTTATTTCTGCCCTAATTTTTAAGATTTCTTTCCTTCTACTAACTCTGGGGTTCTCCAACTCTTCCTTTTCTAGTTGCTTTAGTTGTAGAGTTAGGTTATTTATTTGACTTTTTTCTTGTTTCTTGAGGTATGCCTGTATTGCTATGAACTTTCCTCTAAGCACTGCTTTTATAGTGTCCCACAGGTTTTGGGTTGTTGTGTTTTCATTTTCATTAGTTTCTATGCATATTTTGATTTCTTTTTTGATTTCTTCTGTGATTTGTTGGTTATTCAGAAGTGTGTTGTTCAACCTCCATATGTTGGAATTTTTAATAGTTTTTCTCCTGTAATTGAGATCTAATCTTAATGCATTATGGTCAGAAAAGATGCTTGGAATGATTTCGATTTTTTTGAATTTATCAAGTTTAGATTTATGGCCCAGGATGTGATCTATCCTGGAGAAGGTTCCATGAGCACTTGAAAAAAAGGTGAAATTCGTTGTTTTGGGGTGAAATGTCCTATAGATATCAATTAGGTCTAACTGATCTAATGTATCATTTAAAGTTTGCGTTTCTTTGTTAATTTTCTGTTTAGTTGATCTGTCCATAGGTGTGAGTGGGGTATTAAAGTCTCCCACTATTATTGTGTTATTGTTGATTTCCCCTTTCATACTTGTTAGCATTTGTCTTACATATTGTGGTGCTCCTATATTGGGTGCATATATATTTATAATTGTTATATCTTCTTCTTGGATTGATCCTTGGATCATTATGTAGTGGCCTTCTTTGTCTCTTTTCACAGCCTTTGTTTTAAAGTCTATTATACGGATATGAGTATTGCCACTCCTGCTTTCTTTTGGTCTCTATTTGCGTGGTATATCTTTTTCCAGCCCTTCACTTTCAGTCTGTATGTGTCCCTTGTTTTGACGTGGGTCTCTTGTAAGCAGCATATAGAGGGGTCTTGTTTTGTATCCATTCGGCCAGTCTTTGTCTTTTGGTTGGGGCGTTCAACCCATTTACGTTTAAGGTAATTATTGATAAGTATGATCCCGTTGCCATTTACTTTATTGTTTTGGGTTCGGGTTTATACACCCTTTCGTGTTTCCTGTCTAGAGGATATCCTTTAGAATTTGTTGGAGAGCTGGTTTGGTGGTGCTGAATTCTCTAAGCTTTTGCTTGTCTGTAAAGCTTTTGATTTCTCCTTCGTATTTGAATGAGATCCTTGCTGGGTACAGTAATCTGGGCTGTAGGTTATTGTCTTTCATCACTTTAAGTATGTCTTGCCATTCCCTCCTGGCCTGAAGAGTTTCTATTGACAGATCAGCTGTTATCCTTATGGGAATCCCCTTGTGAGTTATTTGTTGTTTTTCCCTTGCTACTTTTAATATTTGTTCTTTGTGTTTGATCTTTGTTAATTTGATTAATATGTGTCTTGGGGTGTTTCGCCTTGGGTTTATCCTATTTGGGACTCTCTGTGTTTCTTGGACTTGGGTGATTATTTCCTTCCCCATTTTAGGGAAGTTTTCAACTATTATCTCCTCAAGGATTTTCTCATGATCTTTCTTTCTGTCTTCTTCTTCTGGGACTCCTATAATTCGAATGTTGGAGCGTTTCATATTGTCCTGGAGGTCTCTGAGATTGTCCTCGTTTCTTTTAATTCGTTTTTCTTGTTTCCTCTCTGATTCATTTATTTCTACCATTCTATCTTCTATTTCACTAATCCTATCTTCTGCCTCCGTTATTCTACTATTTGTTGCCTCCAGAGTGTTTCTGATCTCATTTATTGTGTTATTCATTATATTTTGACTCTTTTTTATTTCTTCTAGGTCCTTGTTAAACCTTTCTTGCATCTTCTCAATCCTTGTCTCTAGGCTATTTATCTGTGTTTCCATTTTGATTTCAAGATTTTGGATCATTTTCACTATCAATATTCAGAATTCCTTCTCCGGTAGATTCCCTACTTCTTCCTCTTTTGTTTGGTTTGGTGGGCAACTCTCCTGTTCCTTTACCTGCTGAGTATTCCTCTGCCTCTTCATCTTGGTTATATTGCTGCGTTTGGGGTGGCCTTTATATATTCTGATAATTTGTGGAGTTCTCTTTATTATGGAGCTTCCTCACTTTGGGTGGGGTTCTATCAGTGGCTTGTCAAGGTTTCCTGGTTAGGGAGGCTTGTGTTGGAGTTTTGGTGGGTGGAGCTGGGTTTCTTCTCTTTGGAGTGCAGTGGAGTGACCCGTAATGGGTTATGAGACATCAAAGGTTTGGGGGTAATTTTGAGCTGCCTGTATATTGAGGCTCAGGGGAGTGTTCCTGTGTTGCTGGAGAATTTGGGTGGTATGTCTTGTTTTGGAACTTGTTGGCCCTTCGGTGGAGCTTGGTTTCAGTGTAGGTATGAAGGCATTTGATGAGCTCCTATTGCTTAATGTTCCCTGAATTCAGGAGTTCTCTAATGTTTTCAGGCTTTGGGTTTAAGCTTCCTGCTTCTGGTTTTCAGTTTTATTTTTATAGTAGCCTCTAGACTTCTCCATCTATACAGCACCGATGATAAAACATCTAGGTTAAAGATGAAAAGTTTCTCCACATTTAGGGACACTCAGAGAGGTTCACTGAGTTACAAGGAGAAGAGAAGATGGAGGGGGTAGTTAGAGGTAGCTGGAATGAGATGCGGTGAGATCAAGAGAGGAGAGAGCAAGCTAGCCAGTAGTCACTTCCTTATGTGTGCTCTATAGTCTGGACCGCTCAGAGGTATTTACAGAGTTACACGGGGCAGAGGAAAGGGAGGAAGTAGACAGAGGTGACCAGAAGGATCAGAGAGAGGAATGAGTAGGAGAGAGACAAATCCTGCCAGTAACCAGTTCCTTAGGTGTTCTCCACCGTCTGGAACACACAGAGATTCACAGAGTTGGGTAGAGAAGAGATGGGGGAGAAAAGAGACAGAGGCCACCTGGTGGAGAAAAAGGAGAGTCCAGAGGAGGAGAGAGTGGTCAAGCCAGTAATCTCGCTCTCAGGTAAACTTGGGTAGTAAAGTTTGGGTTTTTAAATGTACAAAATTGACAACAAATACCTAAGAGCAAAGATTAAAAATCTGGAGTAGAGGTTGGATTTTCAAAGATACAATATTAAAGAAAAGCAGAAGGTAAAAGGAAGAAAGAAATAAAAAAAGAATTATTAAAAAACAAACAAACAAAACAAAACAAAACACCAACAACCATCCAAAGAGTATATATGGTATTTGCCTTAAAAAAAAAAAGTCTTTTTTTTTTAAATAGTAATACTAGGTTATAGAAATAAAAATTAGAGGAGAAATAGAAGACTTAACAATTTAAAAAAGCTCGGAAAAAAAAAGAAAAAAAAAGCAAAAAGCAAAAAAAAAAAAGAATGATTTTAAAAATATTAAAAATTAAAAATATATCTGGCTCTTCTCTGATGTTATGGGCCGTGTGGGCTCACTTCCAAGGTGGTTCCCTCTGATTAACTTCTTCTGTTTGCTGGTTTTTAGGCTCACTAGTTCAGTCGCGCTGTGGGGAGGGGGGATGCTGTTTTTGAAGACAATGGTCTGCTTTTCTGGTTGCCTGATGTCCTCTGCCAGCCTACAGAAGTTGTTTTGTGGAGTTTGCTCGGCGTTGAAATGTTCTTTTGAGGAATTTGTGAGGGAGAACGTGATCTTCCCGTCCTATTCCTCCGCCATCTTTCCCTCCCTCGCAAATAGGTTTCTTGAGGTCTAAGTCTGGAAGTGGCACCGCATTGCTTCTGCCATTTCAATTGGACAGCGCAAGTTGTAGAGCCAGCTAGAGTCAAGGACTGGTCAACCAAACTGCATGTCTTAAAGAGAGGAGAGACAAGGTCACACCGTGTAGCGCAGACTTCATCCCAAAGTGCGGACACAGGGAGGAGTAAAAGATGACACCCATTTCTGCAATCTATAATCATTACGGTTTGAAACAAATGCCAGCCTTTTGCTTGCATACAATTGGCCAGAATTTATTCTCATGTCATGCCTAATTCCAAGGGAACTTAGAAAGGATGAGAAAATCTGGATATTGTGGGGTGCGGGGGTGGGGGCATCTGGTGGAGAACAGGTGGGATGAATGTCCTGTTTGTAGTGTTCTGTTCTCACTGCTTCTTCTACCTTGACCCGGGCTTTCATTTCTACTCACCAGATGTGGATGAATGTGCCAATCCCAGAAGTTGCCCAGAGCATTCGACTTGCCACAACAGTCTTGGAAGCTACTCTTGTGTCTGCAACCCGGGTTTTCAATCCAGAAGTGGAAAGAAAAGTTTCCAGGGGCGAGGAGAGATGTGTGAAGGTATTTTCAGGGGTCTTCTTGGGAATCCAGTCCAATGTGTTTGCAAAGACAGAAATGGTGGGGAGAAGTTGAGGTGGGTCTCAGGTGAGTTCAAAGCCCTCATATGCAAAGCTGAAGCCAATAGCAATTGATTCAACAAACACTTCTTGAGCACCTACTGTATGCCAAGCATTATTCTAGGGATGGAGGATACTGTGATAACACAGAAAAAAACATTTATTCTACTGGAACTTCTTATCATGGTGAGAGAATCAGACAACAGACAAAATAGAGTCATGTATTTGGGCTGTGTGCTATTTGACTGAGTTTGCGGCTGATGGCTTGACATTCTTCCATGCAGTGACAGTTGTATTGGCTCACCAGAGGGTATTGGGTCCACGTTGAAAGGGGCTCACTCACAAGGTGAAAGTGGTGCTGGCCGTTGGCTGGCGGCTCTGCCAGAGTTGTAAGTTGGAGGTCTATGTTCTTCTCCATGCTGCTAGTTCACTTTAGTCATGACCAACTTTGTGCGACCCCATGACTGCAGCCACCCAGGTTGCTCTGTCCATGGCATTTTCCAAGCAAGAGTACTAGAGTGGGTTTCCATTGCCTTCTCAATGAGAGCTGTTTATTTTCATGGCTAGTTGAGCTTCCAAACACTATGGCAGCTGAGTCAAGCATGGGCATCTCAAGAGAACCAGGTGGAAGTGTGTGATATTGTGATGATTTGGCATGGTATTTTTATGAACTAGTGTCACCACCACCACAGTCACACGCATCCTCAGATTCAAGGGGAGGACATATAAATCTCATTGGTTGATGGAAGGAGTATCAAAGAAAGGACATTGAATTAAAGGCATTAGGAATGAAAGACATTGTTTCAACTATCTTTGGAAAATATAAACTATTTCCCAAGATGAAGAAAATTTGCAACTCTGTCTGGAAATAATGGATCCCTGGAAAGCCAGGTCATTTCACCTGTATAGGTAATGTGCTCAGGCCCTCAGGCATGGGTCTTTTGTAGACAGCTCCGATTATGTTGGGTGCATATGTTTCAGGGGATTTTCCAGGTGCTAAACAATGGGCCTACAAATGCAGGAGACACAAGTTTGATCCCTGGGTCAGGAAGATCCCTTTGAGGAGGGCATGACAACCCACTCCAGTGTTCTTGCCTGGAGAATCCCATTGACAGAGGAGCCTGGTGAGCTACAGCCCATAGGGTCACAGAGATTCAGACACGACTGAAGTGACTTAGCACGCATGCACACATATGTGTTCTTACCTTAGACACCTAATCTCTATCTGCTCACTCTTCTCCACTGCTCCTCAGATGTTAATGAACGCCTCTCCAGTGAGGTCTTCCCAGAGCATTCTGAGTGCACCAACTGTTAAGCTAAGCTACCATTGCAGCTGCCAAGTTCAATTCAGCTCTAACATCCTCAGTCAGTGAATGTGTGCAGAATCTGGTCTTCTTTAGCTATTCAATTAATTAAGAACTTCATTTGATGATTCTATGCGGTAGAGATTCTGATTTTCTACCTGATTTTGATGGAGATAGGTGACGTCATCTCTGATGTTTCTGGTCTATTTGTAGCAGTTAGCTATTGCTGAGTAATAAATCATCCCAGAGGTTAGTGGCTGAAACAAACACCATTTCTTTGTGTCTTGACCATTTGTTGGCTCTTTGAGTTGGGCTCCGCTGGTCAGTTCTTTAAGTGTCAACTGGGCTTGTTCCTGTGTTTGTGGTCAGTTGTGTGTCAGCTTTGCTGGTCTTGGCTGGGCTGTCTCACATTTCTGGGACTCATCTGGGATGATCCATCTCTCTTCTACTTTGTCTTTCTTGTTGTTACCCTGGGGTTTGTTCATGTGGTAGAGGCAAGGGGCCCAGTGTAGAAGCAGAAGCAAATAGGCTTCTTGAGGTCTAAGTTTGGAAGTGGCACCACTTTACTTCTGCTGTAGTTATTGGTTCAAAGCAAGTCACAGAACCAGATAGAGTGAAGAGGTGGTGAACCAAAACCCACATCTTAAAGAGAAGAGTGACAAGGTCTCATTGTGTAGCATGAACCTCATCCTAAGATGTGGACACAGGGAGGAGAAAACAATGACAGCCATTTCTGCCATCAATGATTATTATGTCTTGAAAGTATTTGCCACCGTTTTGTGTGTGCATACAGTTTTCGCCAGTTTATTCTCACGTCATGCCTCACTGCAAGGGAAGTTTGGAGAAGGGGAAAGTCTAGGTATTTGGGAGCATCAGGTGGCAAACAGGTGGAGTGAATCTGCTGTTTGCAGTCCCCTGTCCTTGCTTCTGCCTCTGCCTTGATCTGAGTTTTCATTTCTACTCACCAGATGTGGACGAATGTGCCAATCCCAGAAGTTGCCCAGAGCATTCGACTTGCCACAACAGTCTTGGAAACTACTCTTGTGTCTGCAACTCTGGATATATATCCAGAGGTGGAAAGAAGAGTTTCCAGGCACCAGGGGAGGCATGTCAAGGTAGGTGCTTGGGACTTCTGGGGAATCAAGTCCAATCTGTTTGGAAAGACAGCATTGCTGGATGAAGAGTTAGAAGTTGAGGTGATCTCAGCTGCGTTCAATATCTTGTCTACAGAACTGAAGCAAATTCATCCATTCATGCATTCATTCAACAAACACTTGTTGAGCACCTACTGTATGCCAAGCATTATTCTAGGGATGGATGATACTGTGATAACACAAAAAGAAATTTATTCGACTAGAACTTCTTATCATGGTGAGAGAATCAGACAACAAACAAAATGCAATCATGTATTTGGGCTGAGTTTGCTGCTGATTGCTTGACGTTCTTCCAAGCATGACAGTTGTGTTGGCTCAACTGAGGTTACAGGATCCACGTTGAAAGGGGCTCACTCACAAGGTGAAGATGGTGCTGACTCTTGGCTGGCAGCTCTGCCCGAGTTGTAAGCTGGTGGTCTAAGATCTTCTCCATGAGAGCTGTTTTTTTGCATGGCTAGTTGAGCTTCTTCACAGTATGGCAGCTGAGTCAAGCATGGGCATCTCAAGAGAACCAGGTGGAAGTGTGTGATATTGTGATGATGTGGCATGGTATTTTTATGACCTAGTGTTACCACCACCGCAGTCACATACATGCTCAGGTTCAAGGAGAGGAAATATAAACCTCATTGGTTGAAGAATGAGTATCAAAGAAAGGACATTGAATTAAGGGCATTAGGAATGAAAAATATTGCTTCAACTATCTTTGGAAAATACAAACTATTTCTCAAGATGAAGAAAATTTGTAACTCTGTTCTCTGGAAATAATTGGATCCCTGGAAAGCCAGGTCATTTCACCTGTACAGATAATGTGCTCAGGCTCTCAGGCATGAGGCTTTTGTGGACAGCTCCGATTATGTTGGGTGCATACGTTTTCTGGGGGTGTCCCAGGTGCTAAAGAACTGGCCTACAAATGCAGGAGACACATGTTTGATCCTTGGGTCAGAAAGATCCCCTTGAGAAGGGTATGGCAACCCACTCCAGTATTCTTGCCTGGAGAATTCCATGGATAGAGGAGTCTGGTGGGCTACAGCCCATAGGGTCACAGAGATTCAGACACGACTGAAGTGACTTAGCACGGATGCACACATATGTGTTCTCACCTTAGACACCTAATCTTTATCTGCTCACTCTTCTCCACTGCTCCTCCAACGTTAATGAATGCCTCTCCAGTGGGGTATCCCAGATCATTCTGAGTGCACCAACTGTTAAGCTACCATTGCAGCTGCCAAGTTCAATTCAGCTCTAACATCCTCAGTCAGTGAATATGTGGAGAATGTGATCTTCTTTAGCTATTCAATTAATTAAGAACTTCACTTGATGATGCTATGAGGTAGAGATTTTGATTTTCTACCTGATTTTGATGGAGATATGTGACGTCATCTCTGATGTTTCTGGTCTATTTGTAGCAGTTAGCTATTGCTGAGTAATAAATCATCCCAGAGGTTAGTGGCTGAAACTAACAGCATTTCTTTGTGTCTTGACCATGTGTTGGCACTTTGAGTTGGGCTCCGCTGGTCAGTTCTTTAAGTGTTGACTGGGCTTGTTCCTGTGTTTGTTGTCAGTTGTGTGTCAGCTTTGCTGGTCTTGGCTGGGCTGTCTCACATTTCTGGGACTCATCTGGGATGATCCATCCCTCTTCTACTTTGTCTTTCTTGTTGTTAGCCTGGGGTTTGTTCATGTGGTAGAGGCAAGCGGCCCAGTGTATAAGCAGAAACAAATAGACTGCTTGACGTCTAAGTTTGGAAGTGGCACCACTTTACTTCTGCTGTAGTTATTGGTTCAAAGCAAGTCACAGAACCAGAGAGAGTGAAGAGGTGTTGAACCAAACCCCACATCTTAAAGAGTAGAGTGACAAGGTCTCATTGTGTAGCACGAACCTCATCCCAAGGTGTGGACACAGGGAGGAGTAAACGATGATGGCCATTTCTGCAATCAATGATCATTATGGCTGGAAACTATTTGCCACCGTGTTGTGTGTGCATAGAGTTGGCCAGAATTTATTCTCACGTCATGCCTCACTGCAAGGGAAGTTTTGGAGAAGGGGAAAGTCTAGGTTTGGGAACATCAGGTGGCAAACAGGTGGAGTGAATCTGCTGTTTGTAGTCCCCTGTCCTTGCTTCTTCCTCTGCCTTGATCTGGGTTTTCATTTCTACTCACCAGATGTGGACGAATGTGCCAATCCCAGAAGTTGCCCAGAGCATTCGACTTGCCACAACAGTCTTGGAAACTACTCTTGTGTCTGCAACCCAGGATATATATCCAGAAGTGGAAAGAAGAGTTTCCAGGGACCAGGGGAGATATGTCAAGGTAGGTGCATGGGTCCTCTGGAGAATCAAGTCCAATCTGTTTGGAAAGACAGCAGTGCTGGACAAAGAGTTTGAAGTTGAGGTAGGTCTCAGCTGAGTTCCAAGTCTTGTTTGCAGAGCTGAAGCCAATTCATCCATTCGTGCATTCATTCAGCAAACAGTTCTTGAGCACCTGCTATATAGAAAAGAACTATTGAGAATTTCACCTTTTTCTCAAGTGCTCACGGAACCTTCTCCAGGATAGATCACATCCTGGGCCATAAATCTAACCTTGATAAATTTTAAAAAACCGAAATCATTGCAGGCATCTTTTCTGACCATAATGCATTAAGATTAGATCTCAATTACAGGAGAAAAACTATTAAAAATTCCAACATATGGAGGCTAAACAACACACATCTGAATAACCAACAAATCACAGAAGAAATCAAAATATGCATAGAAACTAATGAAAATGAAAACACAGCAACCCAAAACCTATGGGACACTATAAAAGCAGTGCTAAGAGGAAAGTTCATAGCAATACAGGCATACCTCAAGAAACAAGAAAAAAAGTCAAATAAATCACCTAACTCTACACCGAAAACAACTAGAAAAGAAAGAAATGGAGAACCCCAAAGAAGGAAAGAAATCTTAAAAATTAGGGCAGAAATAAATGCAAAAGAAACAACAGAGACCATAACAAAAATCAACAAAGCCAAAAGCTGGTTCTTTGAAAGGATAAATAAAATTGACAGACCATTAGCCAGACTCATTAAGAAACAAAGGGAGAAAAATCAAATCAATAAAATTAGAAATGAAAATGAAGATATCACAACAGACAACACAGAAATACAAAGGATCATAAGAGACTACTATCAGCAATTATATGCCAATAAAATGGACAACGTGGAAGAAATGGACAAATTCTTAGAAAAGTACAACTTTCCAAAACTGAACCAGGAAGAAATAGAAAATCTTAACAGACCCATCACAAGCATGGAAATTGAAACTGTAATCAGAAATCTTCCAGCAAACAAAAGCCCAGGTCCAGACGGCTTCACAGCTGAATTCTACCAAAAATGTAGAGAAAAGCTAACACCTATCCTACTCAAACTCTTCCAGAAAATTGCAGAGGAAGGGAAACTTCCAAACTCATTCTATGAGGCCACCATCACCCTAATACCAAAACCTGACAAAGATACTGCAAAATAAGAAAACTGCAGGCCAATATCACTGATGAACATAGATGCAAAAATCCTCAACAAAATTCTAGCAATCAGAATCCAACAGCACATTAAAAAGCTCATACACCATGACCAAGTGGGCTTTATCCCAGGGATGCAAGGATTCTTCAATATCCGCAAATCAATCAACGTAATTCACCACATTAACAAATTGAAAAATAAAAGCCGTATGATTATCTCAATAGATGCAGAGAAGGCCTTTGACAAAATTCAACATCCATTTATGATAAAAAAAACTCTCCAGAAAGCAGGAATAGAAGGAACATACCTCAACAAATAAAAGCTATATATGACAAACCCACAGCAAACATTATCCTCAATGGTGAAAAATTGAAAGCATTTCCCCTAAAGTCAGGAACAAGACAAGGGTGCCCCCTTTCATCACTACTATTCAACATAATTCTCTAAGTTTTGGCCACAGCAATCAGAGCAGAAAAAGGAATAAACGGCATCGAAATTGGAAAAGAAGAAGTAAAACTCTCACTGTTTGCAGATGACAAGATCCTCTACATAGAAAACCCTAAAGACTCCACCAGAAAATTACTAGAGCTCATCAATGAATATAGTAAAGTTGCAGGATATAAAAATCAACACACAGAAATCCCTTGCATTCCTATACACGAATAATGAGAAAGTAGAAAAAAAAATTAAGAAAACAATTCCACTCATCATTGCAATGAAAAGAATAAAATACTTAGGAATATATCTACCTAAAGAAACTAAAGACCTATATATCGAAAACTATAAAACACTGCTGAAAGAAATCAAAGAGGACACTAATAGATGGAGAAATATACCGTGTTCATGGATCAGAAGAATCAATATAGTGAACATGAGTATACTACATAAAGCAATCTACAGATTCAATGCAATCCCTATCAAGCTACCTGCAGTATTTTTCACAGAGCTAGAACAAATAATTTCACAATTTCTATGGAAATACAAAAAACTTTGAATAGTCAAAGCAATCTTGAGAAAGAAGAATGGAACTGGAGGAATCAACTTGCCTGACTTCAGCCTCTACTGCAAAGCCACAGTCATCAAAATAGTATGGTACTGGCACAAAGACAGAAATATAGATGAATGGAACAAAATAGAAAGCCCAGAGACACCTATGGACACCTTATCTTTGACAAAGGAGGCAAGAATATACAATGGAGTAAAGACAATCTCTTTAACAAGTGGTGCTGGGAAAACTGGTCAACCACTTGTAAAAGAATGAAACTAGATCGCTTTCTAACACCATACACAAAAATAAACTCAAAATGGATTAAAGATCTAAACAGAAGACCAGAAACTATTAAACTCCTAGAGGAGAACATAGGCAAAACACTCTCTGACATAAATCACAGCAGGATCCTCTATGATCCACCCCCCAGAATTCTGGAGATAAAAGCAAAAATAAACAAATGGGATCTAATTAAAATTAAAATCTTCTGCACAACAAAGGAAAATATAAGCAAGGTGAAAAGACAGCCTTCTGAATGGGAGAAAATAATAGCAAATGAAGCAACTGACAAACAACTAATCTCAAAAATATACAAGCAACATATGCAGCTCAATTCCAGAAAAATAAATGACCCAATCAAAAAATGGGCCAAAGAACTAAATAGACATTTCTCCAAAGAAGACATACGGATGGCTAACAAACACATGAAAAGATGCTCAACATCACTCATTATTAGAGAAATGCAAATCAAAACCACAATGACGTACCACTTCACACCAGTCAGAATGTCTGCGATCCAAAAGTCTGCAAGCAATAAATGCTGGAGAGGGTGTGGAGAAAAGGGAACCCTCCTACACTGTTGGTGGGAATGCAAACTAGTACAGCCACTATGGAGAACAGTGTGGAGATTCCTTAAAAATTGCAAATAGAACTGCCTTATGACCCAGCAATCCCACTGCTGGGCGTACACATGAGAAACCCAGAAATGAAAGAGACACATGTACCCCAATGTTCATCGCAGCACTGTTTATAATAGCCAGGACATGGAAACAACCTAGATGTCCATCAGCAGATGAATGGATAAGAAAGCTGTGGTATATATACACAATGGAGTATTACTCAGCCATTAAAAAGAATACATTTGAATCAGTTCTAATGAGATGAATGAAACTGGAGCCGAAAATACAGAGTGAAGTAAGCCAGAAAGAAAAACACCAATACAGTATACTAACACATATATATGGAATTTGGAAAGATGGCAATGATGACCCTGTATGCAAGACTGCAAAAGAGACACAGAGGTGTAGAGCAGACTTTTGGACTCAGAGGGATAGGGAGAGGGTGAGATGATTTGGGAGAATGGCATTTAAACATGTATACTATCATGTAAGAAACGAATCGCCAGTCTATGTCCGATGCAGGATACAGCATGCTTGGGGCTGGTGCACTGAGATGACCCAGAGAGATGTTATGGGGAGGGAGGTGGGAGGGGGGTTCATGTTGGGGAACGCATATACACCCGTGGTGGATTCATGTCAATGTATGGCAAAACGAATACAGTATTTTAAAGTAAAATAAAGTTTAAAAAAAATGAGACCCTAAAAAAAAAAAGAAAGAAAGAAAAGAACTATTGGAGGGATGGAGGATACTGCAGTGAGTAACATAGGCAAAAATATTTGTTCCCCTGAAACTCCTTGTTGAGGGTGGGAGAAACATGATAAGCAACATACGTGCATGCATCTGCTATTTGGGCTGACTTTGGTGAGGGTGACTTGACTTTGTTCCACAAAGTGTCAGTTGAGCTGGTTCAGCTGGGGGCTAGAAGATCCACTTTAAAGGGGGCTCACTCACAAGGTGAAGCTGGTGCTGAATGAAGCTGGTGGCTGGAGGTCTTAGTTCTTCTCCACATGAGCTGTTTTATCATGGCTCTTTGAGCTTCCTCACAGTACGGTGGCTGAGTCAAACATGAGCATTCCAAAAGAACAGGTGAAGGTGTGTGATAGTTTTATGACTTAGCACAATACTTTCATGAGCTAGTGTCACCACTGCATAGTCACAGAGATGCTCAGATTGAAGAGGAGGAGATATAGAGCCTGCTCAATGGAAGACGTACCCAAGAAGAGACACTGAATGAAGGGCATATGGAAGAGAAGACATTGTTTCAACCATCTTTGGAAGATCCTAGTTGTATTTGAAGAAACTGTGTAACTTTGACTCTTTCTCTCCAGATATAAATGAATGTTCTCAAAGGCCCCCACTTTGTGGTCCTAACTCAATCTGCAGAAACCTTCTAGGAAGGTATGAGTGCAGCTGTTTGACTGGTTTCTCTTCTCCCACTGGAAATAACTGGACCTCTGGAAAGCCAGGTCATTTCGCCTGTACAGGTAATGAGCTCAGATTCTCAGGCTTGGGTCTTCTGTAGACTCTCCTATTGAGTTGAGTACATAGTGTGCTAAACTTGGACACCTAATCTTTGGTCTGCTCACTCTCCTCCACTACTCCTCAGACATTAATGAATGCCTCTCCCATGGGGTCTGCCCAGAGCATTCTGAGTGCACCAACTCTTTGGGAAGCTACCGTTGCAGCTGCAAAGTTAGATTCAGATCTGGAAACTACACCTGTGAATGTACAGAGAACCTGATTTCTTTTAGCTACTCCCTTAATTAAGCACTTTAGCTGATGATCCTATGAGCTAGAGGTTTTGATCTCCATTTTAGGAATGATCCAAATAAGGCCCAGAATGATAAAGTGACTAGCTCAAGGATACACAGCTAGTAAGTCGAAAAACACGGGTTTGAACTCTTGTTGAGGGTGTCCTATGAGTAGAGCAGTGGGTCAAGCAGTATTTGAGAGTACTGGAGGACTCAGTCACTAGCCTGATTTATGCCCTGCTGGGGGCAAGGGTGGTACTGACAATGTCTGGGGACACTTTTGTCCAAAGAGGTGGTGGTGCTGTGTTGGATATGTAACTGTCAACTGGTGGGTAGAGAC
Organism: Ovis aries; assembly: GCF_016772045.2. Lineage (NCBI taxonomy): Eukaryota > Metazoa > Chordata > Mammalia > Artiodactyla > Bovidae > Ovis > Ovis aries. The sequence continues at coordinate 15,322,140 of NC_056058.1, read as the reverse complement.
AGAGATCCTGCTAAACCTCCTCCAATGCACAGAATAACCTTCCCGCAAGCAAGAATGCTTGATCCCAAATGTAAATAGTACTGAGATAGAGACACTCCTTCCCAGGGAGATCTCAGACCCAAATGTTAGAACTTTTCCCTGAAAGGCATTTGCATGAAGTCCTGAGGTTATTCCTGATCCTTGCCCCCATTGCATATTTATTGACTCATCAGGTCATTGGGAAATCTACCTGCTAAATGTGTCTCGAATCTCTCCAGTCTTTTCCATCCTTGGTTTAAGTTCCAACATTATTGCAGCAGTCTTCTCACTGTTTCTAATGGTGCTCCCTCAAATCTATCATTTACACTGCAGCCAGTATGTAACACTCTCACCAGGAGTTAAGGCCTCCAGTTTCCTGAGTCTAAACAACACTATTATTTATTTATAGTGAGGATGGATCTTGGGTACCTCATCTTGAAGTTAGAGATATTTGAAGTCATCTCTGACATTTCTGATCTATTTGAAGCAGTTAGCTATCGCTGAGTAACAAATCACCCCAAAAGTTACTGGCTGAAACAACCGCAATTTTTAATCTCTTGATTCCATGTGTTGGCACCTTAGGTTAGGCTCTGCTGCTCAGTTCTGGTCTCCCCTGGGCTTTCCATGTGTTTGTAGTCAGCTGTGTGTCAGCTTTGGCAATCATGGCTGGGCCGTCTCACATATCTGGGACTCATCTGGGATGATTCATCTCTCTTTCCCTTTGTCTTTTTCTTATTAGCCTGAGGTTTGTTCCAATGGCAGAGGCAAGGGGCCCAATGTATGAGCAGAAGCAAATAGGTTTCTTGAGGTCTAAGTCTGGAAGTGGCACCGCATTGCTTCTGCCATTTCAATTGGACAGCGCAAGTTGTAGAGCCAGCTAGAGTCAAGGACTGGTCAACCAAACTGCACGTCTTAAAGAGAGGAGAGACAAGGTCACACTGTGTAGCGCAGACTTCATCCCAAAGTGCGGACACAGGGAGGAGTAAAAGATGACACCCATTTCTGCAATCTATAATCATTACGGTTTGAAACAAATGCCAGCCTTTTGCTTGCATACAATTGGCCAGAATTTATTCTCATGTCATGCCTAAGGGCAAGGGAACTTAGAAAGATTGAGAAACTCTGGATATTGGTGGGGGGAACATCTGGTGGAGAACAGGTGGGATGAATCTCCTGTTTGCAGTGTTCTGTTCTCACTGCTTCTTCTACCTTGACCCGGGCTTTCATTTCTACTCACCAGATGTGGATGAATGTGCCAATCCCAGAAGTTGCCCAGAGCATTCGACTTGCCACAATAGTCTTGGAAGCTACTCTTGCGTCTGCAACCCGGGTTTTCAATCCAAAAGTGGAAAGAAAAGTTTCCAGGGGCGAGGAGAGATGTGTGAAGGTATTTGCAGGGGTCTTCTTGGCAATCCAGTCCAATGTGTTTGCAAAGACAGAAATGGTGAGAAGTTGAGGTGGGTCTTAGGTGAGTTCAAAGCCCTCATATGCAAAGCTGAAGCCAATAGCAATTGATTCAACAAACACTTCTTGAGCACCTACTATATGCCAAGCATTATTCTAGGGATGGAGGATACTGTGATAACACAGAAAAAAACATTTATCCTACTGGAACTTCTTATCATGGTGAGAGAATCAGACAACAAACAAAATAGTCATGTATTTGGGCTGTGTGCTGCTGATGGCTTGACATTCTTCCATGCAGTGACAGTTGTGTTGGCTCAACTGAGGGCTAGAGGATCTACGTTGAAAGGGGCTCACTCACAAGTTGAAGGAGGTGCTGGCTGTTGGCTGGGAGCTCTGCCAGAGTTGGAAGCTGGAGGTCTAAGTTCTTCTCCGTGCTGCTAAGTCACTTCAGTGATGTCCGACTCTGTGTGACGCCATGGACTGCCCCACCCAGGTTCCTCTGTCCTTGGCATTTTCCAAGCAAGAGCACTAGAGTGGGTTTCCATTGCCTTCTCAATGAGAGCTGTTTATTTTCATGGCTAGTTGAGCTTCCAAACACTTATTGGTTCAAAGCAAGTCACAGAATCAGAGAGAGTGAAGAGGTGGTGAACCAAACCCCACATCTTAAAGAGAAGAGTGACAAGGTCGCATTGTGTAGCACGAACCTCATCCCAAGGTGTGGACACAGGGAGGAGAAAATGATGACAGCCATTTCTGCAATCAATGATCATTATGTCTTGAAAGTATTTGCCACCGTTTTGTGTGTGCATAGAGTTGGCCAGAATTTACTCTCACGTCATGCCTCACTGCAAGGGAAGTTTTGAAGAAGGGGAAAGTCTGGGTATTTGGGAGCATCAGGTGACACACAGGTGGAGTGAATCTCCTGTTTGCAGTCCCCTGTCCTTGCTTCTTCCTCCGCCTTGATCTGGGTTTTCATATCTACTCACCAGATGTGGACGAATGTGCCAATCCCAGAAGTTGCCCAGAGCATTCGACTTGCCACAACAGTCTTGGAAACTACTCTTGTGTCTGCAACTCAGGATATATATCCAGAAGTGGAAAGAAGAGTTTCCAGGGAGCAGGGGAGACATGTCAAGGTAAGTGCAGGGGTTTCTGGGGAATCAAATCCAATTTGTTTGGAAAGACAGCAGTGTTGGATGAAGAGTTAAAAGTTGAGGTAGCTCAGCTGAGTTCACAGTCTTGTCTGCAGAACTGAAGCCAATTCATCCATTCATGCATTCATTCAACAAACACTTGTTGAGAACCTACTGTATGCCAAGCATTATTCTAGGGATGGAGGAAACTGTGACAATACAGAAAAAACACTTATTCTACTGAAACTTCTTATTATGGTGAGAGAATCAGACAAGAAACAAAATACAATCATGTATTTGGGCTGAGTTTGCTGCTGATGGCTTGACATTCCTCCATGCAGTGACAGTTGTGTTGGCCCAACTGAGAGCTAGAGGATCCACGTTGAAAGGGGCTCATTCACAAGGTGAAGGTGGTGCTGGCTGTTGGCTGGCAGCTCTGCCAGAGTTGTAAGCTGGAGGTCTAAGTTCTTCTCCATGAGCGCGTGGCTAGTTGAGCTTCCTCACAGTATGGCAGCTGAGTGAGCATGGGAATCTCAAGAGAACCAGGTGGAAGTGTGTGATATTGTGATGACTTGGCATGGTATTTTTATGACCTAGTGTCACCATCACCACAGTCACACACATGCCCAGATTCCAGGGGAAGAAATATAAGTCTCATTGGTTGATGGAAGGAGTATCAAAGAAAGGACATTGAATTAATGGCATTAGGAATGAAAGATATTGGTTCAACTATCTTTGGAAAATACAAACTATTTCCCAAGATGAAGAAAATTTGTAACTCTGTCTCTCTTTCTTTCCAGATATAGACGAATGTTCTGAAAGGGCCCCAACTTGTGGTCCTAACTCAATCTGTAGAAACCTGCCAGGAAGGTATGAGTGCAGCTGTTTGACTGGTTTCTCTTCTCCCACTGGAAATAATTGGATCCCTGGAAAGTCAGGTCATTTTACCTGCACAGGTAATGCGCTCAGACTCAGGCTTGGATCTTTGGTAGACAACTCCTATTTAGTTGAGTACGTGGTGTCTAAACTTAGACACCTAATCTTTGGTCTGCTCACTCTCCTCCACTGTTTCTCAGACATTAATGAATGCCTCTCCCATCGGGTCTGCCCAGAGCATTCTGAGTGCACTAACTCTTTGGGAAGCTACCGCTACAGCTGTCATGTTGGATTCACCTCTAAAAACCCCATCTGTGAAAGTATAGAGAACTTGATCTTCTTTTTTAGCTACTCAGTTAATTAAGAATTTTATTTGATGTTCCTATGAGGTAAAGATTATGTTCCTAATGATCCACTTGAGGCTCAGAGAGGTAAAGTCATTTACCCAAGGATACACAGCTATGAAGTGGAAGAAGCTGAATTTGAACTCCTGTTGAGTGTCATCTATGAGTTAAGCTGTGGCTCAGGCAATACTTGAGAATACTTCATGGCTCAAGCTCTAGCCTGATTTACACTTAACTGGTGGGAGATATGACAGTATCTGGAGACAGTTTTGGTTTTCCGTTCTGATGATGTTGGTGGGTAGTTTGTGTTAATCAACTGGTCAGTCTCTGGGTAGAGATCAGAGATCCTGTTAAGCATCCTCCAATGCACATCTAAGCCTCTCCACAACCAAGAATAATCTGGTCCCATGTGTCATTAGCACTGAGATAAATTCTGTCCTGGGGAAAGCTCAGATCCAAAATTCAGAATTTTTTCTTGAAAGGTATTTGAATGAAGATCTGAGAGTTATTCTTGATATTCCTTTCCCTTCCATATTAAATCGGTCATTGTGTTTTGGGCAATCTACCTGCTAAATATGTCTTGAATCTCTCCACTCTTTTCCATCCTTGGTTTAAGTTCCATCATTATTACAGTGGCCTCCTCACTAGTCTCTCATTTTTCTAGTGTTGCTTTCTCAAATCTATTCTGCACACTGCAACCAGAATACTGTCACCAAGAGATATGGGCTTCAATTCCTGAGTCTGCTTGCTGCAGCATTACTAATTATCTGAAGGGAGGGTGATTCCATAAGCAAGGCATAGAACGATCAAGCCCTCAACATATTCCCTTGGCTTGGAGTTAGAGATATTTTGAAATCATCTCTGACACTTCTGATCTATTTGTAGCAGTTAGCTATTGCTGAGTAACAAATGACCCCAGAAGTTAGTGGCTAAAACTACCACCATTTGTTTATTTCTTAACTCCACATGTTGGAAGTTTAGGTTGGGCTCTGCTCTGGTCAGTTCTTTAGGTCTCCACAGGGCTAGTTCATGTGTTTGTGGTCAGCTGTGTGTCAGCTTTGATGATCTTGGCTGGGCTGCCTCATATATCTGCAGCTCATCTAGGATGATCTGTGTCTCTTTCACTTTGTCTTTTTCTTACTATCCTGGAGTTTGTTCATGTGACAAAGGCAAGGGACCCAAAGAATGAGCAGAAATAGGTTTCTTGAGGTCTGTTTGGAAGTGCCACCATGTTGCTTCTGCTGTATCTATTGGCTAGTGCAAGTCATAGAGCCAGGTAGAGTGAAGGGCTGCAGAATCAAACTCCACACGTTAGAGAGATGAGTGGCAATGTCACATTGTATGGCACAAGCCTCATGCCAAGGTTGGACATAGGGAGGAGTAGAACATGACAGCCATTTCTACAATCTATGATCATTATGGTTTGAAACTATTTGTTACCTTTTGTGTGCATACAATTGGCCAGAATGTATTCTCATGGCCGTGCCTAACTTAAAGTGAGGTTAGGGAGAAGGGGAAAGTCTGGATATTGGGGAGGGTCAAGTGGAGATAATCTCCTGTTTGTAGTGTCCCATCTTTACCATTTCTTCTTCTTTGACATGGCTTTTGATTTCTACTCACCAGATGTGGATGAATGTGCCAATCCCAGAAGCTGCCCAGAGCATTCGACTTGCCACAACAGTCTTGGAAGCTACTCTTGTGTCTGCAACACAGGATATGAATCCAGAAGTGGAAAGAAGAATTTCCAGGGACCAAGAGAGACATGTGAAGGTAAGTGAAGAATCAAGTCCAATCTGTTTGCAAAGACAGCAGTGGTGGGGAAGAAGTTGAAGTGGGTCTCAGCTGAGTCCAAAGCCCTTGTCTGTAGAGCTGAAGCCAATAGTCAATCATTCATTCATGCATTCATTCTACAAATACTTCTTGAGCACCTAGTATATGCCAAGCATTATTCTAGCGATGAAGGATACAGCAGTGAGTAACACAGGTAAAAATTACTTGTTCTCCTGGAACTTATCTTAAAATGTGGGGAGAGGAAGGTAACAACAAAATGCATGCAGGAAAATCTTGTGTGTCAGGAATAGTTCAAGGAAAGGTGAATAGGGAATACATGAGGGTGATGCTGTAGTTTTAATAGAGTGGTAGGGAGAGGTCATGCTGAGAAGCTGATTTTTGATATAAGACCCGAGGGAGTGAGATACTGGGTGTCTGGGGAAGGGTGTTCTAGGAAGAGGAAACAGTAGGTGCAGTGGTCTGGAGGCAGGATCCCAGCCAAGACACTAAGCTCTTCCAAACATGTGTTCATTCAGTCCTCCCAACAAACTGATGGTACAATGGTATTTTATACCCATCTTACAGGTGAGGAACAGCCTCCATTGTGATGGAATCACCAAAGTCAAATAGAAAGGAAATAAGAGAGTTAAGATTCAGCTCTTCCCAGCGTGACTTCATACCCCAACCACCATGCCCTTTTGCCTCTGAATCAGGTTGCAAACACTAGCATCTCAGGGTGGGCTTGTGCAGGACAGATATCAACTTAATCTTCAAATTCCCAGTCTCTGAGACTCAAGACAGCTTGGAAAGCTGTCATGTAAAAACACCAGAGCCAGACAGAACGTGGATTTAAATCGCAGTTGTGCTTTTCACAAGATATGTGATTTTTCACAGTTTTGAAGCCTCGGTTTTCTCCTCTGAAAAATGCAAATATTAGTTTGCAATTCATAGGGCTGCTGTGAGCTTTCATGAAGTGGATGACTATAAAGATTTTCCTCATTGCCTGCCATAAAGAAAGAGCAACACGTTTGCAGTGCATTTTTTATGTTAGCTAGTGAATACGTCTATAATATTTGCTCTGTCCCAGATTCCATTCTGAGTATTTAAAGATACTTATTGTTGTTCAGTCACTAAGTCATGTCTGTCTCTTCGAGGACTGCAGCATGCCAGACTTCCCTGTTTTTCACTATGTCCCATAGTTTGCTCAAACTCATGTCCATTGAGTCGGTGATGCCATCCAACCATCTCGTCCTCTATTGTCCCCTTCTTCTGCCCTCAATCTTTCCCAGCATCAGGATCTTTTCTGATTAGGTGGCCCTTCACATCAGGTGGCCAAAGTGTTGGAGCTTCAGTTTCAGCATCAGTCCTTCCAATGAATATTGAGGGTTGATTTCCTTTAAGATTGACTGGTTTGATCTCATCATCTTATTTCCTCTGAACTCAATTGGGTGGGTTCTATTATTGCTTTCATTTCAAAGATGAAGAAACATTATGGGGAGGGAGGTGGGAGGGCGGTTCATGCTACAACAAAGATACATTGTACAGCATAAGGAAAAATAGCCATTATTTTGTAATAACTTTAATTGGCATATAATCTATAAAAATATTGAGTCATTATGTTGTACACCTGCAACTAATATTGTAAATCAACTATACTTTAATAAAAAAAAAGAAAAAAGAATGGACAGTCTGAGAAAACTTTAATAAAATAAATAAACTTTCATAACTATTAAAAAAAAAAACCAAACAAAGATGAGGAAACAGAGACACAGAGAGATGAACTTTCTTATCCAGTGTGTTAGCTCAGACTGCCATAACAAGGTACCATATATCGAGGGTGGGGGCTTCACCAACAGAGATTTATTATCTCATAGTTTTGGATGCTGGAGGTCCAAGATTAAATATCAACATGGTAGGGTTCTGGAGAGAGCTCTCTTCCTGTCTTGTACACAGCTGCATTCTTTCTGTGTCCCCACACAGCAGAGAGAGAGAAAGAGCTCTTGTGTTTTACCCCTTTTTTTCAAAAGTATAACATGTATTTCTTTTTTACACATGGTTGCATTGTATTTATTTGGCTGTGTTGTGTCTTAGTTGTGGCACTCATAGTCTTCCTTGTGGTGCCTGGAGTCATTAGTTGTGGTACACATGCTCAGTAGTTGTGGTGTGAGGGCTTAGTTGCTCCATGGCACGTTGGATATTAACTCCCTGACCAGGCATTGAACCTCCATCCCCTGCATTGCAGGACAGATTCTTAACCACTGGACCATCAGGAAAGTCCCTCTTCCTCTTCTTTTTAGGGCATTAATCCCATCACGAGAGCTCCACACTCAAGATCTTATCTAAACCTAATTGTTTTCCACATCCAAATGCCATCCCACTGGGGGAGAGGAGGGCTTCAACTTGTGAATTTTGGAGAGACATAATTCACTCCATAATATCCAATAACACACAGATTATAAGGATCAGAGCCAGGCTTTGAACTCATGACATCCATGCTCTCTACCCCTCCACTTGGATATAGTGATTCCTTGGAAAGGAATTGAAATTCATTAACAAAAGAGGGGAATGATAAATTTGAGGCTGAGGGAACACAGGTGAGAGAGAATGAGCCTCATGAACCGACAGGTAATCGATGAATTTGAATCATGAATTATGAAGGCATTAGAAGCAAAATATGAGAGACTTCCCTGGCAGTCCAGTGGCTAAGACTTCACCTTCCAATGCAGTGAGAAAAGGTTTGGCCCCTGGCTGGGGAGTTAAGATCCCACTTGCCTCACAGCCAAAATCCCAAAACATAAAACAGAAGCGAAATTGTAACAAATTCAGTAAAAACTTTAAAATAATGTTTGGTCGCTAAGTCATGTCTGATTCTTTTGAGACCCCATGGACTG